>NC_052151.1:156417266-156747868 GCF_902713615.1 Scyliorhinus canicula
GCAAACTACTGCTAAAATGCTAAAGCTAACTGTCTGAGCAGACAGATGCCAAATCATTAGAGTTTGCAGCTGGCCCCTTTTAAGAAGCTGCTCAAAGCTGGTTTGTGGGAACACCTCATGTGACAGACACAGGAGTCTAGTTTTAACTCTGTTAAAGTGCAAATGGACTGATATTCAGCAACTTAAAATCCCACCCATATTCTGTAGGCTATTAAATCCAGAAAGCCATTTGACATTTTTCCACTCAGTTTTCCTGTCATAGCTGGTGATTTACAAAATAATAATTTTTCATGGAATGCGAACAGGCCTGACAAAGCCAGCATTCATTGCCCATACTTACTTGCCCTTGGACTGATTGGCATGCTGGCCCATTTCAGAGGGTAGTTCAGAGTTAGTCACATTGCTCTTGGTTTTGAGCCACATGTGGGGCAACTAGAAAGTATTTCCTTCCTTTAAGGACTTTAATGAACGAGATAGCTTTCTACAACACTTGATAGCAGTTGGTGTTTTGTTATGCTCTTGACGTAGCATAAGCTGCTTCCTTGATGTGCACGCTGACAAAGGAAGGTTCAGACTTGGAGATAGCTTTAACACATTTATTTAAACTCTCAACAATTCTCCTACTTGGATTCGACTCTCCTGTTAATCCTGCTGTAGCTACTCAGACTGATGAACCAGTCTGCTACAATCCAGGGGGTGGGTATGATGTGTTTCAAATCAACCCTGTGTACGCACTGAGTGTCTCCACTGGAAAGAGGAGGATCATCTGTGCTGTGTTCTTTTATATGAGTTGGTGTAATGCCCTCCTGTGGTAGTGTCATCTCTGTGTGTGTCGTGAATGCCCATTGGCCGTGTCCTATCTTACTGGCCTATTGGACGAATGTCTGTGTGTCATGTCTCTGGTGCTCCCTCTCGTGTCTAGCTAGTCTACGTGTATTTACATTAACCCCTCATGTATTTATAGTGACGCATAATCACCACATTCCCCCCTTTCTTCGTATTTTCTGTACAGTGTTAACGAAAATTGAACAAAAACAGGTAGATAAGAGATGCTCTGTACAAGTTATGATAACAGTGATCATTAAACAACAAGTCCAAATCATATGTATGAGTTCAAAATTCATTAATTATTATGATCGAGTGTCTTTCTTGTTTGGTTGGTGAGGTGGTGATGTTGATGGTGGCATTGCTTTGTAAACGCCATCAGTGTCCCTGTGCGTAAGGAACTAAGAAGTGGTCACATCACTTCGTTGTCTGATTTGAAGTCTTTTTTTTCTTCCGATGCTTGTGGTAGCGATGTATGCAATCTGTCCTGAAAGCCATGTTCCCTGTTTGTAGTGCAGCAAACGTGAATTGGTAAGATGCATCGTCCTGCCATGGTATGTAATTGTACTGAGCTGAGCAGTAACAGTGTCCCTCATTTGCAGAGTTGTACCATGTTGTACCAGTCGTTGTTCCATTGGTGTTGTTGTTGTTGTGCTTGTTGTCGACGTTGTTGTCTTTAGAATAGAATAGAACAGTACAGCACAGAACAGGCCCTTCGGCCCTCGATGTTGTGCCGAGCAATGATCACCCTACTCAAACCCACGTATCCACCTTATACCCGTAACCCAACAACCCCCCCCCCCCCCCCACCTTACTTTTTAGGACACTATGGGCAATTTAGCATGGCCAATCCACCTAACCCGCACATCTTTGGACTGTGGGAGGAAACCGGAGCACCCGGAGGAAACCCACGCACACAAGGGGAGGACGTGCAGACTCCACACAGACAGTGACCCAGCCGGGAACTGAACCTGGGACCCTGGAGCTGTGAAGCATTTATGCTAACCACCATGCTACCGTGCTGCCCCTGCTACCGTGCTGCCCCCGCTTCTTGTTATCGTTTTTGATGTTGTTGTTGTGTTTGGTGGTTTTGTTGTCGTGTTTGCTGCGCTCAAGGACCACACTCTGTGGACAATACGAGTCCTTCACACAGTTACTCGTGTCAGCATGCTTTGTGGCATCTGCTGTTTCCTTGAGTGTGTCGTCACTGAGTTTGTGGTGCCCCGTCTGGAGTCATGTCCGGATTACTTGAATCAGCTTTGGCTTGTCGATGCTCCCCGTCCGTAGTCATTTCAGGTTCACTTGCATCTTCTGAGGTTTCTTGATGCTCCACGTCCAGAGTCAAAACGTTCAGGAATGCATTTGCTTTTGGAGAGCCTCGAGCGAATGAGGTTTCAAGTAACATAGTGTCACCGGAGTCACCAGTAGTTTCACTGTGATTGTCGAGTGCCTCTGTACACACTAGCTGAGGTCTGTCACGTTGCACATCTTGTATGGGAAGTGGGATGCCGTCGTCACTTGTCGCACATACAGTGGGTAGAGCCTCAGTGTCTTCTTGTCGTTCACTTGAACTGGGTAGACTGTCAGTCTTCTTCTGGTGGCTCTAACAATCTGGGTGGACTGTCATAGTCGCTTTGTTGTTCACGTGAGCGTGGTAGACTGTCATAGTCTTCTTGCTGTGCACTGGAGCATAGTAGACCGTCATAGTCTTCTTGCTGTGCACTTGAGCATGGCAGACTTGCATTGTCTGCTGCTGGTTGCTCAGAGGAGGTTGCTAGACCCTCATGGTCTTGTTCATGCAAGGAGTGTGCACTGGAGTCTTGCTTTCCTTTCATCGTGGAGTCTGTCCATGAGCTCGCTGTGGAGGCTTGTGTCAC
The DNA here is from genome assembly GCF_902713615.1 of Scyliorhinus canicula. Taxonomy (NCBI): domain Eukaryota; kingdom Metazoa; phylum Chordata; class Chondrichthyes; order Carcharhiniformes; family Scyliorhinidae; genus Scyliorhinus; species Scyliorhinus canicula. The sequence goes on from NC_052151.1 coordinate 156,419,969, forward strand.
TCCCTCTGTGGATTCTTTCAGCGTTCTCTGTGTGGAATTGTGCATTGGTCTCGCTGTGGCGTCTTTCATCGCTTTCTGTGTGGAGGCTGGGACCCTTTGTGGTGCGTGGACCACTCTCTGTGTGGAGTCGGGGACTCTTTGTAGTGCGTGGACCACTCTCTGTGTGGCAGCAGGCCGCTCTCTGTGGGTTTGTACCACTCTCTGTCTCTTGGCATCAGGCCGCAGCATAATCCTGCACTCACGAGTCGGGATGTCATGTATGCTGGGCTGAAGATTCCCCAATCCAAACAACTCATCATCGGGGCCTTCAATGTACAACACATCTAGTTGTGATTCAGATTTGGTACTGGGGTAGCCACCTCCCAAGGTGAAATCTTCGTCAGAGTCGTTGTCTTCCAAGACTATATCATCCCGTTTTGTGTCGGAGCTGGCATTGGGCTCGCGATGTCCAAAGAAGAATTCAAGGTCTGAGTCATTGTCTTCAAGGACTGTATCATCTCTTTGGGCGGTGCGAACTGCTTGTTGCAGGGTTCTGTGGAGGTTACTTTCAGCTACTGGTCGAATATGAGGCATTGTGCTGTCGTTCCAGGTGAAAGAATCGGGTTTTATGGCTTTAAATTTTTTTTTTGTGCTTTGGGACATTTTCCCTTTAGGTTGGTGTGGTCCGGGGTCTCTGACGTAACGAAGCGTGTGGCGTAGGTCATAGGAAGCGATTGCGCATGGGCATTTCGCTGTTCCTGTACTGGGGGCCTTTTTCGCAATTGAATGTCTGTGTGTCATGTCTCTGGTGCTCCTTCTAGTGTCTAGCTAGTCTACGTGTATTTACATTATTCACATTAACCCCTTGTATATTTACAGTGATGCATATCACCACAGTTGGCATGGCCATTATATTCCACATTTGTTTATTGGATTTAAATTCCACCAGCTGCCGAGCTGGAATTCAAACCATGACCCAAGACCGGTAGTGTGGGCTGCTGGCTTGCTAGGCTAGTGACACTACCACTATGCTACCATTCTTGATGAGTGGAAAAGTTGAGAGGAATGTTGACCCTGCCTGGTAATGATCAAGAAGGGATTAGTCAGCTGCAACCCTTTTCAGTAGACTTCTGCCAAACGTTTCTGGTTGCTGACATACGTTGGACCCCTCCCACTTTCTCTGGGGTGGTACGGTGGTTAGCACTGCTGCCAGGGTCCCAGGTTCAATTCTGGCCTTGGGTGACTGTGTGGAGTTTGCACGCTCTCCCGGTGTCTGCGTGGGTTTCCTCCAGGTGCTCTGGTTTCTTCCCACAGTCCAAAGATGTGCAGATTAGGTGGATTGGGCATGTAAAATTGTCCCTCAGCGTTCACAGATATGCAGGTTAGGTGGGGTTACGAGGGAGTGGGCCTCGGCGGATGCTCTTTCACAGGGTCAGTGCAGATTCGATGGGTCAAATTGCCTCCTCCTGCACTGCAGGAAGTCTATGATTCTTTGATTCTGGTCATCCTCTATCCCTCTCGTGTTGAATGCCCTCAGAAAATGGTGGCTCCAAGAGTTGTGTAGGGCACAGTTTTACAGCACACTGCAAACCACAATTATGCTTGATACTCCTTGAAGCTGAACAATGAGCTACCTTCAAAAAATAAATGGTCCAGCACTGTCAAAGATATAATCCCTTAAAAGGGAAAACTAGGGCTAATAAACGCAGAGCTCCCTGGATGTAAAAGGAGATAGGAATTGAGATAAGGAAGAAAAAAATGTGCTTATGGCAGGTATTAGGTAGGAAATACAACCAAGAGGAATATGGAAGGTTCAGAGAGGAGATAATAAAGCACACTGGAGAAGTGAAGAGGATTATGAGAAAAGACTGACAGCAAACACAAAGAGGAATTCTGAAGTATTTTATCGGCATATAAATAGTAAAAGGGTGGTCAAAGGAGATCTAGACCAAAATGGAATTTACACATGGAGGCTGAGGTATTAAATGATTGCTTTGTATCTGCCTTTACCACAGAAGTAGATGCTACCCAGACCATGGAGACAGATGAGGAAACTCTGACCCTACAAGGGTTCTAAATTGAAAAGGAGGAAGTATTAAATAGACTGTTGGTACTGAAAGTGGATGAGGCACCCAAACCAGATGTGATGCATCCAAGGATATTGAAGGGAATAAAAATGGAAACTGCAGGGGCTCTGTCCATAATCTTCCAGCCTTCTCTAGACTCAGGGCAAGTGTCAGAAGACTGGAGGATTGCAACCCTGGTTCAATAAAGAATTCAAGGATGGGCATAGCAATTAAAGATCAGTCAATTTAACATCAGCGGTCGGCAGGCTTTCAGAAACAATAAGTTAAGATAGAATTAATAGTCACATGGAAGAATGTGGATGATTAGGAAGAGCCAGCATCGATTTCATAAGTGAAAATCATGTTCAACTAACTTACTGGATCAAGAACTGGAAAACATCAAACATTAGTTGGGGCTTGTGGGTGGGAGGGTTGGGGGGAGGGGGGCTGTGTGTGTTAATGGCGACTATGGGTGATCCCTAATTCCTTTTTGTTATATGTGTGAACGTGCAGGCTAATGTTTGGGGTTTGGTGGGAGGATGGGATCGTTGTTATTGATATGGGGATTGACATATTTGTTACTGATTATTGTTTATTGGGTGTAAATTTGGGAGAAAATGTGAAAAAGGAGGAGAATAAAAAATATTTAAAAAAAACAAACTTACTGGAGTTTGAAGAGATAACAGGAAGGGTCGCTGAGGGTAATGCTGTTGATGCGATGTACATGGACCTTCAAAAGGCATATGATACACCATGTTGTAATCCCCATGAAGGCCATGGGGAATCGTCGATTGATCTTCCTGTGGGGTTTGTGGAGTAAAATTCCTGTACTGAACGGGCAGAGGCCTTCCTAATAGGGGCTTGCTAGCAGGAGCTTCTATACTGTGACCCAGATCTGGTCGGGTAGTTCCTGATGGTCCTGGACTGGGAAAAGATCAACTGCGGATTTATTTTGCCTCGCCTGGCCTCCACTGGAGTTCTTACACAGTCATACAACAGACTCATGAGAAAAGTTATAGTTCATGGAAGAAAAGAGACAGGATAGATACAAAATTGACTGAGTAAGAGGAAGCAGAGAGTAATGGTCAATGGATATTTTTCAGTCTGGAGGAAGCTTTGTAATAGTGTTCCCCCAGGGGTTGGTATTGGGACCCTTCTTTTTCCTGATATGTATCAATGATCTAGATCTTGGTGTGCATTGGAAAAGTTCAAAGATTTTGGATGATACAAAACTTGGAAATATTGTAAATTGTGAAGAGGACAGTGTAGCACTTCAAAAGGATTGTGGATTCAAAATGAATTGAAAGTCGCTGGAGTGGGTAGTTATGTGGCAGAATGAAGTTCAATGTGGAGAAGTGTGAGGTGATACGTTTTGGTGGGAAGAACATGGAATGTGAGGGGTAAAATTCTGAAAGGAGTGCAAGAATAGAGGGACCTGGATGTATTTGAAGGGGGCCGGACAGGTGGAGAGAACAGTTTCTAAAGCATATAGTATCCTGAGCTTTATTAATAGGGGTATTGGGTACATGAACAAACAGGTTATGCTGAACTTATACAAGGCACTAGTTTGACCTCAGCTAGAGTATTGTACAGTTCTGGGCACCACACTTTTCACAGTACCTTCATTGCAGTGTTAATGTAAGCCTACTTGTGACAATAAAGATTATTATTACTATTTTATTATAGGAAGGATGCAAACGCATCAGAGAGGGTGCAAAAGATGTTCAAAAGAATGGTTCTGGGGTGAGATTTTTCAGCTATGAAGTTAGATTGGAGAGGTTGGGACAGTTTTCCTTTGAGAAAAGAAGGTCAAGGTTTGACAGAGATACTCAAAATCATGAGGTGCCTGGACAGGGTAGATTGGGAGAAATTGGAAGGACAAGAGGGCACAGATTTAAAGTGATTTGCAAAAAAAAGCTAATGTGATGTGAGAAAAAACCTTTTCCAACAATGAGCGTTTCGGGTCCAGAATGCACTGCCTGGATGTGTGATGGAAGCATTTTCAATCAAAACATTTAAAAGGGCATTAGATGATTACTGAAATAGAAACAATGTGCAGGAGTACGGGGAAAAAGCCGTGGAATGGCACTGAGTCATAGGGCGCGGTCTACCTGGACGGTAGTGCACACGCTATCAGCCGGGTGTTACTCGACACCCAGAATGCCGAGAAACACCATGCTATTGAACAATCATTCAGGTAGAGGCACTAGAAGCGCCTGTGTGTTACCCTTCCCAAAAGGCAAACACCCAGGAGCCACAAGTGCCTTTCTGTTTGCGGAGACCAGCACTTGTCCGAGATCGCCAAGGGCAGGGGGTTAAATCCCAGCCTTGGGTATATCATGGGAGTGCATATTAGAGAGAGATCAGCTTCTCATTCTGATATGCAGACTTGCTAACGTGATTCCGCCCACAGTGGGCGGGATTCACATTGTGACGCCTTGCGAGATCGTGTTCGGGAGGAACATAGCCGATAAATCTCGCTCATAATATTTGGAGAGCTGGTGCAGATACGATGGGCTGAATGGTCTCCTCCTCTGCCATAACAATACTGTGATCCTTCTGGGTTGTTGTTACAATCCCATAGAGACTGATACATTGAAACAAGATAATTCCCCGTGACCAACTCAAAAGAATTGCAAGAAAAGATTTTCAGATTTTAAGAATTTTACGAGAACAAAATAAAGGAAAATTAGGCTAAACATTATCGAGTAGGCAACGAATGTTCTAAACTACAAAACAGATCATTCTTATTAATGTCTTAACATAACCGATAACCCGGAGGAGGTGGTTGAAGCAGGGACGACAGTGATGTTTAAGGGGCATCTTGACAAATACATGAAAATTATGGGAATAGATGGATACGGACCCCAGAAGTATAGAAGATTTTAGTTTAGACGGGCAGCATGATCGCCACAGGCTTGGAGGGCCGAAGGGCCTGTTCCTGTGCTGTACTTTTCTTTGTTCTTTGTTTCCTATTTCGCTGAAGTGGTAACATCCCATGATTGTTGTACGTCCTTTCCATCAGTTTTCTGAGAATTCCTGAACTGACATTCAGCAGTAAGGCCCACTCCATTGATTTTTTTTCTCCCGACTTCACCAGAGCAAATCTTCCCCAAGTTTTTGTGTTGCCAGGGGATGCACCCTCTTTCATCAAAGCCATACTGCCCGATAGCTTGGGGAGGACCAGCGGTCGGCTTCCGCTCTGCTGACCACTCCAGATGCAGCCTTTGTTTCTTTGAAACATTCCTCTCTCCCTCTTTCTCTCGAAAAAACTTTGAGACTGAAAGTTTGTCCAGTCAACCCGGATACGTCTGCCTTTGCTTTCAGGTGCAAACATTTTGGATGGGATTTTCTGCTCAATCGTCCCCACAGTGTGTTTTCCAGCAGTGGAGATGGCTTGCCATTGGCCAGCGGCTGGATCTCCTGGTCCTGCCAATGTCGATCGCAGTTTGGTTATTCACCAGCCACATCGCTGGAGAACCTGCTGCTGAGGCCCCTCATCGGAGGGGTCAGAAGATCTTTCCGACTGGAAAGGTGGGAAAATGTGACTCTTTGCGTTTTCAGGTGCAAATATTTGTATTTTCTCGCTTTAATTCTCAACCAGTGGCCCAGTCACCATAGTAACTAAGCCACATGGACCATATGATACTTTTCACTATTCTATTTTACCTTGAATTAAAGAGAGTCCAAAACATTCATTTAAAAATGTTAGTCTCCATCTCACCCAGCGAGGAGGAGATCCAGATCACGATGTCTCGCAAAATCTTGTTAGATCTCACAAGGTGATTCGAACTTCGCAAATCTCACAAAAGGCCTCTCGCAAGATTCAATGGCCTTATCCCATCACCGAGTTGGGCCGGGCAAAACAACACAAGGATGACAATATGTTAAGATGGAGTTTCTGTACTTAGACAACTTGGAAGGTGATGATCACTTTACCCACAATGATTATCAAAGTGATGTTTAGCTTGTGTCTGGCTATTGGTTTTTGGACTGATAAATTCCCAGCCATTAGCTTTTGAAGGAGTTACCAGCCATATTGAGGTTTATGTGCGCGAAAGCCATTCTTTAGGCAGACCCTCTTACTTTGCTAGAGGGTTAAGCTTATCAGAATGGTTCCTCAATGGTCAGCTTTTAAAGTGGACCTAGACTGTCTCAGATATGAGATTGCTCTGTTCACAACACTGTAGACTGTGTTTTAGAACATAGAACATAGAACGATACAACGCAGTGCAGGCCCTTCGGCCCACGATGTTGCACCGACAGGGGAAGTCAAAAACTAAAGGCCATCTAACCTACACTATGCCATTATCATCCATATGCTTATCCAATAAACTTTTAAATGCCCTCAATGTTGGCGAGTTCACTACTGTTGCAGGAAGGGCATTCCACGGCCTCACCACTGCTGCTGAGGTCCCCTTGTGCTAGCCACCTCCATCCGCGGGAGAAGGCTCTCACTGTCCACCCTATCTAACCCTCTGATCATTTTGTATGCCTCTATTAAGTCACCTCTTAACCTTCTTCTCTCTAACGAGAACAACCTCAAGTCCATCAGCCTTTCCTCATAAGATTTTCCCTCCATACCAGGCAACATCCTAGTAAATCTCCTCTGCACCCGTTCCAAAGCTTCCACGTCCTTCCTATAATGAGGCGACCAGAACTGTATGCAATACTCCAATCTTGATCTGCAGGTTCCCTGGTTTCATGATTATAATGCCCTTACAACTGGAGCTAAGATACCACGACATTGAGAGGATTATTTTGTCTTTGTAACTCCTGTGGTAACTAACAGAACAAAAGGCAAAATGTGTGGTCCTCGTGGAAGGGTCCTCCTGTTACAGGGGTCTCTGGTTGGGGGGGATGGATCGAGTCATGGGGGTCTGAGGGCACCCAGGCAATTGGGGGGGTGGGGGGGCTACTGTGTGGTGGGGTCGATTTGTGGTGCCGGATGGGGGGGAGGGGGGGGGGGTGACTGTGTCGGGGCCAATTTGCTGTGGGACCTTGCTATTGGTCTGCCCGCTCAAGATGCTGGTCCGATAACGGGATTCCCTCGGGAATCCCTCATATTCCACGTCATGCAATATTTGCATTGTGTGGGAAACTGAATTGCATCCCACTTTATGACCACAAGGGGATCATAAAACTGGTGCAATTCAGCTCTGGCGGGAGAAAATAGTCTCCCAAATGAAGAATCCAGCATAATGTTTTAGGTCAATGACTTTTCGTCGCTGACCTGAAATGTTAAATCCGCAGTATTTTGCTTTTATATTCTTACTTATTGTTCCTCTGATCCTAGCAGACGTGCTGTCACGTGCCTGCTGTTCAGAGGGCATGGATTCCTATAAGGTTGTCTTTTTCAATTGTCTCACCCTCCAATCCTTTTTATTTTTTTCTGTCACTCCCATTTGACCTCTTTCTTCCTGAGCCCAGTAAAGACATCCATTAAGGAACAACTTTTAATAAGGACACGGGGAGTCCACACTGAGTAAAAATAAAGAAACTTAGTTGTATTTATAATACGATATATACACTGGCCGGTAGATCTCTACCGGGTTCCTGCCCTGGTCGGTGCTTTACTGGATGACCTTTTATACAGAGGTCCCTCACCCCTAGTGGGGGAGCCCGTACTCCGCAAGGGCCATGGGGAAGATCCCGTGCAGGATATTACACAACTGTGTTGACAGAATCTACAATAGAAACTCTGAGCACTTCCAAACAAACGCACCACTGACTGCAGAAAAATGTTTGCAAAATCTCCACACAGCATTGCCCGAGAAGAGCTGGAGATCCAGTTAAATAGCCTTTGAAGTTGTCTCAAGTCGTGTTGGTGGGTGGGTGGGTGTGAAAGGAGCATTACATTAGTCAGCAGGTAGCCACAGAAAAATGCATCAGCATTGTAAAACATTATTTTGCCCTGATTTCAACAGAAGTCTGAGACTCTTGCCTGCTCCCAAAAAGACCCGCATTAATATCCCACAGAAATTCAGGCCAGCTATAAAAGCAATGATTATCAGGCAGGGGCAGTGAAAGTTAAATTTTCTATCTACTACTCTCCTAAATATAAAGAGGCTAGAAACTGTGCAGGAACAAGGGGTGCCAAGGTTCTCTGTATACTAAAAGGTAGTACGTAGCACAGGTACTAACGTAATCAGAAAGGCTAACGGAATGTTTTTCTTTATCTAAAGAAGTTCCAAAAGCTAATGGGAAGAAGTTGTGATTCCACAGTTCAGTGTCTTGGTTAGACTCCCACAGCGGCACAGTAGCACAATGGTTGGCACTGTTTCTTCCCAGCACCAGGGCCCCAGGTTCGATTCATGGCTTGGGTCACTGTCTGTAGGAGTCTGCATGTTCTGCCCGTGTCTGTGTGGGTTTCCTCCGGGTGCTCCGGTTTCTTCCCACAAGTCCCGAAAGACGTGCTGTCAGGTGATTTAAACATTCTGATTTCTCCCTCAGTGTACCCAAACAGGCGCTGGAATGTGACAACTAGGGGGATTTTCACAGTAACTTCATTGCAGTGTTACTGTAAGCAGACTTGTGACAATAAAGGTTATTATTATTATCTAGAGTAGTGCTAGAGTAGTGGATACTTACACTTCAAGAAGGTTATATTGGCCTCTGAGGCAGGATATCACAGATTTACGAGGCTTGAGAATTAAGTTGTGAAGACAAGCTGCATATTTCCTAGGTGGCTTGAGGGGTGATCAAATTCAGGTGTTTAAAACACAAACCGGATTTGACATGATAGATAGAAAGGGAAGCAATGTTCCATTACTGGGGAGTTGAGAAGAAGAGGATACATGCTATCTTCAAATCAGAGGTGAGACATTCAAGAAAGAATTCAGAAAGTATCTCTTATTCAAAAAACTGTGGAAATGTGGAATTTTCTCAATTTTAAACTTTCCAGCCTAAATTTGATAAATATTTGTTCGGTGAGGGGAGCAAGGGAGATGAATCAAAGACAGGTTAATGGGATTGAGGTTCAGATCAGCCATCAAATCACTAGGGTGTGAAGGACTAAATGGCCCAATCATGCTTCTATATCTCCTTTAAAAAGAGGAGTAAAAGTGTAAAAGTTGTCCAAAAGAGAACATCGGAATACATCAGAAAAAAATATAAATACCGGCGAAAAAATATTTTATAACTACTTTAAAAAGAACACCACCTCATGCTTAATAGCTAATTACTTTCACACCTAAATCATACAAGATTAATGTGAAGCCTCATATGAGCGACAAAACACTTGAAAGCAGAAAAGGGACCTAATCTTCTCAGCAAAATCATACCCAAATCTAGTTTAACAATAGTAATGAGCATCGGAATGGGGGACAGTAGCTTATCTCCAATATTAAAGAGATCAGCTTTTATCTGCTGACAAAAAACACAGAGTGGAATAAGTCCAAAAGGGAGATATCATTCTTCATTTCCTGTCTCAGACAAAAGAGCAGTGCCTGCCGGAGCTGATAGGTGTTTGATCAAAGAGTCAGTTGTTGTTGAGAGTCCAACCAGTCAGAGGAGCCTGATTTCTGCTGAACAAGTTGACTGCTTTGATCAGTATGGAGTCTCACTGCAGGGTCTGTTTCTGCACATGGCAAGGAGGGGAGGCAAAGAAGTCATATGTCAAAAGTTGTGCGCGTAAAGGAGATAATTCTGGTTTTATGGATCAAATAAATCGTAGGAAAATGCAACAAGATTGCTCAGAGTATTTTTACATTTAAGAAGAAATTTGTTTGCCACTGCAGTTTATTGAGCTTCTGAAATGTTTCTAATATTGTGGTTTATTATCATTTATTGATTAGATAATCTTTTGTCAATACATTCCATCTCCAGATAAAATTACATTCAATATTATTTGTTAATATATTTTAAATACATTTTGGTAAAGAAATGTGCAATAATTCTGTCATAATTTGAACTGTAACTTTCTGATGTTGCTTCTTTTTTTGTTATTCGTTCATGGGACATGGGCGTCGCAGGCTGTGCCAACATTTATTGACCATCCCTCATTGCCCTCGAGGGAGAAGTTAAGAGTCAACCACATTGCTGTGGGTCTGGAGTCACATGTAGGCCAGACCAGGTAAGGATGGGAGATTTCATTCCCGAAAGGACATTATTGAACCAGATTGGTTTATATGATAATCGACAATGGTTTCACGGTCATCATTAGACTTTTAATTCCAGATTTTTACTGAATTCAAATTTCACCATCTGCAGTGGTGGGATTTGAACCTGGGGCGAAGTTCTCCGACCCCCCCCCCCCCCCCCCCCCCCCCGGCAGGGTCGGAGAATCGCCCGGGACCGGTGAAAATCCAGCCCCCGCCATGGCCGGAATTCTCCACCACCCGGGAATTGGCGGGGGCGGGAATCGCGTCGCGCCGATCGGCGAGCCCCCGCGGCGATTCTCCGGCCCGCGATGGGCTGAAGTCCCGCCGCTGAGAGGCCTCTCCCGCGGCCGTGGTTTCAACCACCTCTGGTGGTGGCGGGATTGGCGGTGCGAGCAGGCCCCCGGGGTCCTGGGGAGGCGCGGGGCAATTGAACCCCTGGGGGTGCCCCCGCGGTGACCTGGCCCACGATCGGGGCCCACCAATCGGCGGGCGGGCCAGTGCCATTGGAGCACTCTTTTTCTTCCGCCGCCGCCACAGCCTCCACCATGGCGGAGGCGGAAGAGAGCCCCCCTACCGCGCATGCGCCAGTGATGATGTCAGCGGCTGCTGATGCACTGGCGCGTGCACGAACCAGCGAAGGCCTTTCGGCCAGCCCCGACGCTGGGCGGCAGGTGTCAAAGGCCGTTGGCGCCGGTTTTGGCCAACCACTCCGGCGCGGGCGAATTCTCCGCACCTTTGGGGAGGCCCAACGCCGGAGTGGTTGGCGCCACTCCACTACGCCAGGATCCCCCGCCCCGCCAGGCAGGGGAGAATCCCGGCCCTGGTTCCCCAGAGCATTATTCTGGGTCACTGATTTACTAGTGCAGTGACAATACCACTACTCCTCTGATGACAGAAAATTGCAGTTAAAGTATGTGCATGTTTCGGTGATATTAAATGTGTTTGAAATTTTCCTCCAAGATACCTTTGTGTCATTTATGGCGTGCAGTATGTGGATATTATTATGCCACGTACTGACATCAGAGATCATTTTAACATGAACTATAATATATTATCAATGAGAACAATTTAACCTTTTAGTTAGAGCACTTCAACAATGTTCCTTTGTGATTTGAGAAAAAATACATTCATACACGTCTTTTTATGCCTTCCCTTACTTTGATTCACCTCCTCCATGACAAATCACTGGATTGAGACCTGTCCCCGGACCCCTTCTGGACCCTCTCTAACAGTCAGGAGCAAGTGCAACACTCCAGTTGTCTCTCACTCCCTGTGAGAGAAAGCATCGCCAAAGGTCTGAAGAACTTGGGACCTCCCTTTGGGAAATTATGAGCGCATGGGACACAAAAGAGTAATTCATTTACAACTGAATATCTGGTGGAAAACCTGCTGGATTTAAGTTTGGATGCGCAGGAGAATTATATCATTTTGATGTATAGTAGCTGCTGGAATGAAAACAGACTTGGTGAAAAATTGTCCAACATGCGATTGTGGTGATTGTAGATTAAATCTTATTGCCGCTCATTGTTTTACAAAGCAAATTAGCCATGAAAAAGCCAACAATGCATTTATTTTCATTTTGGTGCGAAATCTTTTTCATGCTTACTAACGGAAAGGATGTCAGTGCCGGAGAATAAAATATTTTCCTACTTCTGTCATCCGATGTCAGATATAACGTGACAAGATGAAGTCTAAAACTTTCTCTACATTGGTCAGCCTGGCCTAGTTGTTAACAGTCTTGGTTATCAGTAAGAATGTTGTGGGTTCAAGCAAAGGTTGTGGATTCAAGCTCTCATCCAGATTCAAGCACATTCTACTCTGTTGCTGTACTTCAGATGAAATGTTAAATTGGACCCTGCTTATCTGCTCAATATATTTGAAAGGATAGCAGAGATTTCCCAGTGTCCGGGTCAATGTTGCTGTAATAATTCAAGGATGGGTGACCACCAAGCTACATACAGAGTATAAGAAATGTGTGACCGACTACTTAGACACGAGTCGCAGACTGGCTGGGAAGACCCACGTTCAGCTCCAGGATTCACGCTCTCCAGCCTGACTGGCTAATCGGGCCACGTGACCCCCAAACCTCGCCCCCCCTTCTTAAAGGGGCTCGCTACTACATTCCACACCCTTCATAAGTCACATATTACCATATTCAAACAAAAGTCAAACCATTTACAATAAAGTAACAATATCAAGTTGTTCAATACAATCCATCATAAGCTCAGTTTATTAGAGGGCCTTATCTTCAGTTAGGAGCGAAGTAATTCAGCAAGTGGTGTCTCCACAGCAGAGGTAGACTCGTTTTGACTTTCAGAAATTGGACTCTCAACTTGTAAAAGTTCATCTGTGCTTCTTATTCCTTCAGTTCCACGGGAACACAACTTGGTCCTTCCTCAGGTTACTTCTATATTTTTTTTACTCACAATAACATTACACTGACTCCTTTCTGCTCAAGTGGTCTAAATGCTTTATTAGGATTTTATCTTGAACTTCCACCTCCTATGATACCAGGCCCGTTCTGGCCACAACGACACCTGGGACCCAACTTGGGCCAGTCCCAAAATTTTTTACATTTACTAGATTATATATTTTGAATGTCCTCTCAATTCTTGTTGAGTCGTGATTCGTCTTTTGGACACTTTGGGCTAGATTCTCTGGCACCTTTCGCCCGACGACCGGAGAATCCCGCTTGAGGTCAATGGACTTCTCCATTGTCCGCGGCTCACCCGCGGTGTTCTTGCAGTGGGTGGGGTGGAAGAATCCAGCCCTTTGCTTTCCCTCTACCCTCCCCACCAATTTAGGAAACACCAGGTCCAACCTAGTCCTCATACGTCACCCATGAGCAACTCAGCAGGAGTAATTCCAGTGCTCATGTGTGGTCTCATCTTATAGTGAATGAGGATATGTGCCAATTTTGTCTGCAAGGATGCTGGTGGTTGCTTTTTCATGGTTTGTACAGCCCTCTCAGTGAGTCCATCCAATGAAAGTTGGTGAGGTGCGGTACATATATGTTTAATGCCATTGGATGATATAAATTGTTGGAATTCCTCTCTGGTAAATGCTGTTCCATTGTCTGAAGCCAACAGCCCTAGCAACCCATGGGTGGCAAAGCTTTGCCTTAACTTTTCCAATGTTGCAAAAGAAGCCATGGACTTAATTTCATAAACATCCAACCATTTTGAGTGTGCATCCACAAGAACATTGTACCCTTTAATTGGCCTATAAAGTCCACACAAAGTCTCACCCATGGTTGAACTGGCCATTCCCAAGGGTGCAAAAGGGCTACGGATGTAACTTTGTTGCACCTGGCATTGATCATACTTCTTAACCATGCTCTCAATGATGGCACCTCTCCCAGGCCACCAAACGTCGCTGCGAGCCAACATTTTCACCTTGGATACATTCATCAAGAAACAACTTCCTGCCAGGAATCAGGCATAGGGGTGCCCATCCTCGCTCCCCGCACAAGGACACCATCTTCACAGCTCAGTTCATCCTTACATGTTTGAAACAGTTTTAGCTGTTCAGACATTCTATCGTAATGCCAGCCATGAGGAACCATGGGCGGGTTTCTCCGTTGGGTGAATCTGAATTCGGTAAACAGGATTGGACGGAGAATAGGTTCCAACACGAAAATTGCGGTGGAAGCCAATTTGACTGTGGCGGTGTCCAGTCACGGATCGCCATTGCTGTGGCCTGTAAGGCAGCTATCTTGCTCCCGACCCCACTGACCACCCACCTTGGCCCATGGTTCTGCAGAGTGACACATGCCTTATGAGTACCCCCACCACCCCTACCTCCGCACGCCGCCCTCTGTCATACCCCCCAACCCGGCCACCACCCACCAGCGGGGCATTAGATGGCCCACCCAGGACAATGCCCACTGTAGCCCCTACGGGGGCACTGGTCAGGGACTGCGGAGTGTATCGCTGGCATAGGCAGTGGCAGCCGATAGTACCCCTGGCAACAGGGATGGTTGCCAGGGCCAGAGGCCACCACCGTTCTGGGCAACAATTGGGCTAGGAGTATGGAGATGGGGGGAATGGAGCATGCGGGGGACAGAGCCGGCAGTGCCAACCGAGGCCACCATATAGTCCGTTAGATCTGGTTGGGCACGGGGTACACACCATGCGAACATGTCGGCCTTTCACTCCTGAAGACAATGGAAATTGGAATTCAACCAGAATGGTTGCCTTCCTGCTGGTCTCCGCCGCCCTGGGGATGCATTGCAGCTGTACGGGCTGGTGTTACCCAAGGAGGAGGAAGCTGCAGAAGCTGAGCATGCAGCAGCGGAGCGTGCTGCAGAGGAGCGTGTCGCAGAGGGACAGGAGGCAGCTGCCCAGGATGGAAAGCCAGCTACCCAATAGGCCAAGGAGGAGAAGGATGAGGAGGTTCCAAGGAGGCACCGCATGAGGCCTCATGTATACCGTCAAAAACTGAGCAGGAAGACAGTGCAACGTATCTGCCAGATCATGGCACACCTGGCATCACAGGGGTACAGCGATAACAGCTGCTCCCGGTGACCGTTAAGTGACAGTCGCCCTGAACGGTAATGGCACGGGGTCCTTCCAGGTCCGAGTGGGGACCTGTCCGGAATCTCACAGGCCTCGGTGCACAGGTGCAGTATGCCGTCACAAAGCCCCTATATGCCCAGGCAGCTCAATACAATTTCAATGTGGACCGAGCCTACCAGGGTGTCGAAGCAGCAGGGATCGTTGCCATCGCCAACATGCCCCGGGTCCAGGGGATGGTCAACAGGATACATGTCCTCCTACGAGTACCTGCAGATGACAGGCCGCTCTACACAAACCAAAAGGGGTTGATGCTCGATGCATGTTTGCGCCCGATACCCTGGCTGTGTGCATGACACCTTCATCCTGGCACATTCGACGATTTGCGACATGTTTGGGATGCCCCCTGCCTCCTGGGTGTCAGGAGTTAGCCGCTTCGGTAATGCCTGATGACGTCTGTCTGGAGGCCACAGACTGATGCGGAGACCCACTACAACGAAGCCAATGCAGCGACCAGGTCCCTGATCGAGTGGTACTTCGGCCTCCTGAAGATGTGGTTCAGGTGCCTGGAACACTCTGGAGGGGCCCTCCAGTATGACGCTGAGAGGGGGGCATTGCTGTTAACCTGACGGCGCCGAGGACCCGGGTTTAATCCCGGCCCCGGGTCATTGTCCGTGAGGAGTTTGCACATTCGCCTGTGTTTGTGTGGGTTTCGCCCCCACAACCCAAAGATGTGCATGCCAGGTGGATTGGCCACACTAAATTGCCCCTTAATTGGAAAAAAATAAATTGGGTACTTTAAGTTTATTTTTTTTAAATGATGCCGAGAGGACCGCCTGCATCGTGGCAGCCTGCTGTGTCCTCCACAACATGGTGCAGCAGATGGGCAACATACTGGAGGAGGAGAATGAACTCAGGCCTCGTCCGAAGGTGTGGATGTGGGGGAGGGCAAGGGTGGGCAGAACATCAGGCCCAGGCAGACACGGGAGGCCGCACGATGTGTGCGGTGGGCTAACGCTCACAGGGCGCTCTGGTTGCCCCCCGGTTCACTGACTGATCGGGGGGGGGGGGGGGGGGAACTGGCCAGGGACATGGACATCGCACCCTGCTCCCCCCCCCCCCTCCCGCCCTACTCCCCACCCCGCCCCCTACCCTCCACCTGAAATCCATCCATGATACATACCTGCTGCACAACAGGGTGTCGGTCCTGTGTTGGCAGTAACACAGGGTCTGGTCCATGGGACAGAGGCCAGCACCTTCACAGAATGCTCCAGACCTTGGACATACTGATCCATAGCCACAACCGTTGCTCCCCAATGCCTCCATAGATGAAGACCCACATGCGGTGTTGGCCTGGGTGGCAAGCATGGCGATAACCACCTCCTGCTGCTGCACGTGGTTGGACTCCTCCAATTGCGCCTACAGGTGCTGGATGCTCGCTGACAGCCCCTCATGTAGTCCCTGACTCTGTGATTGCATCTCCGCAATTGATGGGACTGTCCGTCCCAGAAGCCTAAAACCCGGTAGCTAGTTCCTCGATTAGCCTCCCCTCCGACCATCCGCCCCTCGGGTGTTCCTACCTCCACCTGCTGTACCAGATCAGCTGTGTAGTGCGCACCAGAGAGTGTCCCGGGAGCCTCTTCACTAACGTACCCAACCGAGGTGAGTGTCTCTGGGATGATGGAGGGTGTTAAAGACAGCTGTGATGGGAAATCAATGTCATCCACAGAATCGAGCTCCAAGCATCTCGGGTTGAGGGCTTCCGTCCGAGCCGCTCTCATCACCGTGCTCTGTTCACAGGGGTGGGGCTCCGTCTGTGGCACTGGCTGGGAGCGGGAGACACCAGATGGACCGAGCCCATCTCCAGCAGCTCCTGCAAGACAAAAGACAAGACGCATGATTAGACTGTGGGCCGGGAAGGGGGGGGGGGGAGTGTGCAAATGAGATGAGGGTGGGGTTGATGGTGAGGGTGGTATAGGGGGGAGGGTGGTGAGGTAGATTGTGATGCGGTTGTGAGGGTGGGATGAGGGTGGGGTGAGAGGGTGGTGAGGGTGGGGGTGAGGGTGGTGTAGGGATGAAGGTGGGGTTGATGGTGAAGGTGGTGTTCACCATGCTGAAAGAGGGCATTTGGCCCATTGACTCTGCACCGGCCATTGGAAAGAGCACCCTACTTTTTTTTAAGACAAATTTAGACCCAATTAATTCTTTTTCAATTAATGGCAATTTAGCATGGCCAATCCACCTCGTCTGCACATCTTTGGGTTGTCGGGGCGAAACCCACGCAAACACGGGGAGAATGTGCAAACTCCACACAGGCAGTGACCTAAAGCCGGGATCGAACCTGGAACCTCGGTGCCACGTAGAAGCAGTGCGAACCACTGCACCACCGTGCTGCCTAAAGAACACCCTACTTAAGCCCATGCCTCCACCCTATCCCTGTAAACCCAGTAACCCCACCTAACCTTTTGGACACGAAGCGGCAATTTAGCATGGTCAATCCACCTAACCTGCAGATCTTTGGACTGTGGGAGGAAACCGGAGCACCCGGAGGAAACCCACCCAGACTCAGGGAGAAAGTGTAAAATGCACACAGACAGTCACCGGAGGCCGGAATTGAATCCAGGTCCCTGGAACTGTGAGGCAGCAGTGCAAACCCTGTGCCACCCTGCCGCCCCACAGGGCGCAGGGGTGGCACGCCTGACATGGGAACCGCAACTCATCAGAGTCTCACTACCTCGTCCATGGCCGAACTCCACCCCGTCAACCTCCATTTCCTCCCGGCAGACCATGTCCAGGACCCTCTGCTGTGCCACAGTCAGGGGCAACAGGTCCGGCGGCGGTCCCCCTCCAGTCTGTAGGCCGTATCCTAGGGCAGGAGGGCAAAAGGTGTGAGACAGTCCAACGCATGCAGCCCAGGGGGTGGGCAGCTGGTGGTCTCAGTGCTCATGGCACCCGGCCATGGCGGCCAGTATGGCTGCCGGCATGTGCTGCGGGGGGGGGGGGTTCTACCTGCCTCGGGTTGGGGGCGTTGGGCTACAGGAGTGTGGGACGTGTTGCCTCCTCACCCTGGCCACCCTGAGGAGGCCATGCAGGTTTTTCCGGCACTGCTGACAAGTTCGGACGGTGTTGCCCAAGGTACTGACCGCCTCTGCCACCTGCGCCCAGGCACAGCGAATGGCGGCGGCTTGCAGCCTTCTTGCCGGGCCGGGGTATAAGGTCATCCGCCTCTCCTCCACTGCATCCAGGAGGGTCTCCAGCTTGACGTCGGAGAAGCGTGGAGCTGCTCTCCTTGCTACCAGCTTATTGTCTGGAATGGTATGTGTGGGGAGTGCAGTGTGTTTATGCGGCTGCAGCTTGTCAACCTCCTGTGTGTCAATCGCGAAACTGGTGAATCTGGACCGTTTCTCATTGGAATCGGTTGTGTTCCATGCGGTGGAGGTGCTAGCACCTTAACGGTAGCAGAATCGGTCTGGGTAAGGTGCGAATGGAAGTGGGAACTCTATGAATCCTGTGCCGGCGTCAACACTTAGTCTCAGAAATGGATCATTTTAGATCTCTTTGAGTCCAGTGTTGACACAGGTAGTTTAATGAGAAAATTTAAGGCTAAGATAATTTCTTGTGGTACTGCTGAGGGAGGCGTACTTTCCGGCTACAGGAGGTGGCTCAAAGTGTCTGCATTTGATATTTGTGTCCCTGCCTGGTGTATACTTAGGCAGCCACCAATAAAGTTCAATGCTGTTTCCTTGCAGACGCTATTGGAGCGATTGCCTTATCTTCCGTAAACATTCCTGGAAAGGGTTTATGATCAGTGATTACAGTAAAATGCCACCCACAAATACACAGGTGGAATTTCTTCATCCCAAAAATGACAGCCAAACCATCTTTCTCGATCTGTGAGAATGCATTCTCTGACTCATTTAGGATCCTTGAAGCACAGACAAAGGCCTTTCTGACCCGTCATTCATTTTATGTGACAAAACAGCCCCAAATCCATAAGGAGATGCATCACAAGTGAGCATGATTTCTTTAGAAGGATTGAAGTGAACTAAAAGGAAAGTTGACTGTAGGGCTTGCTTTACTTGTCTGACAGCTTCCTTTTGCTGCGCCTTCCACGACAATCTTTGGTGTTTTTTTTCAATAATGCTTGTAAAGGTGTCAGCATCATAGACAAGTTTGAAATTAAACTCCCATAGTAATTTACTGCTCAAGGAAAGATCTTATCTCGGATGTATTCTTCAGAGCTGGTGCTTCCTTAATGACCCTAATCTTCTCTTCCACCGGATCCAATTCTTGTGCATCTACTCTAAGACCCAAAGAAGTCATCTCTTTCGCCTAAAAAGTATATTTCTCTCTTTTTAGTCTTATTTCAGCGTTCAGGAACCTTTTTAAAATCTCTTCCAGGTAGTTCGGTGCTCTTCTTCTGTGACTCCCAAGATTAACACATCATCCAAATAGAAGACTACCTTAAGTAAATCGTGCAATGAGCTAACTCTCCATTGTATGTTGAAAAATTGCAGAAGCAGATGAGATTCCAAATGGTAATCGGGTGTACTGGTACAGGCCCTTATATGTATTAATAGTGACAAACTCCCTGAAAGCGTCATCCAGCTCTTGCTTCCGGTATGCATGACTCTACTTGGTGGATGTTAGGACACCAGCCAACTTTGCATAGAAGTCCTCTATTTTGGATGTGGAGGGTGGGATTCTGTGATCCTGAGGCGAAGTGTTGACACCGTCGGAAACGCCGTTGCGTTTCTCGAGGGCATCAACACGGCCTCAGGATCAGCAATTCTGGCCCCTACAGGGGGCCAGCCCGGCACTTGAGCGGTTCACTCTGCTCCAGCTGCTAATCCTGGCGTCAACTGGGAGCTGCAGGATCTGCACATGCGCAGTGGCACCGGCGCCAACACGCACATGAACAGTGGCTTCCTTCAACGCGCTGGCCCAACGCAACATGGCACAGGGCTACAGGGCCGGCGGGGATGAAAGGAGGCCCAAGCCAGAGAGGCAGGCCCACCGATTGGTAGGCCCCGATCGCGGGCCAGGCCACATTGGAGCCCCCCCTCAAGGTCGTATCCCCCCTCCCCCCCCCACAAGCTGCCCCCGACCCTTCCACACCGAGTTCCCGCCGGCTGAGAGCAGGTGTGGATGGGGCCAGCGGGACTTGGCTTTTTTACGACGGCTGCTCGGCCATCCCGAGCCGAGAATCAACCACGCCGGCGCCAATGCAGCCGATTCTCCGTGGAGAATCACGTGCCGGCGTCGGGGTGTCGTGGCGCGATTCACGCCAGTCGCGGGGATTCTCCAGCCCGGCCCTGGGCTGAGAGAATCCCACCCAGGGTGACTGTCTAATTTCGCTGCCTGGTTTATTGTTACTTTGTTACCTCCACATGCTTTTATGGTGTTATCCAGCTTGACCACTGGCACAATGGGAGCTGCCCACACCGCAAATTGCATAGGCTTTATTTAATCAATGTAATCATTTATGTTTGGTCTCCACCTTCTCACACAATGAATAAGGCACAGGTCTGGCTTTATAGAACTTTGTTGTGGTCTCAGGATTCATGTTAAGTTTTGTCTTTCATGCCTCAGATTTTGCCCACTTCTTGAAATACCTCTTGGTAACTTCCGAGGACTTCACGTAGGTCCCCTCTGTTAATTTTAAATTTTATTAAGCCAATTTAGTTCAATTTCCTGAAGCAATTCATCCCATCAAGCTTGGTCCTTAGCCTCAACTAAGGAAAAATCCGCTGCCGGAGAGGCCACCATAAAACGGATGCGGTTGAACAGAGACTCCCACTCACAATGTTTAGCTGTTTGCTCCAATATCACCATGAAAGCTGTTATTGCTTCCCGAGGGGCTCTTGCTATTGAGATAAACTTATATCTCTGCATATTAATTAAGGGCTTCAGGTGATAATGCCCTTGTACTATTTCTACTAGCTTTTTAAAGGTTTTAAGGTGTGTGGAGAAGTCAAGCTCCTTATTAAATTGTAGGTGTGGGCACCGCAGACTGTTAGCATTATCACCCTCTTCTTCTCCTCCCCCCATTTCATTTGTTTTGAAAAAAATTGCAAGCGTTCGACGTATTTAACCCAGTTTTCCGAATTAGAGTCAAAGGGCTCTAATTTTCCGAATAGAGGCATTGTTGTAATTTACTGAGTCTTGAATGGAGCTGGCTTGAATGACTTGCACAAGGGTTCTGCTCGGCCTTTCTTTATTGCAATTTGAAGGCGCTCCAATTGATCCTTATCGCCAATGTCATAATTCATAGATCATAGATCATAGAACTTACAGTGTAGAAGGAGGCCATTCGGCCCATCGAGTCTGCACCGGCTCCTAGAAAGAGCACCCTACCCAAGGTCAACACCTCCACCCTATCCCCATAACCCAGTAACCCCACCCAACACTAGTGGCAATTTTGGACACTAAGGGCAATTTATCATGGTCAGCCTGCACATCTTTGGACTGTGGGAGGAAACCGGAGCACCTGGAGGAAACCCACGCGCACACGGGCACACACATAATTCAAGAATGGATGTCCACCAAGTTTAGTAACTAAACAAACTATTTATTATGAGAAACAAACTATATGCAGAATATAAAAATGTGCTACCAACTACTTTGACTCCAGTCCCAGACTGGCTGGGAAAAACCGTGCTCAGCCCCAGGATTTGCACTCTCCAGCCCAATTGACCGATTGGGTCACATGACCCCAAGAAACCTCCCACCCCCCTCCCTTAAAGGTGCTCATTACTACAGTAAGTCTCACGAAAAATATAACTGACCACTTATCTCATTGCTACTTGCACAATCTTGCTAGCACAAAATGGCTGCATCGGCTTGTGCTATAGAAATCATTGAAAGTATTTTGAAAATTTCTGGGAGCTGAGATAAGATTCTAATCTAATCCACATCCTTCTTTCAATGTTTCACCAAACTACATTAGCAACCTAAGTATGTATATTATAGCTCTTAAAATGTAGCACAACACCCCCAAAGTACTTGATAAAGGGGGAGAAACTAAAGATATCAGAAATGTCATTATAGGCAATGAAAGGCAAAGCAATTGATTTTGAAGCAGCAGAGTAAAAGAGTTAGGATTCAAATATGTTTGGATTGTTGCAATGCACGCTGATGAGACATTGAATGCTCCAATCCTCTAAACAAACTATCCCAGGTTCCACCAGTGAAAGGGCAAGGTTGCCATTTTCCCATGTTACTGGAATACATAACTGATCATTTTGTTCAGTCAAAGTTGTAGAAGCCAAAAATCATTCGCGCATAACTCTGCCAGGAGTTCAGCAGAAGGGCCAAAAGGTTAGGATATGTCCTGGGTATGTCAGGGCTTAGTTTTACCCAGCAGTTTACAACTAGCAAGCGGGGAAACACCTTCCCACTCCAAACAAGGTCAACATGTGAGAAGGGGCACACCTGGGATGATTGACCTCTAGCTGGCTCGGCGTGGCAAAGCTGGGCCTACCTGAGGGCTGAGGCCAATTTGAAAAAAATTAAAGCATTTTCTAGATACATTTTGGTGCCCATTGTAGGCACCTCTTACTATATTTTACAGCCCCCTAGAGCTGCCCCTCCTGTCCGTTTTATTTAAATTGAGGAACCACAATCTGATGGTGTGAACTTTGCTGGAGGTCACAAGCAAGTTTATCCAAGCACTTTCGGTAAAAGGTTGGCAGTCCATAATTTCAGGCCTGCAATATATTAAAGTGAGAAACATTGTACAAACGAGGCATCGAGAACTGGGAAGAAGGTACTGATGGTAGAAAGACGCAACTGAAATGTGGTGGGAGTTGTGCCTGAATGTTTTCAAAGTGATTGCATCGCGCTCTGCCTCTTATCATCCAAACTGACAGGTCAGCCTGACCAGTGTTTGAAGCTGAAGTTGCCCCACTCACTCCCTGCTACTCATTGACATCGCCCAGCCAAAATAAACACCTAACCCTCAACGAGCAGGTCAATACTGATTAATTAGTAATACATAACAAATCATATCATCTTTGTGCAATTCAATTAATTTTGAAACAATAATGAGACAGATTCAGGTTACAATCTAGTATTCCTAAGGTAACATCATGAGAATATATGCCTTGTTTCTGTTTCCTTACATCCATTAAATAAGTTCCATTCTTGCAAATATAAATTTCAGTATCTAGCTGATTATTAATCCAAGTTATATACACTCTTTTGCAGTAAGAAACAATGGGATGAAATAACGGTAATGAAAAGTATGCAATAATGATTTGGCACTCTTTAAAACACCACATAGGTTTCTTCTCCATGGAAGTCAACAGAAAGTAATAGCTGGCCATTTTCTATCACTTATTTCGCATTACTGCACAATGCCTACTTTACTTCTTTAGTCTTTAATCTGCTTTTACTGCAGCAAACCTTTTTCAGTATAATTATAGGTAAGCTAAAAGAATTCTCTTGCCATCATTTGTCGGGATTATCGTGTGCCCGCACAGTGGAGATGTTCAGCTACTCAGCCACTGTGCCATTTAGGTGACTGTTGGAATCCAGGTAGCTGCAGTAGTTTCACTGGATGTATCACAGGTCAGTAAATCACTGGCATGTTTCACGTTCTAGGTCAGAACCCAGGAAGCAACACCCAGCTTTTTTTGGTAACAAACTGAAAAATCCAGTCAAAAGGAGGCCTAATTATCTCTCAAAGTAGGCCACAAAACTCGTCGAATCCAGGTGGGTCTAGTTCCCTGTCCCTGACAGGATATGCACCCCCAGAAATTTAGGTGGCTCTCCCAAAGTATTTCATAGCCAAGTAATTCTGTGTTGTAGTTGCTGTTGACTACACCAAGTAGCCAATTTGCACACAGCAAGGCCCCACAACCAGCAATGAGTTAAATGACCATAAACATGTTTGCTGGTGCTGTTTGAAAAATAACTCCTCTATCTATCTTTAAATAACAATGTGGGATTTTTTTTTAAACATCCAGTTAAATAGCTTTCTGTTTTACAGCTCATCTATAAGACCTTTGCTCTGGCAGAGCAGCACTTCTTAAGCATTGCAGTTAAGTGTCAGTCTGCTCAAGCTCAAGGCCTAGCGTCGGACTGGAACCCCCAATTTTCTCACTCAGAGGTAGGTTTGCCAGCACTGAGTCAAGTTGATCCTGGATGCCTATTATAAACACAGCCATTGTAGAAGATTGTCACGTATTTTTTTAATCACAGTTGGCAACTGTCTACCCTTGTGCCTTGTGCTGTTGGGGTCCAACTTTCCACACCCACACAACTCAAAGGAGACCACAATGTATCTCCTTTGAAATATTCCTCCACCTTTGTTTTTGTTGCAAACAAAAGGAACAGCAATGAGGACAGTATTATAATGTCTGAAAGGTGTCCACACCAAGCCGAACAGTTTGAGTCAAAGCAAAAATGTTTAATGAAACAGAATAAGACTACAGAGCATTTACTCTGCCATAGGGGTCAGCTCATAGGTCATGACCCTCTGGTTTTGTACAGGATGTAGAAGGGTGTGCTCCACCCTTCAGTGGGGAATGTTTATTCCCCATTGGGAATACCAATCCCTCAGTCTCATAAGTGTCCCATGACCTGCTTAACCTCAAGTTATGACAGACAATCAATAGTGGAAGCGAGAAAGAATGGGAGACCGTGATATGGAGTACAGAAACTGGATTGTTTCTACTTGTTTGCGATGCATCATGGATTGGGCCGGAAAATTGTTCGGGAATTTATCTTAGATTTAACTGAGATGCTTAAGGGCAACAAGAGGCCGGGATTCTCCAATCTGAGTTTGCCTTGCAACCGCTTCCAACGAGAATGGAGAATTCTGCCAGCATGAATGGATGATGAATTCCAGCCAGGAGCTGATAGGGTATATAGAAAGGATCAACTATTTCCTTTGTTGGGGCAGACCAGAAGAAGGGTGTATAACCTTAAAATTATCACTAGATCAATCAGGAGTGATGACTGCAAACACTTCTTCTCACGAAGGGTGGTGGAAATCTCTCTCTCTCTCTCTTCCAAGAAGCAGTTGAGGCTATGTTTAATTGAAAATTTTAAAACCAAGACTGTTGGACTTTTGTTCGACAAGGGTTGTAAGATGTTATATTTCTTTGTTACCGCATGGAGGTGCCCACACTGTGGATTTTTGTAAAACATGTTGAGAGGTTTATTAAGTGTGTTGCTCATGTAATCAAGATGGTGATCTGCCCAAAGCCCGCACAAATATAATAATCGCTTATTGTCACAAGTAGGCTTCAATGAAGTTACTGTGAAAAGCCCCTCATCGCCACATTCCGGCGCCTGTCCGGGGAGGCTGGTACGGGAATTGAACCCGCGCTGCTGGCCTTGTTCGGCATTACAAGCCCGCTGTTTAGCCCCATATGTCTGCTGACGTCACTACACATCACTTGAGGCAGAACCAGCAAGACTAGATTCCGAGATACATAACATAATGGTTACAGAGACAAGGTGAGTAGGTGAAGTGAAGTTATAGATCAGGCGTAACTGCATGGCTTGAGAGACAGAATGGTATTCTCCTGTTCCCATGCTCATAATCCAAAGGTGGCAGGCTGGCTGGTTATTCCCATCATCTGTTGCATCTTTCGTCATTTGGGGTTTGCAGGACTGCCTTGATGTGATATTGTCCCAAGAGGCAGCAGCCTAATTTGTCTCTATCCCCATATGCCCTGCTGCTGGGTGCTTGCCTCGTGATCTGAACTGAAGCTGACCTCTGGGCAGCAGTGAGGATTGCCAAATGTTACTTAATGGCTTTTTCAATCCAATATCACAACGGTGAAGCCAGACAAGAAAGCCTGGAGTATTTCCGAGCCTGAAGCCACCTATTATCTGTATGAGGATTCGTGAAAAATGCTCACACTATATGAAGGATCTCACATAGTTGTCACATTCTACCTAATAGACTGCAGTTGTGATAAGTGATGGTGCACAATTGTATCGATGTGCCTAGTGGACTCCTCCACAGTCAAAGAAGTATTTTATTAGATGAACGCCCTGTGAGGTTTGGACTGTGCTATTGAAATAGAACATGGGGCGGGATTCTCTCAGCCCAGGTCGGGCCATAGAATCGCCGGGGCGGGCGCAAATCGCGCAACGCCGCCCCAACGGCGGTCTGCCGATTCTCTGGACAGCGGAAAATTGGTGCCATTGGCGCCGGCGCAATTGGCGTGGCGCTGGTTGGGGGCCGCACTACGTGACCCCCTAGCGATTCTCCGCCAGGGATGCGCCGAGCGGCCACTCAAAAAAACCTGAGTCCCGCCGGCTCCGTTCACATCTAGTCTTACCCAGCGGGACCTTGGTGTGCATGTACCCGGGGGCAGCCTGGTGTGGGGGGAGGGGGTTCCGACCCGGGGCGCGGGGCCTCCGCTGTGGCCTGGCCCACGATCAGGGCCTACCGATCGGCGGCTGGCCTTTCGGACTGGAGGCCTCTTTTGTTCCGCACCGGCCCATGTAGCCCTACGCCATGTTGCATGCATGCATTGGCGCCAGTCCCATTGCGCATGCGCAACCCGCGGCGCCCATCTGACGCCGGGGATCGGCAGCTGGAGCAGCGTGGGTTGCTCCAGTGTCATGCTGGCCCACTGTAGGGGTCAGAATCGCTGCTCCTGAGGCCATGTTGACGCGGCGGCGTTTATGAAGCCGTCAACATTTAGCCTCAGAATCAGAGAATCCCGCCCAAGATTTGGCCTTCCAGCCAACCGACTCCGATTCCCCCATTGCTAAAACCGCATGCTTCCTCTCACTCCTGGGTGGAATATTCCTGGAAAATGGCAAATTTCTGACATGAAACTCGTTGCAACTGGCTGCAGAATCTGGAACCTGATTTTTAAGCACTTTCCAAAATGATTTTTTTTCCCACATGAAAACACCATGCCTGAGGCGCAAATCATCTAATTCCCTTGTCACAGGGGTCACCTGAGCACTTCAAGGGGGCGCTGCATACAATCGGTTCCACAACACTCATTCTCTTTCAAGTCAGGAGGATGTCCACTCAAAGGCCGGCTCCAGGATTTTATGAGAGGACCCTAACAGTACTTTTGGATGCGGTGGAGGAGAGGCAGGCAATGATCTACAATCATCTACCTGTGGGTTTGCAGGAGGCCCTGCAGCAATGTGATGAATCCTGCCTGGGAGGCGGTGGCAACAGTGATCAGAGCGAGCAACGTGACCAAGGGGACGGGGGTTCAATGTCGTAAAAAGAGGGGCTGGTTTAGCTAGGGGCTGGTTTAGCTCACTAGGCTAAATCGCTGGCTTTTAAAGCAGACCAAGCAGTCAGCAGCACGGTTTGATTCCCGTACCAGCCTCACCGGACAGGCGCCGGAATGTGGCGACTAGGGGCTTTTCACAGTAACTTCATTGAAGCCTACTCGTGACAATAAGCAATTTTCATTTCATTTCATTTTTCAGATGAATGATCTCCTACAACCTGCAAGGCTGAGTGCCTCCTGCCACTCCTTGACCCTTACATCATTCCCAAAATGTTACCCTAAATCCATAAGCCACCACCTCTCAGCTTCCCAGGACCCGACCTCCCAGCATCATCCTCAACCCCCCATGGCACTCCTATCAGAACCCCCCCCCGCCTAGGTGTGGTGCCCACATATGCCAGTTGTCCTCAAACACCAACCCGTCAGGTTCACAATATCCCCTTTTGTGTACCACAGCAGAAGATAGTGCATAACAGGCACGAGAGGGGGTCGCAGTAAGTAGACCTGCGACAGAGAAATGAGGAGTCACTGCACATTCAACCAGAGGACCTGTCTTAAGTGAGTCTTTAAATGCCCAAAGCCTTGACCTTACCATTTACTAAAACAATGGCCCTTGACTAGCAGGAACATCAACCGATGAGCCCTGGCCATGAACCAGCACAGCTCCCCACCTTCAACCCTAGACAGTACCTTGGAAGACAGTACCTCCGAGGAGGACACTAAAGATGCAGCACATCCGTCACTCGCACCATCCACCACAGCAGAGGCTATCACCTCAGCAGAGAGGTTTCTGAGTCACGTTCTGATGGGCACGCACTGCTGCTAATGCACATCAGGTGAATGCAGGAACATCCCAGGGATTGGCCAGTCGGAGGTCAGCATTCCAGGATACAGCTGAGCCCCAGCCTGATGCTGTGCCTTTGGACACATTCGTTCCTCAGTTGCTAGAGATATAAAGTCAGAGCTGGGAATACCATGAGAGATTGTCAGTGACATTCCTGCAACTGCAAAGCCAATTGGAGGAGTCTGAGAGCCTTCAGTCGCAGGAGATGTTGCTGGTTGTGTGGCACCAGGCCAACCCTGCAAGAATGCTGACCACAGTGGAAAACCTGGGTCAGGACATCAGAGCCATGGCTGGCGAACTCCAAGGCATAGCTCAGTCTCTGAGGACCATAGCTGAGAGCTTCTAGAACATTGTGCAGACACAGAGGACCATTGCTGAGGGCTTCGACACCATGGTGAACACAGTAGCAGGCCTCCAGGACTGGCAGAACCAGAGGCTTGTGGACCACACTCCTGCTGTCCCTTCATCCCATGGAGTAGCCCTGGGGCCCACGAGTACCCTGAGGGAGGAGGAAGCACTGGAGCCCATCCCTAGGCCTTCCACCAAGGAGACTCTGGCAGTGACCAGCTTTTCTGACTCCTCCCTTCCTGACACCAGAGCATCTCAGAGGCAGCAGGCAGAACTGGGTGACGTGGCTACCAGTGAAGCTACTGAAAGTTGATCGGGTCACTCCTGGTCCAGGCCCTCCAGATGGCACCTGCCAAGGGCATCTCTGGCAACAGGGCACCTTGGGCAGCAGGCCACCTCCACTTCTTGTGATACTTTCTCACAATCACTACTGACTTCATTAAAAGCTATAGTTGCTCACAATCTTAATGCCTAACTGCTGCTGACCCTTCTCCCCCTGGAATAGGTCCTCACCAAATCTGGAGACTGCTATTCCCTTAGGCCCTCAATGCAAGATGAATGGTAAGGCCACTCAAACCGACTGTATCGGACATCCTGGATGGACTCTGCCGTTAATCAGTGAATCCTAAACCCCGACCCTTTCCCTCCTCTGGAGCAACTGAACAAAGGGATGTGGCCCTGACCCTCACTCAAACATAAGCCAGGGAGTCAGTGTGCAGTCAGCAGACAAACAGGAATGCAACATAAAAAGAACCTGAGGAGCATCACAGCTTTCCTCACTGGAGTCATCATCACCCTCAGGTATTGACATGCTAAGCAAGCAGATGGACAACCCAGGCCCAGCACTCTGACGAGATGTTTACGAAGTGTTAAGCCCCCCCGTGGCCACAAGCAGGGGGAGGGGATGGGGTGGTCACGAAGGTCTTTGTGGTGGGGGTGCATTATTTTAGTGCTGCTGGACAACAAGATAATTCTAATGTGTGCACCAGGAAGCGATGAGGGCATCCCTCATCCTGCCCATGCAAACCCTCACTGCTGCCTGTCCTCCATCGTCTTGGTCCTCCTTGGGCTCTACCTCCACTCCCTTCTGGATAACCTGCTCCTGACAGCAAATGTTCCCCTCCTTGAGCATGTCAACCCACTGCTGTCCACTGGACATGTCGAGGCAGTGGAAATGCATTTTTAGTCGGCCGATGCACCACTCAATCACAGTCCTGGTGGCATTGTGAGCCTCATTGTAACAGGTCCCTGCCTCGGTCTCAGTCATCAGCCATAACGCATACTCCATGTTCCTTACAAGCCATCCCAGCAGCCTGGGGTGATCCTCAAAAATCCCGGGAATTTGCGACTGCCCCAGATCAAAACCGTCATGGACACTCCCGGGAAAGTATGCACAAATATGCATGATGGTCATGCGGTGATCACACACCAGTCGCACATGAAGGAGGTGGTACCCTTTCCTGTTGATCTAAGGGACACCCTGATGCCATGGTGCGTGAACAGCCACATGAGTGCTAGACCTGTGGCCTACCAGAAATGGACACACATCCCTCAGCCCTCTCATCTTGATGGCCTGGTCAGGGTCAAATTTAATGTAGCCCGAGACCCAACCACACACTACATCCGACACCTCATGGATGCATTTATGTGTGGATGACTGCGAGACCCTACAGAGACTACCTGTTGAACCGATGGCATAAAAGTTCAAGGCTGCCGTGACCATCAAGACCACAGGGAGCGGATGCCCACCTCCTGTACATGGTGCTAGGTTTGATAGAAGGTGGCACAGGGGTCGTACTGTCTCCTTTGTGAGGTGGTGTGACACCTGTGTTGTCCAACAGCTCCATGAAGGACACCCTGGTCCAATACACCCTTGGTCTCCTTCTTCTTTGCCTTTGAGTCCCCTCTTTGGTCTGATCGGTAGCTGGCTCTTGAGCCTGTTCTGCGCCCACCCCCCCTCCCTCAGTCCTCCTAATGCTGGGTCCTCCCTGGGTGCGGCCTGTCTTAACTGCTGGAATCGGTGGCCCACCAGCACAATGATCAGTATAATCACCAGTTCCACTAGGTCCATCCTGATATATCTTGGTAATCTACGAGGGATGAGAGACAGAGAGAAAGACGGTCAGGTTGATGTTCCATCCCGTTACCTGTTAAACTGTCAACCCTACACCATATCCAGTGGCCAGCATCCACTCACATATCTGTGGCCCTTCAAACTTCATCGCTTGACCGGCCCCGGTCAATTCCCTTGCCACTTCAGAGTTACCTATGGGCTCACGTCCAGCTGTTCCCTCCCTTAATCTCAGCACCGCTGGGGGTTCTGACAGGCTGCTTCAAAGGCCACCAGTCCCTCAAGTGGAGGGTAAACTGAATGCCTTAGTGAATATTGAAGGCTTTTGCATCCTCTAAGGCATTCGGGTGGGTAACGGCTGTGAGGTTCCACACATTCCCTCCTGATGCCCTGTACCCACCCTTTCATCCTTAATACATGAGGTTCCTCCCTTCTCCTTGGGCGGAATTCTCCGACACCCCGCCGAGTCAGAGAATCGCTGGGGGGGGGCAGCGTGAATCCCGCCCCCACCAGCTGCCGAATTCTCCGGTGCCGGGGAATTGGCGGGGCGGGAATCACGGCCTGCCGGTCGGCGGCCGCTGGCAGCGGCCCCTGCGGCGATTCTCCAGCCCGCGATGGGCCGAATGGCCACCCGTTTTTTTTGCCAGTCCCGCCAGCGTAAATTAGAGTAGGTCCTTACCGGCGGGATGGCGGCGTGGGCGGCCTCCGGAGTCCTCGGGGAGAACGCTGGGGGATCTGGCCCCGGGAGGTGCCCCCACGATGGCCTGGCCTGCAATCGGGCCCACCGATCCACGGGCGGGCCAGTGCTGTGGGGGCACTCTATTCTTCCGCATCAGCCGCTGTGGTCCTCTGCCACAGCCGATGCGGAGACGAACCCTGCCGTGCATCGCTGGGATGATGCCAACACAAGCTGGCACTCCCACGCATGCACCAACTCGTGCCGGCCGGCGGAAGACCTTCGGCGCCGGTTGGAGTGGCGCCAAGCCCCTTCCCCGCCGGCCGGCGTGGTGCAAACCACTCCGAGGCCGGCCTAGCCCCTGAAGGTGCAGAGGATTCTGTACCTTTGGGGCGGCCCGACGCAAGAGTGGTTCACACCACTCCTTCCCGCCAGAGTTGCCCGCCCCGCCGATTACGGCAGAATCCAGCTCCTTGACTTTGAGACTGCAGGCAGCTGACATTGGTCAGGCTCAAATCATGATTGTCAACTAGTTAGAAGAGCAGGACTCTCAGGAATGTTAGAGGACACAATTACTCTCTGCGGCGCAGACAGGCTGCACACATAGGCACCATTAATACTCAGGCTTTATCATCCTATGATCTATTGGTGGCAAGCCTTTACACTGAAGACTTCTGGGCAGCCACTGCATAATCTTTAAATAGCTGCTCAATGGTGCCCCCCCCCCCCACACGCCTTCCTCATTACCATCCTGCATTCTCTTTCAGGGTCTCATCCAGCCAGCCCCTTCGGCAGCCTCCTTCAGTCGCATCACTCCACTCGCTCCCCCCACCTCATGAGCCCCGCTCCTCCAGGCGGCCCACACCCCTAGACCACTAACAGCTTTAAACTGTGCGCTCATTCGCACTTCTTTGCGGAGTGTATTAATTGTGGTTCACTAGCTCGGTATGAGACAACTAACATTTATTTACAATTATCTTACAGAGTCTTGCAGCCTTCGTGGCTGCCAGTCGATGTCCAGAATCAATGTGAGGCAAAAGCCTGCGCTTGTTAGAGTGAGCCGCCACCCTGGTCCCCTGATTGGTTTTTCAGATCATGTGACCCTATCGGCTGATAGGTGCCAGACGCCACGCAGAAGAATCATTCATGGCAGTGAAAAGTATTTTATCTTCATGGACTTGTTTTTGGATTCACATTTACAGATTCTAATTATGGCAATATGGAGAGGCTGGTGTTCTAGTATTGTGACTGGGCTAGTAACCCAGAGATCCAAGATTGATGCCCTGGGGACCTGAGTTCAAATCCCATTATGGCAGATTGTAAAATTTGAATTCCATAAAAATATGGAATCAAAAGTCTAAAAATAACCACAAAACCATTGTCAGTTGTCGTAAAAACCCATCCGGTTCACTAATGTCTGCTATCCTTACCTGACCTGGCCTATAGATGACTCCAGGTACACAGCAATGTGGTTGACTCTTAGATGGACAAGCAAGCCATTCAGTTTAAAGGCAATCAGTGATGGACAATAAGTGCTGGCCCAGCCAGCGATGTAATAGCTAATATTCTCTTGTATGTCAAGTGGAGGTGTTTGCTTGACTGTTTTGCATATGGATGCAGTCAAATTGTGAGGAAATGCAGTGAATGTAAATTTTCTTAATCTACTTGAAAAAATCCTTCCTTACCTTTTGCGATCTTGCCACATAACAAACCTCTCAGATGAGCAAAGGCCTTCTGGATATTGGAAAATTGATCCTTTCTGTTTTAACGTTTTGAGTGAAATATGACTGAAGAGTCATACTGGACTCAAACGTTAACTGTTCCTTCTCCGCTGATGCTGCCAAACTTGCTGAGGTTTTCCAGCGCTTCCTGTTTTTATTTCAAATCTCCAACAGCCGCAGTATTTTGCTTTTATTTAAGTACCTTTGCAATGTGGCAGTTAATTTTCCCTCAGCGAGATCCAACAAATACCAATGTGAAAATGACCAAGATAAAAGTTTTTTAGTGAGTTTCCTTTGAGGAATAAACATTGGCCGTTTCCCAGCGTGAACCCCAATTGCTCTTCTTCAAAATTGCATTTTGGGATCTTTAATATGCAGCTGAGAGACAGACAGGCTCTCAGTTTCACACTTTACTTGAAAGGTGGCACATCAGACTGCAGGATTTAGAGGCAATATTAAACTCATTTACTGCCACTCCACACTACAGTCATGTTATGAATGACGGAGGTACCTCAATCCTTGAGCTAATCATCTGGACACTGACATGATTCACGTTTATTTAAAACAGCCTGGATAATTTCATTCAGATTCTAAATATTAGTAATGACTTTGCAATGCCATCATATTTTCTGATGCAGAGTTTTTTAAAGTTAAAATTGGGGCCTCTTTTTATGCACTTACCTAATTCAAGGCTGTGCAGAAAATAATTGTTGGACAATCCACCTTGTGATTTGGCCCCTCAGGCCAAACAGGGAAGTTGGTCTTCAGCTGCTGCACTACATTGGTGATTAACAACAATATTCACAACTGTTGGAGAAAAAAATAATTATTTTTGACCTTGCAGACAGTTATTGATTTCCACGTGCTATCTGGAAACAAACCTTTCTGTAGCAGTGTGCGACAAGCCTTATTTTGGTCAAAACCTTTCCGATGATGTGAAAGCCACTAGGCCACAGTTTGACTGATTCCTGAATGGCAGGAGAAGCTGAAGAATGGGTTAGTTTTCCAGAACCTGCATCACTGACGATTTTCTGACAAACCAACCCGGTGTGCAAAGCCCTATAGGAGCTCACACACCTGTCAGGATGTTTACTCCACTCAGAGAGAATGACTATATAGACCTTGCATATTTTAAAAGATATAGTTTTTTGTATCCATTATGCAATAACAATGCTAGCTAGAGGCGGCATAACTTTTTTTTAAAATAGGAACTTAGCCATTTTTTGGCAAAGTGTCACCATGGGTGGAAAAATGGAGGGTAACCCGACGGCTGCACTCCCAGATTTACCCAAGATATATTTTGACACTGGCAAGAGTCCACCCCGCCAGCAACTTCGGTTTGTAGATACCAGGGTGCCAACAAGGCCAATGTAAATGAATAAGTGAACCTCCCCCCCCCCCCCCCCCCCCCCCCCGTGCTGACGCAAACCCTCCCTCCCCCCCCCCAGGACACTTCCCAGGCAACAACCTCACCTATGTAACAACTCCCCAACCACCCCCCCACCCCACACACATCTCGGCGCTTGTCCTGGTACTGCCCCATTACATCATTGGCAGGGGTAGGGGCAATCACAATGGGAAATCCTGCCAGTAGAAGCCACTTTGGAACTCCCACTCTATTCTCTGCCTCCTCCACCGATCCTGCCCCTCCGAAAACAGGAGCTTATAATCCCCCTCTTGTTCTCAGGATATTCAGGTCACTGGCAAGATTGCCCATCCCTAGCTACTACTTGAGATAATTGGTAATGAGCCGCTTTCTTGAACCATTTCAGTTCATGTGGCCATGGTACACCAACTGTGCTGTTAGGTAGAAAGTTCCAAGATTTTGACCCAGTGATAATGAAGGAGCAGCGATGCATAATATACTGTGCATAATGTAGGAGAAAGAGTAACAAAGAAATAGTATCAAAGCATTCAAAGGTTTTTGGCATGTGTGACCAATGTTGTAGCGTTTGTTTTGCCTTTATTAGACACTAATAGATGCAGGTTATGTCTATCTATAGAAATGTATTTATTTATATAACTTGATCAAATGTCTGCTGACAATGAATAGGAAAATTAATATCATACTTCAAAGTGTCATTCAGAAAATGCTGCACATTTTTCACATTTAATGCTGGATTCATATAGCTATCATCTATTGATCTAATCACACTGATAAGCTCAAATATAGATTGGCAGAATACCCTACTCATCACATAGCAGTTAACAGGTAGGAAGAACTACCAATCAGAAACAGCCAGCCAAAACAAAAGGAGCCAATCAAGTTGACTCCACAGTTGGGAACGTCAGCAAAATGAGATATTCTATTAAAATATCTGGTCTCAAGACATGGTCAACACTGGCAATTAAGGCAGCATTTATTAATCACCACTGCATGGTGCGGACCGCCAATGGACCTTTTTACACGCATCTTTCCCTGAAAGGCCTCAGTGAGCCAATTGGATTGTGCCAACAAGCTACCAACTTTTATGCCGACTTTACTGGTGCCAGCCATTAATTACTGAATTTATTCAATTCAGGTTCATAATTTACTGGTGGCGCTTATCTTCACAACCTCTGTGTTGCTGGCCCAGTACCATAATCTTCTTTAAAAAAAATAATTTTATTGCAAAATTTTGAATTTATACAACAATAACGCACCATAGTAAAATACCAAAAATAACAATAATATTAACAATCATAAACATACGCCCCACCCCCATGCACAACACAGCATTTTAACAACAATGCAAATTAACACAATATAAAGTTACAGAATAGAAACTACAATAAGGAACCCCCCCCCCCCCCCCCGGGTTGCTGCAGCAATTGACCAAGTTACCTATCTTTGAGCCAGGAATTCCAGAAAAGGCTGCCATCGTTTATAGAACCCTTGTATTGATCCTCTCAGGGCAAATTTGACCCTTTCCAGTTTTATAAATCCCGCCATGTCACTGATCCAGGTCTCCACACTTGGGGGCCTTGCATCCTTCAACTGTCGCAGAATTCTTCGTCGGGCTACTAGGGACGCAAAGGCCAGGACACCGGCCTCTTTTTTGCCTCCTGCACTCCCGGCTCTACCGCAACTCCAAAAATCGCAAGTCCCCACCCTGGTTTGACCCTGGATCCAATCACCCTCGACACCGTCCCCGCCACCCCCTTCCAGAATTCTTCCAGTGCTGGGCATGCCCAGAACATATGGGCGTGGTTCACTGGACTCCCCGAACATCTGGTGCACCTATCCTCACACACAAAGAACCTACTCATCCTAGTCCCGGACATGTGGGCCCGGGCTCGTGGTAAGCCTCGCACATGAGGAGGAAGAGTTGACTCTCTCCAAAGCATCCGCCCAAGTCCCGTCCTCTATCTGCTCCCCGAGTTTCTCCTCTCATTTAGCCTTCAGCTCCTCCACTGACGACTCCTCCACCTCCTGCATTACCTTATAGATGTCAGACACCTTCCCCTCTCCGACCCACACCCCCGAAAGCACTCTGTCCATCGTCCCCTGCGAGGGCAGCAAAGGGAATCCCTCTACCTGTCGCCTAGCAAACGCCTTTACCTGCAAGTATCTGAACATGTTCCCTTGGGGAAGGCCAAATTTATCTTCCAGTTCCCCCAGGCCCGCAAACCTCCCGCCAATAAACAGGTCCCTCAATTTGCTGATGCCCGCCCTTTGCCACCCCCTAAATCCCCCATCCTTGTTCCCCGGGATGAACCGATGGTTGCCACCCAGTGGAGCCTCCATCGAGCCCCCTGTTTCCCCCCTATGCCGCCTCCACTGTCCCCAGATTCTTAGGGTCGCCGCCACCACCGGGCTCGTGGTAAACCTCTTAGGGGAGAGTGGCAACGGCGCCGTTACCATGGCACCCAGGCTCGTACCTCTACATGACGCCATCTCCATTCTTTTCCACGCCGCCCCTCCCCCCTCCATCACCCATTTACGCACCATTGACACATTGGCCGCCCAATAGTACCCCAGAAGGTTGGGCAGCGCCAGCCCGCCTCTATCCCTCCCTCGCTCCAGGAAGACCCTCTTCACTCTCGGAGTCCCATGCGCCCACACAAAGCTCAGAATACTGCTAGTCACTCTCCTAAAGAAGGCCCTGGGGATAAATATGGGCAGGCACTGAAAGA
This sequence comes from Scyliorhinus canicula, assembly GCF_902713615.1. NCBI lineage: Eukaryota > Metazoa > Chordata > Chondrichthyes > Carcharhiniformes > Scyliorhinidae > Scyliorhinus > Scyliorhinus canicula. The sequence goes on from NC_052151.1 coordinate 156,456,630, forward strand.
GGAACAGAACCTCGGAAGCACCGTCATTTTGACGGACTGTACCCTCCCCGCCAACGATAATGGCAGCATGTCCCACCTCTTGAACTCCTCCTCCATCTGATCTACAAGTCTGGTGAAATTATGCTTGTGAAGAGTCCCCCAGTCCCTGGCCACCTGCACCCCCAGGTACCTAAAGCTCTCCCCTGCCTGCCTAAGCGGGAGCCTACCAATTCCTTCCTCCTGGTCTCCAGGGTGCACCACAAACACCTCACTCTTGCCTAAATTTAATTTATAACCTGAAAAGGTCCCAAACTCAGCTAGCAACTCCATCACCCCCGGCATCCCTCCCACCGGGTCCGCCACATACAGTAACAGGTCATCGGCATACAACGACACCCTATGTTCCCAGTACCAAAATCATTGCACTATATTACTCAAACAAATGTTTCTAAAGTTTTGGGATGCCAGGTTATTTCCAAAGTTAGTTAACTGTCAGTGGGTACAAATAATATTTCCTAGACTTATATATCAGTATCCTGGGGCTCACCATTGACCAGAAACTTAACTGGGCTGACCATATAAATACTGTGGCTACAAGTTGCTCAATGGTTAGAAATAGGTTTATAGTTAACAGTTTCAATAGTCCTGAAGTGAAAGACAAAACTTTACCTTACTTCCTAAATCTGCCACTATATTCCAATTAAGCAAACCAACATCATTCAAATGCCACATATGAATAAAGCTTACAACCAGGTGTTTTACTTGCTTTTCTCTGTGCAGGATCTTTGGATTAGAATCCTTGGAAGAAGTTACTTTTTCAGTTAGACCTGGCCTTTTCCCTTAATTACATCATCTCTACCCAGAGCATAAAGCACTGTTGCTTCACAGCTCCAGGGTCCCAGGCTCGATTCCCAGCTTGGGTCACTGGCTGTGTGGAGCCTGTACATTCTCCCTGTGTCTGTGTGGGTTTCCTCCGGGTGCTCTAGTTTCCTCCCACAAGTCCCAAAAGATGTGCTGTTAGGTAATTTGGACATTCTGAATTCTCCCTCTGTGCACCCGAACAAGTGCCAGAATGTGGCGACTAGGGACTTTTCACAGTAACTTCATTGCAGTTTTAATGTAAGCCTACTTGTGGCAATAAAGATTAATATTACTATATGAGATCTTCTTCTGTCTCTGTGCACAACATCTCCTATGAACTATCTACACCCCAGTTGTCCTTTAAAGAAAAACAATATTCCATTAGCTAGCTAGCTGTACACAAGCAAATGGTTCTCAAATCTATTTGTACAGCACTTCACCTGCAAAATCATTAATTACCTCACTTGTACACAACACCTTAATCAAAGCTTTAGCAGATATACTGACTGCATGTATCTTAACCCAGGTTTTAATAATATTACTGCAAAAAAAAGTAAAATATAAAGCATGACAATTTTTTACATTTATCACACTGTGCACAAATAAGCATCTCTAACATGTCCCAAAATTCCAGCCTTATCTATTCCCATTCCTTAAATTATGATTCTAGGAATAGCACCCATAAAAGGGCACAGCTTCAATACATATGTTGATAAGGACCGCTTTACCTCTACTCCTGTTCTTAACACTGTCTAACCATCTGCCTGCAGAATGGCCCAATACTTCGACCAACTAAACATTAACAAAACTGCTATTCGAGTGTCATCGGAAACGTCCAATTTCAACACTTTTTCTGAAGCTAATGAAGCTGAAACTTGTCCCAACAGTGTGTAACTTTGTTATCCCATTTGACTCGAAGCCCATGTTAATATCCCAAATCCCAGTCCATTGGTAAGTCTCTCCACTTGTTACTCCACACGATGATTTCCTTCATCTGCACCTCACACCCAGCAGTGCTGAATTATCCTTTCAGTGTCTCCAGGTTTAGCGCCTTGAACGATTTCCAGGCTGGCTTTTCAACTAAGTCCTGCTCACCTATCAACCCCAACATTACCTGTTTACCCCCAAGAGTGGCTCATAATCCTCATTCATATTCACAAATCCCTAGCTTTTCACAACCTCGCTCCACTTATTTCTGAAACCACTTCCAGCACAACATCCAGCCTGTAGCCTCCTCCCTTATGAGTCCTAATTACTGTGCGTTTTCCTTTCTGCCCTGCCATTTGTAGTTGGAGACTTCAAATGATCACTGTCCCATGTTGCAGATTCCTTCATGGATGGGCAGGGAACTGTTTGAAAGCACTCATAGAATCATAGAATGTTTACAGCACAGAAGGAGACCATTTGGCCCGTTGTGCTTGTGCCAGCTCTCTGCATGAGAAACTCTACTAGTCCCAATCCCCTGCCATTTCCCCATGCCCCAGAAATTCTTTTCTCTTCAGGTGCTTATTTAATTCAATTTTAAAAAGCAGCGATTGAATCTGCCTCCACCTAACTCTCAGGGAACGGAATCAGATCCAAACCACTTGTGTAAAATAGATTTGCTCAACTGTAGTTTTCTTCAAAATCTGAAGATTTGGTTGCTCTAATAAATCATTTCAAGAAATATATAATTCACCAAGAAATGAGATTGAATATAAATATTCAATGGAACCTATAGAATAAAATGCACGGCATTTATTTCAAAAAAATTACAGCTTAGACTTTATTTCTTACTTCAAACTCAAATAAAGCAACACTTTTCCTCTATTATCTTTAAATCTAAAGCCTTAATTTTAACCTAACCAAATGGAAATAGTGGTGGTCATTTTGCACACTGTCAGATACAATACAGGATAATCTGTTCATTTTAGAATCGGAGTTTGCCATCAATTGGTCGTTATGACTTTTCTTAATAATAACATTCAACCATTAAAATCACTCTAATTGATAAAATAATCAGGTAGGTTTTACATGGTTTATCATATTGATGTGTGGGGGTGCTGAGTCCAATAGTAAAGGCTTTATGAAACACATCTTTTTGTCTTCTCTTCCCTTCAAGCACTGAACTCTGCACTTTACAAGGAAGTGTCCGTATCTGGTCAGTAAACAGGTATTGTTCTGTTCTACTTATCTATAAAGGACTGGAAAATTCAAAGATTTTGCTAAATTGCTTTTTAAGTGTTTACTGACTGGAGTTGTCAGATTACGATCGGGCCCCTGAGTCTGGAGGCTAATGGAATTTTGACAGTTGGAGAACTTTGCACAAATGGCATAATTGTTATACCATGCCAGACAGTCTTTTAAAAATAAAGGGTTACAGGGGTCTACTCAAGAGGAAACAATGTCTCGGGCAATATAGAAACATCCCTGATGGTCTGTTTTTTCTTTAATTACTCAACAATGCATTCAAATATTCCACTATCATTTGTTTCAACCTTTGATTTGTCTTCTGTGATGGTGGATGTCTGTCACCTTGTCACACATCGGAGAATTTTCTGCACAAAAGTCAAAGGGGAGAAATCTGCTGGCTGAGTGTAGTTAAGGCAAGTGCATCGTGGGCGTTCAATCTTTCAGGCACTCTTTCCCATTATCTTTTCCTTTGATGCCTGTGATAAACAAATTGGATTGCATGTAAATACCATCCCCAACATGAATTTTCCCCTCAATGGTTAATCCAACCATGTGTTACTATAACTCTACTTATGTCCTTTGACCTCTATTGAATCTAGGTTAGATCAGATAGTTTGGCCTGATATAGTATTAGTGACATTGACTCCTGAATGCTCTGTGATGACAATCTATTGCTTGTAAATAAATGAGTTATCTGCATTTGCGCCTGTAAAGAAAGCTTTAACAAGGAGTATCACAGCGGTAGTGTATTCAAACGCGCACTTCCACAGTTCATTACTGTGATAATTTCACCGAACATTTCTTCTCCCTGCCCCTATTTTAGTCAAATTAACTGCCACTCTGTTTGCTACCTGGCAATGTGACAATTCAATGCAAGGAAACTGACAACGTGCTGGAGGGTATTATCATGCAATTGTCTGTATTGCACACTTTCCTGATGTGTTGGGCAAGGCTTAGGCCCTGGAGCGACTTGATAACCTGGACCCGTTCTGCCTCGTGGGGAGCTTCCCGCGCCGTTTCAGAGGCCTGGATCCGGGAATATCGTGTGGAGGTGTGCTCGTGGAACACGCAGGTCTCTATGGCAGTGGACAGGGTGAGCTGCTTGACCTTCAGAAGCTGCTGGCGAAGGGGCTCCGACTGTACACCGAAAATGATCTGGTCGCGTATCATGGAGTCAGAGGTGGACCCGTAGTTGCAGGACTGCGCAAGGACATGGAGGTGGGTGATAAAGGACTGGAAAGGTTCGTCCTTACCCTGTAGGCGCAGCTGAAAGATGTAGCGCTCGAAGCTCTCGTTCACCTCGACCTCGCAGTGGCTGTCGAACTTTAGGAGGACCGTCTTGAACTTAGATTTATCTTCCCCATCGGCGAAGGTCAGCGAGTTAAAGATATGGAGGGCATGGTCCCCGGCTGTGGAGATGAAGAGAGCAATCTTCCGTGCGTCCGAGGCAGCTTCCAGGTCCATGGCCTCGAGGTATAGCTGGAAGCGCTGTTTGAATATCTTCCAGTTGGAGCCCAGGTTGCCGGTAATCGGAGGGGCTGCGGCAGGCGAACGCTGTCCATGTTGCAGGATGGCTGAAGATTGGTGGAAGGCTGATCACTGGCAGGTAGGTCTCAGAAGCTCTAACATCCCTCAACTACTGGTACCATGATGTGTTGGGCACTCTGGATCCGTGAAGCAGACATAGGCCACCAACACTGAAGATGGTTCAACACTATTTTATTAACTCTTATAAAATGCTAGATATACTATTACTGTGGGTTTACACGATGCGAGATCAACTACAGACCTGTGCCTGTCCGAACCAGTTGAATCACTCAGCACGTGGTGAGAGTCTGTACTTTAACTGATATGCTCTTGTGCTTCTGAGAGGCAGCATCCAGAATGAGCGGGAAAAGTGATGCCCTCTGTCTTTATAGTGCGTGTGTTCTAACTGGTGATTGGCTGCGGTGTTATGCATGTTGATTGGTCCTACTGTATGTCCATCAGTGTGTGTGTCTGCACCATGATATACTGCTGTATATTATGACATTTCCCTTTTTCAAATTCATAAATTTTGAAAGACAAGTCTCTCAGTTGGCATCAGAACAGAAAGTAAGAACAACCTCTAAAAGAATGCTGAGGGTTTCATGAATACATTTACCTGTTACCCTCCTTCTACCTTTAATTCTCACATTTTCAACTTTGAGCTCACTCCAATTTGTGGATTGTGTCATCAATAGAGTATGTGTCTATTCCAATATAAACGAGATGACTGACATTGTAAAATTAGGAGAGCTGTCTCACAGGCTGGTAAAGCAACAGCCTGACGTTGTCATGCTCACTGAATCATACCTGAGAGACAATGGGCGCGATTCTCCGCACCCGCGAAAAATCGCGAAACTGTCGTAAAAACGGGCGCGTTTTACGACGGTCGGGAAGGGTCCATTTCCCGACGTATTCACTTCCGGGAAATGGGCTAGTAACGCGGCCACGTCAATCACGTGCGCGATGACGACGGAACGCGGCAACGACACGATCACGCCCACGTGACGCCGCCCGACGCCGTAAAAAGGCGCGGGCGAGCACAGAATCTGTCGGCCATGATGTCGGAGTCCAGGAGAGCTGCGCCTCGTTTTGTGGAGGCCGATGTCGAGACTCTGCTCGATGCTGTCGAGCAGAGGAGGGCATCCTCCGCCCGCGGAGAGGGCATCGCCAACCTGCCAGCGCGGTACGCCAGGCCTGGCGTGAGGTGGCCGCTGCCGTCAGTGCTATGGGGCAGAACCCTCGCTCTGCAGAGCAGTGCCGGAAAAAGCTACACGACCTCACCAGGGCTGCCAGGGTAAGTGCCAAGAAGGTGCCCCCTGGTCACAACCATCCCTCCCCCCCCCCCTTTACCTAATCACCCACCTCCCCCCCTGGCACGGGGGGTGGAGGGGAATTGGGCCAGAGTTATTTGAGGATGGTTCACAAAGTTGTCACAGACCCAGCGCTCTGGCCCCGTGGAGAGATGCAATCGTCTTATGACAACTTGACCCCCAAACTGTGCCAGTATCTGAACGGACTGCTGATACATGCCGTATTGTAATGATCTACCTATGTACCCTCCCCCAACAGGCCAAGTCCGCTCACAACAACCGTGAGCGGCACAAGACTGGAGGGGGTTCGCCCAACCTGCACCCCCTCACCACCTTTGAGCAGAGGGCACTGGACCTTGTTGGGGGGTCTGCCACCTGGGATGTCGCGCTATGCGAGGTTGGCGGATCTGCAGCAAGTGAGACAACCCTCCTTGACAAACACCCACCCCTCCCCCATCCTCTGTCCCTTCACACACCCTGCCCACTGGGATACCTCCCCCATCCTCTGTCCCTTCACACACCCTGCCCACTTGGACACCTCCCCCATCCTCTGTCCCTTCACACACCCTGCCCACTGGGATACCTCCCCCATCCTCTGTCCCTTCACACACCCTGCCCACTTGGACACCTCCCCCATCCTCTGTCCCTTCACACCCTGCCCACATGGACACCTCCCCCATCCTCTGTCCCTTCACACACCCTGCCAACTGGGATACGTCCCCCATCCTCTGTCCCTTCACACGCTGCCCACTGGGACCGTCCAGCGGCCTGCCGAGCAAATCTAAATAACCCGTCTCATTCTCTTCCCTAGGACGTGATGCCGAACGACCAGGGCCGTCTGGCTGCAGACGGACACAGGCATCTGCCGCCACCTCACCCGGGGCCGCACGACAGAGGGTGCCCGATCAGCGGGGAGCCCCATCCTCCCCAACCCAATCTGCGGATCAGGACGCCCAGAGGGTGGCGAGAACACAACCCCCGGAAATGGCCAGGGATAACCCTCCGGACTCTGAGCGGCCCCACACCATTGAGGAGGGGCTAAATTACGAAAACATCGGGCTTGCGGCACTGCTATCTCCCACAACATCCATCATCCCAGAGACACTCAACCCGGTGGGCCTATTTAGTGATGAGTCTCCTGGGTCACAGTCTGGTTTGCACATCACAGCTGAGCAGGTACAGCAGGTGGAGGTCGGAGCAACCGAGGGCCCGGACTCGCGGAGGCCAGACCAGGCCCAGGATGCAGCTGGCTCCCAGACGTTTTCGGAGTTCCTGGAGTTTCTCAACCCACCCGCACAGCCGATGCCTCAAGAAACCCAGGGAAACAACGACGGGATGAGGGCTTCCTTCCAGACTCTGCAGACGCCGTTAGAGGAGTCGAACCGCGTCCACGAGCAGGGAGTGGTGCCGCTCATGGCAGAGACCCAGTCCGACACCGCACGGGTGGCATCCGCGGTGGAGGCAATGGGTCAGGTGATGCAAGGCATTGGGGTTCATATGCACGCGTCATCCTCGGCCCTGGACAGGGTTGCCCTCTCACAGGCAGCAATGTGCCAGAGGCAAAACGACATTGCCGGCGCCCTGCAGGCCTTGGCCCAGTCTCACCAGGTCATTGGCCAGTCGCAGCAGTCAGTCGCCGAGAGCATCAACCGCCTGACACATGTGCTGGATGGCGTCGTGCACTCACAGGTTGAGATCGCACAGTCCCTGGCGGGAATGTCTAACTCCCTGGACTCCGTCTCTGCAAACCTTCGGATCCTGGTGGATACCGTTGCAGGCCTCCAGGACTGGCAGCGCCAGGTGTCGGTGGTGCGACGGGGCACCTCCCCGCTCGCACCTCTATCCCAAAGTGAGGCCCGGGGGCCACCGGGCTCCCCGAGGGAGGAGGAGGTTTCGGGGCCTGTCCCATTAAGTCCATCACGGGACGTCCCGGAATTCTCGGCCTCCCCTCGTCCCATCCCTGGTGCATCGGGTGGGCAGCAGGCAGAGCAGGGTGGCACAATGTCACCCGAGACGCCCGCAGAGCAGCCTGGCCCATCAAGGCCGGGTCGCCCCAGGAAACGCTTGGCCAAGGAGAAACGAGTCGAGGGGGGCGATTCGCAGCAATCCTCCTCCACTCCTGCTGTATCATCTGGGGAGTCACTTAGACGTAGTGGTAGGGCCCGTAAGGCAACTAAGATAGACACTGAGTAAGTTGGCACGGGTGAAGGGCACAGTTTAGTTGTAGGGGCTAGTGCACCTGTAAATAATTGTTAACATTAAACGTACTGTTCCACCTTACTTGTAATACCGTGTGATTGTTCCACAGACACAGGATTTGTGATGGTGACCGAGTGTCGCTGGGGTTGACGAGTGGTGAAACTTCGGTGCCGGGTGTGCAGTCCCTGCCCCTCCCCCACCCCCCCCCCCCCAACCCCTCCCACAGCTAGCCCACGCGGGCACGTGATGGAGTGTCAGTGACGATCTCAGCGGCCACCAAGGTGGATGGTTCAGCTATTGCCATGGGTCAGACTCTCTCTAACGATTCTGAGCTCACAGCTTATCGCAGAGCGGGCTGTCATCATTCCACATGGCACTGATCACACCCGCTGACACAGCCATCAATGTTGTGCCATACCGTCTGGACCCAGTGGTAAGGGTGATGTCGAAGTGGAGCAGGGGGGTGGGGGGGGGGGGGGTTGTGGTGGTGGAAGTTTTGTGTTGACCCTCTGCACGACTAGCAATGCAGGTGGTGGTTTGGTGTTCAGCGGGGACGTCACATGCGATGCGTGAACCGTGCTGCCACCAAGGCGTTGCGTGCCCGCCGTCCTCGCCGGGTCTGTCGTGCCGCCTCCTGGACATCACCAGCACATGGGTCGTGTCTGCGTGCTGCGCCCGCCACTCCACCAGCCTCCTCCTCCTCCCTCTCCTCCTCCTCCTACTCCTCCTCCTCCTCCTCCTCCTCTCTGCTGGCACCACTGCCACTGGCTTCTCCCTCCGCCTCCTGCAGCAGGTCATCTCCCCTCTGCATCGCGATGTTGTGCAGTGCACAGCAGACCACTACAATGCGAGCGACCCTTTCGGCCTGGTACTGCAGGGCCCCTCCGGAGCGGTCCAGGCACCTGAATCTCATCTTCAGGAGGCCAAGGCAGCGCTCCACCACACCCCTGGTTGCTGCATGGGCCTCGTTGTATCGTGTTTCCGCATTGGTCTGAGGCCTCCGTATAGGCGTCATCAGCCAAGACCTCAGCGGATAACCCCTGTCGCCTAGCAACCAGCCCCTCAGCCGGGGGGGACGTCCCTCAAACATTGCAGGGATGAACGACTGCGCCAGTATGTAGGAGTCATGCACACTCCCTGGGAACCTTGCAGAGACGTTCATGATCCTCATGTGGGGATCGCATACCACCTGGATATTCATGGAGTATGTCCCCCTTCTGTTTGTGAACACATCCCTGTCCCCTGCAGGCGGGCGCATGGGGACGTGAACACAATCGATTGCCCCCTGCACCCTCGGTATCCCGGCCACGCTGGCAAATCCACGAGCTCGTGAGTCTTGACTTGCTTGGTCCTCGGGAAAGGTGATGTAGCGGTCCGCGATGGCATAGAGGGCGTCGGTCACATCCCGGATACACCTGTGGACCGATGACTGGGAGATCCCGGAGACATCCCCGCTCGGAGACTGGAAGGAGCCGGTAGCGTAGAAGTTAAGAGCGACCGTCACCTTGATGGCAACCGGGATCGCGTGCCCTCCCCCCGTTACACGTGGGGCGAGGTGCGACAGGAGTTCGCAGATATGTATCACCGTCTGCCTACTCAGCCGGAGTCTCCTCCTGCAGATGATGTCCGTCATTGTTAGGAAAGAGATCCGGGCACGGTACACCCTCGGCCTTGGTCGTCGCCTCTGGTGCCGTGGCTGCACCCTCACTCTCTCCTCTTCCTCTTCCTCCTCCTCCTCCTCCCCGCCCCCCCCCCCCCCCCCCCCCCCCCCCCCCCCATGCTGCTCGACGACTGGCAACTCCTCGGCCCTTCCCTCTGCTGCTGCAGCTGGCCCTGCCACTGCGGGTTGTGGCTGTGGATGCTGCTGCATCGCCAAATGCAGTGCAGCGGCCCCAACCACTGCGCAGAACATAGCCGTTCTGTTCGCAGACATTGTGCTAACCTACAGAAGGGTGGTGGGGGGCAGAGAAACGGGACATGTTAGACGGAGGTTAGTCTACACCTCGGCAGCCGCCTGCCACGGGATACCTGTGTGTCCCGGTGGCCTGGTCGCGCTGCTGACATGCGGGCAGCCTAACCCCTGGTCACTTTCTGCATCCAACGGCCAGTAAATTATGTCCTCCTCACGGGTGCGTCAGTGGCCTGTGGCCGTAAGCCACAGCGGCCGTGTCCTCGTGACCGGCACGCCATGGCATGGTGGCAGACATTTTGTTACGGGTTTGGACGGCTCACTCGCTCACTCTCTACCTAACCCCCCCCCCACTCCCACTCCCCCCCCCCGTCTCCCCCACTCCCCCACTCCCCCCCGTCCCCCCGTCTCCCCCACTCCCCCCCCCCGTCTCCCCCACTCCCCCCCCATCTCCCCCACTCCCCCCCCCACTCCCCCCTCCGTCTCCCCCACTGCCCCCTCCGTCTCCACCACTGCCCCCGCTCTGGACCCCCCTCCCGTTCTCAGGGATGCCTTCTCCGTTGTGGCCAGACTCGAGCGGTGCACTGAGCGGTGCGCTGAGCGGTGCGCTGAGCGGTGCGCTCACCTCCTCCAAGCTGTCGTCAGCCAGCACGACTGGTTGACGAACTTAAATAGCAGGTGTGTTTCACGCCGTGCAAACAGGGCGCGATGACGTCGGGACTTCGGCCCATCCGGGATGGTGAATAGCTGGGGGGGCTATTAGTGGCGAATCTGGTCGTGTCGGGGGCGTGAAGGAGGCGTTTGTCGTGAATGGCGACTCCGAGATTTTGCGGGGTTCGGAGAATAGCGGGAGGGCGTCGGAAAAGCGTCGCCGTAAAAATTTACGACTCCCGTTATTCTCCGCACCGTCGTGAGTGCGGAGAATCGCGCCCAATATTCCAGACACCACCATACCTGGGTGTGTTTGGTCCCACTGACAGGACAGACCGACCAAAGGTGATGGCACAGTAGTATAAAGTCAGGAGAGAGTTGCCCTGGGAGTCGTCAACATTGACTCTGGACCTCATGAAGTCTAATGGCATCAGGTAAAACATAGGACAGGAAACCTTCTGCTGGTTACTAACTACCATCCTCCCTCAGCTATAGAATCAATACTCCTCCATGTTGAATGCAATTGGAAGAAACATTGAGAGTGGTAAGGGTGTAGAATGTACTCTATTTAGGAGATTTCAATGTCCATCGCCAAGAGTGGCTTGGTATACACTAGAGCTGGCCAAGTCCTAAAGTTCATGGCTGCTGGATTGGGTCCGTAGCAGGTGGCGAGGGAACCAACAAGCGGGTAAAACCATAGAACATAAGAACATAAGAACTAGGAGCAGGAGTAGGCCATCTGGCCTCTCGAGCCTGCACCGCCATTCAATGAGATCATGGCTGATCTTTTGTGGACTCAGCTCCACTTTCCGGCCTGAACACCATATCCCTTAATCCCTTTATTCTTCAAAAAACTATCTATCTTTATCATAAAAACATTTAATGAAGGAGCCTCTACTGCTTCACTGGGCAAGGAATTCCATAGATTCACAACCCTTTGGGTGAAGAAGTTCCTCCTAAACTCAGTCCTAAATCTACTTCCCCTTATTTTGAGGCTATGCCCCCTAGTTCTGCTTTCACCCGCCAGTGGAAACAACCTGCCCACGTCTATCCTATCTATTCCCTTCATAATTTTATATGTTTCGAGAAGATCCCCCCTCATCCTTCTAAATTCCAACGAGTACAGTCCCAGTCTACTCAACCTCTCCTCATAATCCAACCCCTTCAGCTCTGGGATTAACCTAGTGAATCTCCTCTGCACACCCTCCAGCGCCAGTACGTCCTTTCTCAAGTAAGGAGACCAAAACTGAACACAATACTCCAGGTGTGGCCTCACTAACACCTTATACAATTTCAGCATAACTTCCCTAGTCTTAAATTCCCTCCCTCTAGCAATGAAGGACAAAATTCCATTTGCCTTCTTAATCACCCGTTGCACCTGTAAACCAACTTTTTGCGACTCATGCACTAGCACACCCTGGTCTCTCTGCACAGCAGCATGTTTTAATATTTTATCATTTAAATAATAATCCCGTTTGCTGTTATTCCTACCAAAATGGATAACCTCACATTTTTCAACATTGTATTCCATCTGCCAGACCCTAGCCCATTCACTTAACCTATCCAAATCCCTCTGAAGACTTCCAGTATCCTCTGCACTTTTCGCTTTACCACTCATCTTAGTGTCATCTGCAAACTTGGACACATTGCCCTTGGTCACCAACTCCAAATCATCTATGTAAATTGTGAACAGTTGTGGGCCCAACACTGATCTCTGAGGGGCATCACTAGCTACTGATTGCCAACCAGAGAAACACCTATTAATCCCCACTCTTTGCTTTCTATTAATTAACCAATCCTCTATCCATGCTACTACTTTACCCTTAATGCCATGTATCTTTATCTTATGCAGCAACCTTTTGTGTGGCACCTTGTCAAAGGCTTTCTGGAAATCCAGATATACCACATCCATTGGCTCCCCGTTATCTACTGCACTGGTAATGTCCTCAAAAAATTCCACTAAATTAGTTAGGCACGACCTGCCCTTTATGAACCCATGCTGCGTCTGCCCAATGGGACAATTTCCATCCAGATGCCTCGCTATTTCTTCCTTGATGATCGATTCCAGCATCTTCCCTACTACCGAAGTTAAGCTCACTGGCCCATAATTACCCGCTTTCTGCCTACCTCCTTTTTTAAACAGTGGTGTCACGTTTGCTAATTTCTAATCTGCCGAGACCACCCCAGAGTCTAGTGAATTTTGGTAAATTATCACTAGTGCATTTGCAATTTCCCTAGCCATCTCTTTTAGCACTCTGGGATGCATTCCATCAGGGCAAGGAGACTTGTCTACCTTTAGCCCCATTAGCTTGCCCATCACTACCTCCTTAGTGATAACAATCCTCTCAAGGTCCTCACCTGTCATAGCCTCATTTCTATCAGTCACTGGCATGGCATGTTATTTGTGTCTTCCACTGTAAAGACCGACCCAAAAATACTGGTCAGTTCCTCAGCCATTTCCTCATCTCCCATTATTAAAACTCCCTTCTCATCCTCTAAAGGACCAATATTTACCTTAGCCACTCTTTTTTGTTTTACAAACTTTTACTATCTGTTTTCATATTATGAGCAAGTTTACTCTCATAATCTATTTTACTCTTCTTTATAGCTTTTTTAGTAGCTGTCTGTTGCCCCCTAAGGATTTCCCAGTCCTCTAGTCTCCCACTAATCTTTGCCACTTTGTATGCTTTTTCCTTCAATTTGATACTCTCCCTTATTTCCTCAGATACCCACGGTCGATTTTCCCTCTTTCTACTGTCCTTCCTTTTTGTTGGTATAAACCTTTGCTGAGCACTGTGAAAAATCGCTTGGAAGGTTCTCCACTGTTCCTCAACTGTTCCACCATAAAGTCTTTGCTCCCAGTCTACCTTAGCTAGTTCTTCTCTCATCCCATTGTAATCTCCTTTGTTTAAGCACAAAACACGAGTATTTGATTTTACCTTCTCACCCTCCATCTGTATTTTAAATTCCACCATATTGTGATCGCTCCTTCCAAGAGGATTCCTAACTATGAGATCATGAATCAATCCTGTCTCATTACACAGGACAAGATCTAGGACCGTTTGTTCCCTCGTAGGTTCCATTACATACTGTTCTAGGAAACTATCACGGATACATTCTATAAACTCCTGCTCAAGGCTGCCTTGACTGTGCTGGTTAAACCAATCGACATGTAGATTAAAATCCCCCATGATAACTGCTGTACCATTTCTACATGCATCCGTTAATTCTTTGTTTATTGTCTGCCCCACCATAATGTTAATATTTGATGGCCTATAGACTACTCCTGTCAGTGACATTTTTGCCTTACCAGTCCTGATTTCCACCCAAATGGATTCAACCTTATCCTCCATAGCACCGATGTCATCCCTTACTATTGCCCGGATGTCATCCTTAAATAACAGACCTGCACCACCTTCCTTACCATCCACTCTGTCCTTCCGAATAGTTTGATACCCTTGGATATTTAACTCCCAGTCATGACCATCCTTTAACCATGTTTCAGTAATGGCCACTAAATCATAGTCATTCACGATGATTTGCGCCATCAACTCATTTACCTTACAGGTAAAGTACACTTACGTTGGCTTTTTTACCTCTGTTTTGAATCTGAACACCTCGATCAGTAACCTCTCCTAAGTTATATTTCCTCTTAACTTTTATCCTAATTTTCCTTGTTGTTGAACCCATATCTTCATGTAACAACCTGCTGCGTCGCTTACCATTAATGTTTTTACTTCCCGTTTTATTCCTTTTGAAAATGAAAAATGAAAATCGCTTATTGTCACGAGTAGGCTTCAATGAAGTTACTGTGAAAAGCCCCTAGTCACCACATTCCGGCGCTTGTCCGGAGAGGTAACATACCATCCTGGAGTCTCGATTGCGTCCGCAGAACCACCTGTCCATTCCCCTTACGATTGAGTCCCCTATCACTATAGCCCTGCCATTCTTCTTCCTGCCCTGCTGCGCAGCAGAGCCAGCCATGGTGCCGTGAATCTTGCTGCTGCTGCCTTCCCCTGGTGAGCCATCTCCCTCAACAGTATCCAAAGCGGTATATCTGTTTTTCAGGGAGATGAGCGCAGGGGACACCTGCACTGCCTTCCTACTCTTGCTCTGTCTTTTGGTCACCCATTTTCTATCTCCCTCAGTAACTTTCACCTGCGTTGTAACCAACTCTCTAAATGTGCTATCCACGACCTCCTCAGCATCGCGGATGCTCCAAAGTGAGTCCATCCGCAGCTCCAGAGCCGTCAAGCGGTATAACAAGAACTGCAACTGAACACACTTCTTGCACATGAAGGAGCCAGGGGCAGTGGACGTGCCCCTGAGCTCCCACATCACACACGAGGAGCATGACACGGGTCTGGGATCTCCTGCCATGTCTTAAACCTTAGGTAAACTTATACAACTACAATTTCAAAAAACGAAAGAAAAAATAAATAAATTAGACAATGAAAAGAAAAACTACTTACCAGTCACTTAACAGGATTAAAAAGCACCTCCTCCCCACCCAGCTTTGAATTCCCACCTAGGTTCAAATTCCCAAACTCACTCTTGGTTGTGCCTCACTCTGGCTGTGTCTTCTCTGGCTCACTGGGCAGCACGGTAGCCTTGTGGATACACAATTGCTTCACAGCTCCAGGGTCCCAGGTTCGATTCCGGCTTGGGTCACTGTCTGTGTGGAATCTGTACATCCTCCCCGTGTGTGCGTGGGTTTCCTCTGGGTGCTCCGGTTTCCTCCCACAGTCCAAAGATGTGCAGGTTAGGTGGATTGGCCATGATAAATTGCTCTTATTGTCCAAAATTGCCCTTAGTGTTGGGTGGGGTTACTGGGTTATGGGGATAAGGTGGAGGTGTTGACCTTGGGTAGGGTGCTCATTCCAAGAGCTGGTGCAGACTCGATGGGCCGAATGGCCTCCTTCTGCACTGCAAATTCTATGATAACTCACCCAGGGTCTCAGATGCTCTCTGGTTCTCTTCCTGCAGATTAAAAGTTACAGGCCAGAAGAAAGAGAGAGAACAAAACAGTAGAGAAAAAGCACCTTCTCCCACTCTTCGCCGAATTACCTCACTGCACCAAATTACCAAGTTTCAACTTCCCACTCTGGATGTGCCTCACTCAGGGTGTGTCTCCTTGACTTGCGCAAAGGGATCACATCCTCACCAATCTAACTGTCTCAAATACATCTGCCCATGATAGTACTGGTAGGAGTGACCGTGTCACAGACACTGTCGAGAAGAAATCTCATCTTCACATTGAGGATGCCCTCCATTGTGTTGCATGATCACCGTGCTAAATGGGACAGATTTCAAATAGATCTAGCAATTCAAAACTGGCCATCCATGAGGCCCTGGGGACCATCAGCAGCAGCAGAATTGTACTCAACCACAATCTGTAACCTTATGGCCTAGTACATCCCTGTTACGACCCCAGTTGGTGTCATAACTGGACGGAAAAACCCAGAATGGAACCCTGGCTCAAAAGACTGTGGGCATGCTTTAACCACTACATTGCACCTGGCACAGATCTGGTCATGTAGGTTAATAGTGGGAAAGGCCAAAATTGAGATTCATGCCATATGCAAACCCGTTTGTTATCTAACCAGCACACTCTCAATGGCGAGTTCCAGATCACGGCCAAATATGGTGAGCATATCATTGACCCTCATTTTCATTCATCTCCACCTCATTAGCGAGATTGAAGTCAAATGTAATGGCCTCCCGAGAATTAACAGCTCCCCAGTGAAAAATCATGTGGGCATTGTTTAATACTCCTTTATTAAAACGTAAAGCTGGCGGAATGGCTGCTTACAGGAATTAAGGAAGAGAATAGCTCAAGGGCAATGGGCATTTTATCTGTGAAGTCTTCAAGACATCTTTAAATATTGTGGAGACCCGTAACAGGGGCAATTACAGTTGCTGCCTGTCTGTCCTACTAAAAACTTCCAGGACAGTGCCCTATTCTTGGTTTTATATTGAAGATCACTTTAACTCACTTTGACTGTGAGCAACCTCTAGCTTCACAGCTGGCTATAAGGAATAGGCTAATAAGGAATTGGTCTTGTTAGTGGTGAGAGCACTTCACAGCTCCCACGTGGCTTCTCGTTGGTATATGTGCAATGTGTCAGCCGATTATTATTGCATCGCAGTTCAATCAACCGTTGAAGTCTGAACAGTTTTATTGACCTCTTGAAGCATCAGCACCATAGAGGCAGCAGCCAACAATCAAACACTCAGCAGCTGGGCTTCAGCACTGGTTATATCCTTGTGACCAAAGGGCAAGTGTGTAGATCAGGGGAGGGCACCTAAGCACGGTCTCCCTCATGTTCCCGGTAGGGGTCTGGAGTCTAGGTGCTCCTGATGTGGCCAGGTGTGAGTGTGCAGAGCAGGTTTGCCAGCACAACTGGCTCACTGGATGGTAGTCTGAGAGAAGGCATAATAAGGGTAGCAGAGGCTTGGGGAATTTGAAGGTCCCGGGGTGGAAGCCCAAACTGATTGTCATTCAGTCTTCTCCAATTCCTTACAGATATAACAATATGGCTGGTGTTGTTGGTCCATCAGACGCTGCCCATCACAGTGCTAGTGGCAGCCCAGGTGGCTAGATGCCGGAGAAGGTGGCAAAAGCATCGGCGCAGACTCGAGACGCCACCCCATGTGCAGGGGGTCACCACACACCCTGCAGATCCAGCCACCCATTAGGCCAAGAAGGAACCTAGAAGGGGAGGCCAGCGACGGCCCAAGATGTACAGGCATTGTTGGTCTATCGAAGAGATGACTGACACCATGTGCCACAGGAGACTCTGTCTCAGCAAAGGGACAGTGCGGCACATGTGTCACTTCCTCTTGAACTTGGCACCCAGTAAAGGAGGGGACACCTGCTTCCTCCCCCCGAAATTCTATGCAACCGGTTCATTCGACTTGTGCAGCATATCACAAGTTAAGCATGCAGGACAGCTACATCCTGGGACACTCGGAGAGACCTCCGGCACACAGGATGGTGGGTTGGCTCTTGGGGGACTGAGGTCCTGGCTGATGATGACCGAGGAGACCTGATATAACGACGCACATTTTTCTGTCATTGAGCAGTTCTACGGACTGTTCAAAATGTGGTTCCGATGCCTGGACCAGTCTGGTGATGGATTGCAGTAGGCTCCCCAGGTGGCTTCCCGCTTTGTGGTGGTCTGCTGTGCCCTCCACCACCTGGCACAGATGTTAGGTGACATGTTGGAGGTGGAGGAGGAACTAGATCAGGGGTGCAGACAATGGGGAACTGCCAGGGCTGGCAAAATCAGATGTTGGTGGATGAGCCCGGGGAGTACCCGCAGGTGGAGCTAGAGGATGGAGGACAGATGGCGGTAAGGATCCAGCATGCCAGAAGGATGAGGGGAGACCTTCATCCTCGTCCGCTTCTCATAGGGTGAGAATTTGACCATTAGCTCACCCCCATCCCTCCTTCAAACCATTCCCCTACTTGTTTCCTCCCCCATTCCCCTCTTTCACCAAACCCACTCCCCACCTCCGCCGACTATCCTGTTCGCCCCTCCTCGGGCCTGTGTAACATCAGCGCAGGGTGATAGGCCTGTTTCGGCAGTATCAGTGGGACATGATAATAACTCCTTGTGAGATAAGGCCTGATGCTCCTCAGTTCATGCCAAAGTCTGACTCCTAGGGCAGCACAGTGGCACAGTGGTTTGTACTGCTGCCCCACAGCACCGAGATCCCGGGCGTGATTCTCCGCTCCCCACGCCGGGTGGGAGAATCGCGGGAGGGCCGAGCGACTCACGGCATGCCCCCCTGGGGCCCCCCCCACGATTCTCCCACCCTCCGCTCGGAAGAATCGCCGCTCGCCGTTTTTCACGGCAACCGGCGATTCTCCGGCCCGGATGGGCCGAGGAACCTGCCGTTCCCGACCGGTTCATGATGGCGGCAACCACACCTGGTCGCTGCCGTCGTGAACATGGGCGCCAAAGTGCCGTTTGAAGCTTGTGGGGGGTGGAGAGGGGAGTGAGCACCACGGCCGTGCTCGGGAGGTGACTGGCCCACGATCAGTGCCCACCGATCGTCAGGCTGGCGTCTCAAAGCGACGCACTCTTTCCCCTCCGCCACCCCGCAAGATCAAGCCACCACATCGTGCGGGGCAGCGGAGGGGAAGACGGCAACCGCGCATGTGCGGGTTTGAGCCGTCAGCCGTCGTGACGTCAGCCGCGCATGCGCGGGTTGGAGCCGGCCAACCTGCGCATGCACAGCTGATGTCACATAGGCGCCGCCGGTGCGTCATTCTCGGCGCGCCGCCTTGATACAAGCGTCAAGGTCCGGCGGCCGAGAATAACGGAGCGCCGCTCCTAGCTCCCCGGGTGGGGGTGAATAATGTGAGAGGAGCGACCTCCGAGGCCGTCGTGAAACTCGACCGAGTTCACGACGCCTTCCCGATTTTTCGCGGGAGCGGATAATTCCGCCCCCCAGGTTTGATCCCGGATCTGGTCACTGTCCGTGTAGAGTTTGCACATTCTCCCCGTATTTGAGTGGGTTTCGCCTCCACAACCCAAAGGTGTGCAGGGTAGGTGGATTGGTCACACTAAATTGCCCCTTAATTAGAAAAAATGATTTGGGCACTAAGTTTTTTTTTTAAAGTACGACTCCTGTCATTCTGCTCGCTCACACCCATCCTCTGAATGGGGTCTGCATCAGCGCCAATTGATCTCGGACCACTGTGACCACTGATCTCGGGGGGTGGGGGAGTGGAAGGGTGCAGAGGGCGATAGGTAGTGGGGGTGCAGGCAGACCTACTATGAAGATTAACGTGAAGGTGGCTGCACATGTGTCAGGTGCAAACTGTTTTAATGGTAAACATTGTACATTTCCATTTCTTCTAGTTACACACAGAACTGCCCCCCATCCATGCCCCCCAGTGCCCACTCAGTGATCCTCTCTCTTCATCGTTTGTGGTCTTGTGCTACGTTTAGATGGAGGTAGCCTGATGCTTTCCTTGCCCTGTGAGCTTTGATGGCCTTGGCGTACATCCTCTGGAGGGCTTGGAGCTGACTTCCGGTATCACTGGCTTTGTCATGCCACCCTATTCTACCTGCTGTCCTTGAAATGTGTCAGTGTCTGGAAGGGAGGATTTGGAAGAACTGGAGACCGCTGTCGACTCCTTAGTGGCAGGCCCCGGGTTGGCCTCCAGTGTTTCCTCCTCCCTCACGGTGCCCTTAGGGGGTTTCCATGGGATGGAGGGGCTGCAGAGGCCTCTGTCAGTCGACTTTGCCAGTTTCTCATTGTCTGCACCATGGTGTCAACACCCTCAGCGATGTTCCTCAGTGACTGTGGCATGCTCTGCAATTCCTTGGCTATGTCTATCTGCACATGGGACTTGTCCCTCAGCAACTGGGACATTATGTCAAGGCCTTCAGCCACAGACTGACCCATGCCTTGTACCCAACACTCAAGAACCTGACCTCATGCTGCAGCTTTCCACTGCAATTGCCACCCTAGCATTGTTGGCCTCAGTGCCATGCATTATCAGCATCATCACCTGCGGCCGTAGCCTTTCGGACTCCTCCAATCGGCAATGCACTTGCTGGAATATCGCTGACATCCCCTCCTGAATCTCGTGGCCGTGTCCCAGCATCTGCATCAGCTCTGGAATCACCTTGTCCAGAGGCTCAGCATCTGACAGGAACTCAGCTGAGTTCTGGAATCCAGCAGACTTCCGATTGCTGACTCGCTAGGATGATCCTGCCCCCACTGTAGAGCCTGGTCATTTTGTAACAAAGTATTTTACACAATTTACTTTGGAAGGTACTGCCTGAATCGAGGAAATTGATTAAGCAGGATCTATCCCTTATGGATTAATGTTGCTTGTAATTTTTGCAAGTTTAAATCAAAGAAGTAATCCTCAAGTCTCCTCAAGTTAGATATTTCCACTACTTCAGCCAGAATTGATTGGTGGGTCTGTCGTTGCCTGAGCTGTTTTGGTGACCTCTTTTGAAACTGGATTAACTTCTAATACTGTGGATGCAGGAAATCTGAAACTTAAACATAAACAACTTGACATACTCAACAGCTTGTGCAGCATCTGTGGAGAGGGAAACAGTTTCAGCTCTTTCTCCACGATTGCTGACACACTTGTTGAATATTTCTAGCATTTTATGTTTATCATGTTAGCTGGTCCTGCGCTCAGTATTCAGAAATCAAAGAAAAGTAAATTCTGGTATAGTAATGGGGCGGGATTCCGCATCTTCCGGGTGCCAGACGCCGGAGTGGTTCACAGCACTCCTCGGCGCCGGTACGGCCCATCCCGTCGGATAATGGAGAATCCGGCCCCATTGAGGTGCCATTTTCATCCGTCTTTCACATATATTTTAGCAATAAATGTGTTAGTACAATTATTGGAAACTGGTTGTGTAATCAGATCTGGTGGCAGAACATCAATACCTCATCAACCTATTTTTTTAATCCTGTTGACAGACTTTACAATCTGGGGACCTTTGATCCTTTCTGTGTTATCCAATTGGAATGCCAAACATCCATTGGACACTTAGGGATATAAATTAACCAGAGGACTATTTAGTAATTCCTTGGTTAACAAGTTCTGTAAAATTCCTATGTTTACTAAAATAGCAGCCCATCAGAATTTTATTTGAACATGTTCTCAAACTGTTTCTCCAAAATCAATATTTAACCCAATTTCTATCCTTAATTGAACCTAGAAAACCTTGAAATGATTACTAACATTTGTGGGTAGATGCTTACACATTCTTATAAATTTCCTGCATTCCCCTGAGGAATTAATCCATTTGAAGTAAGTGGGTTACACCTGCATTAAAATGGCAGAGAAATTAAGGTCATATGACCTTGCATTGCATTCGTACTAGTATTATCACCAGGAAGTTCGAGGCTATTTCATCTATTGACTTATTGCTGGATCCGAGATAAACATTAATTATACCTGGCACAAATAAAAAAAGACAGTGCAATTTAAAGAAAAACATTGAGATTGGATTATTTATATTTCTCTGTATTCCATGAATTTTCTCTCTTTGTGCACTGTTATTTTACGTTAATTATATCAGTGATTATCTTTCACAAAAACACAAAATAAATACATGTGGGTCAGTCTACGTTACGTGACCCACCTAAGCTCATCCATCCGGAAAGTCTCACCATCACTGTTTTCTCAGTGAAGGCAGAAAGTGGAACACAAGCATTTTGGCTGTGCGATATTGTCACATCACTGAATATTTTGTGAAGCTGCAAACCTCATATCTAGCCACTATATCATTGCCGTGTGAATATGATTAAATCTTCTGTCTATCATTTTCACAGTTGGCAGCTCAGTGTGCATCAGCAAAACCAACACATTGAATTCATTTGTTACCCCAACAAATGGACAGATTCTTCAGATAGATCATGAATTTCACCAAGTATTGCGGATGGGGGCCATTTTTGGGTGGGACTGCAGTTTCTGACTTTTAGACCCTAAAATCAAACCACTATAAATATTTTTGCCATTCCTGTTATGGACTGATGCTAATATGGGAGGCACAAACGTAAAGCATCAGAAAACTGTCATCAAGCATAGTGTTGGAACTTTGCAGCCTTACAAAAATGATCCCCTGTGTATGAATGCTTACTTTGTCACTCAACACAACAATCTTTCAAAGGCATTATAATACAAGTTATAACCTCAAATGTTCCAATATTAATAGATTGCAGCTACATTCAAACCCTGTTATCATCAGTTTGTTATGCATGAAGACCAGATTCAATTTGAATATTCTGTTCTAGGTGGCCTTTGTTCAGTTTAAGTGAGAATTTTGGAAACACATGAACTGTTCCAAAGGTTGATCCCTCAATTCTCTGTGCTGTACCATTATAGTCAAATTCAACAAATTAAAATGAAGCCACTCTTTATTGTGCAAAATGATCTAAACAGACACCACACCAAGCTGACACCACACCATCACTATTTTAAGCTGAAAATCAAAAATTTAATCCATGCAGCTATTCGTGTTTTCTAAAAAGAAAATCTGTTTTTGTTTATACTGTAATCTGAATTTATTAAATCAATTAAAATCCAGAGAATCCATACAGTGCAGAAGACCACTCAGCCCATCAAGTATGCAGTGACCCTCCGAGAGAGCACTCTCCCAAGGCCCACAGCCCCGTAACCCCATGGACTGATCATGGCCAATCCACCTAACCTGCACACCTTTGGACTGTGGGTGGAAACTGGACAACTCGGAGGAGGCCCACACAGACACGTGGAGAACATGCAAACTCCACACAGTCACCCAAAACCGGAATCGAACCCAGGTCTCTGGTGCTGTGAGGAAGCAGTGCGAACTTCTGTGCCACCGTGGGACTGGAAATGCACTGTCAGGAGAATGAGACTGAAATTTTACAAAATCTGTCAGATACTATTTAAACTCCAAAATCTTAGTTAAATCTATTTGATTAATGTTCCACCTGGAGCCTAGTGTGTTGACAATAAGAGATGGAATCTTGAGCCTGGTGACTGCCTGTACAGTACATGGTTGATGGTGTGTACAACCTCTGGGGTTGTCCCATTTTCAAGAAGGGGAAGGAATCCCTGCACGGAAGGCCTAAACTGCCCTTAGCACCAAACCACACACAGCCATCTCCTTGCAATGACCAGCTGCCCTGAATTTCCTCATGGTTCTACCAATCTCCCTCGGTAACTTTGAAGAGATCCTGGTGAGATCTGTGTCTCTGCCAATTTTATGCCAAAAGTTTTAATGGGTGGTCAGGACAACGCGGCACTAAATCTCCAGGTGAATGAGTGGGAGGTCGGCCATGGTGGCTCAGCCTATAAAAGAGCGAGCTTGAGCCTCTTGAGCAGTGGACTGTCGGATCAGTATGCCGGGTGCCTCCCAAAGGTTAGCTTGATCTTCATTGCTTCCTGCTTCTACATTCCAGCAAAGGATGGTACACTCCAGCAACATATTGAGAAGTATCTCGCGTACTCAGCCAGAGATCAGGAAAGGATTGCATAGGACCACATGGATTCTATGTAGTCCTTTTCTGAAAGATGCTTTATACCATTCAGGGTGAAATTGGACACAGACAGGGACACAAAACATGCAGAATCACATTTGCCAACCTACATAGGACACACCTGACATTCAGTTCTATTGGAGACAATTTTAAAAAAACATTTTCATGGGATGTGGACGAGGCTGGTTGGGCCAGCATTTGTTGCCCATCCCTAATTGCCCTTAAACTGAATGGTTTACTAGGCCATTTCAGAGGGCAGTTAAGATTGAACCACATTGCTGTTGGTCTGGAGTCTGAATCTGGAGCCTGTAAGGATATCAGATTTTATTTAGTGAACCAAATGGGTTTTTACAACGATCATTTCACTTTTAATTTAAACTTTTAATCTAATAGATTTTTAATTTAGTTATTGAATTTAAATTCTACCATCTGCCATGGTAATGTTATCCTAGGTGTCTGGATTATCAGTCAAGCGACAATACCATTGGCCCACTGTTTCGCTATATTGGGCAAGGAATCTAACAGGATTTGAGGTTTTAATCATGCGTCTGTTAAAGCTGAGGGGGACGAGCATGACTGCTAAATGTGACGTTCACCAGAGTAATAAAATCCACAGCTGAAAGAATTAATGGATGGAAAATCATGGGAGCCATGCGACTGACTTCCCAACATATGCAGCCTGTGTGCAACGATCTGTGCTGGGAGTGTTAATAGTGAGAATGTACTCTGAGGCAAAGCACATGAGATTCAGCTTCAGGAAACTGTTTGTCAATCCATTTATTGTGAAGAAGCAAAGGAGCTGAACAGATGAACAAATAATGAGCAAACATGAACCATAAAACTAGCAAAGACAAATACAGCATCTCCCTGGCAGTCATACCTTCTGACGGCCCTAGTAATGTTCAATAAACAAAATCATTGCCCTGTACAAGGATCCATGATTAATGAAGGGGGAAGATTAGATACTAAAATTCAGCAGAGGCTGTGTTCTATCCCTCTGCTATGGGTGTATGCAGTCCCAAACTTTCCAAAAGCTATTGACTTCTGCTGTGAGGGCTAACCACAAACAAGTTGCCAATGCCAACCAAACTCTTGAGCTGTACTGTATTGTAAAACACCCACAGAAATAATAAGCAAATTATTAGTAATAGTTGAGCAAATTGTGAATTATAAAAGGGATGTAATGTTGAATCCTGAACTAACACAAATGAAACAAAATTTACTGTTTGCATGCAATATTGTAAAATGCGATTGGAATTGAAATACCATTGTGTCACATCATTCAAAATACCAGGATATTCCACCATTTACCTCAACCTATACTGACATTGCAATCACAGTGATATTATTATACTATGCATCTCAGATTAAAGTGAGTTAGACTAGTGTGATTTTGGACCATATAAGTTAAAGTGAAATAAGTGGATATTGATATAACTTGTAAATATTCATTAGGTGCATTTAATAACGAACAAAAAGAGCAACAGCTTTCCTGACCCTTATCCTCCACAACACCGGACAGTGGCCGGGATTCTCTGAGTCGAGTCCGCTCCGCCACTGCTGCCAGTGAGAATTCCTGCAACGGGACCGAAGAATCCTGCTGGTGTGAATGGACGGAGAATTCAAGCCAGTATGTATTTGGTTGGCTCAGCCATTAATATCATATATTATCATAGAATTTACAGTGCACAAGGAGGCCATTCGGCCCATCGAGTCTGCACCGGCTCTTGGAAAGACCACCCTACCATGGGTCAATACCTCCACCCTTTCCCCATAACCCAGTAATCCCACCCAACACTAAGGGCAATTTTGGACACTAAGGGCAATTTATCATGGCCAACCCACCTAACCTGCACATCTTTGGACTGTGGGAGGAAACCGGAGCACCCAGAGCAAACCCACGCACACACGGGGAGGATGTGCAGACTCCGCACAGACAGTGACCCAAGCCGGAATCGAACCTGGGACCCTGGAGCTGTGAAGCAATTGTGCTATCCACAATGCCACCGTACTGCCCAGTCTGGTCATGCCCTTGACACAGGAAAATGGGGCTGAACAGAGTAGCACAGCAACAGGGCAGAAGGAACAGTATCCAGAATGTAATATTCCAGAAAGGCAGTTGATGAAGGATAGAGCTGGAGCCAATATTTACACACTTTTCTATTTATTTATACACACCCATGTCCTAAACTAACAGCCACAGTTTCAGTCTGTACTTATTAACAGGAATTCCAGTGAATTACGAGGTAATGCCCACCACTTAGATACAAAGTTAATATACAATTAACGTGAAGTCACTCCAGCCCAAAGAGAGGTCACTAAAAGGAAGGGTTTTTAAACATCCACAATGAATCATCCCCTCGTTTAATATCAACTGGTTTGTGACTTCCGAGTAACCCATTCTGGCGAGCAAGGTCCATGATTCTACCAATAAAATGAGACTCGGTTCCTCAGATTTTGGAAGTTATTAAAATTTAACACTGGATAGCTGGGTTACCTGGGGCTCAGGAAAATCAGAAATACTTTGTTTTCACTTTGACCACTTTTCCTCGAGTGATGCACTTAGAGATTTCGACAGGAAAATCAGCAGGCAAGTCAATCATACAAATATCCCAAGTCAGGAAGACAGAGAACTCCCTGCACTTAACCATGAATAAAATAACAATATTCATATCGATTAGTTGTAATTATCTATCACAGAATAACATACCTCATGAATAATTAGTTGGATTGTTTGCTGTGTCTGAAGTATTCAGCTAATGTTATAATAAGGATTTGAAAATCTATGAGTGAGCCACATTATGGAACAGTCCAGTTCCGGTTACTCCAGGCAAAGTGCCGTCCTGGACAACCATGGCACCGATTGGCACGGCCACACCACGGCCACACAACGGCCGTGCTAAGGGTGGCATGGGCCTGCGATCGGTGGGCACCGATCGCGGGCAGCGGGTCCGATACCCGCACACTATTTGTTCCTCCGCCGCCCCGCAGGATCAGTCCGCGCGGCGGCTGAGGGGCATGACGGCCCGCGCATGCGCGGGTTTGACGCATATGCGTGATGACGGTCGCTAAGCCCGCGATGCCGTGCTTCACGGGGCCCCGCTGCTAGCCTCGCCCGGGGGGGAGAATCGGGTCCTAGGAGGGGGCGCGGAGGCTGCCGTGAAACACGGCCAGTTTCACGGCAGCCTTTACGACTCGCCGCATTTGCGGGGAATCGCGCCCGATATATTTCTCATCCCTATTCTCCTGCCTTCTTCCCATAACCCTTAATCCCCTTATTAATCAAGAACCTATCTGTTTCTGTCTCAAAGACTCTCAGTGATTTGACCTCCACAGCGATCTGCGGTAATGAGTACCACCCTCTGGCTGAAGAAATTACTCCTAATCTCTGTTTTAAAGGATCATCCCTTGAGTCCAAGACTGCTGTGCCCTTGGGTTCTGGTCTCTCCTACGAGTAGAAACTTCTTCTCCATGTCCACTCTATCCTGGTGCGGGATTCTCCGACCCCCTGCTGGGTTGGAGAATCGCCCGGGGCCGGCGTCAATCCCGCCCCCGCCGTGTCCCGAATTCTCTGCCACCCGAGATTCGGCGGGGGTGGGAATCGCGCCGCGCCGGTTGGCGGGCCCCCCCACGGTGATTCTCCGGCCTGCAATGGGCCGAAGTCCCGCCGCTGACAGTCCTGTCCCACCAGCGTGGATTAAACCACCTACCTCACCGGTGGGAGCAGGCGCGCGGGCGTGCGCCGGGGTCCTGGGGGGGGGGGCCCACGGGGCGATCTGACCCCGGGGGGGTGCCCCCACGGTGTCCCGCGATCAGGGCCCACCGATCGGCGGGTGGGCCTGTGCCGTGGGGGCACTCTTTTTCTTCCGCCTTCGTCATGGTCTTCACCCTCCCCTGCACATGCGCCGGGATGACGTCAGCAGCCGCTGACGCTCCGGCGCATGCGCGGATTTACACCAGCCGGCGAAGTCCTTTCGGCCCTGGCTGGCATGGCGCCAAAGGCCGTCCATGCCAGCCGGCGGAGCGGTAACCACTCTGGCGCGGGCCTAACCCCTCAATGTGTGGCTTGGCCCGTAAAGGTGCGGAGACTTCCACACCTTTGGGGCGGGCCGACGCCGGAGTGGTTCGCGCCACCAATGCCTCCACAATCTCCTCAGCTATCTCCTTCTGAAACCTTGGGTGTAATCCATCTGGTTCGGGTGATTTATCCACCTTCAGACCTTTCAGCTTCCCCAGAACCTATTCTTTAGTGATGGCCACTACACTCACCTCTGCCCGCTGACTCTTTTGAAGTTCTAGTATCCCACTGATGTCTTCCACCGTGAAGACTGATGCAAAGGAACTATTCAGTTCCTCTGCCATTTTTTTGTTCCCCATTACTACTTCTCCAGCCTCATTTTCCAGTAATCCACTGTCCATTCCTGCCTCTCTCTTACCTTTTATATATCAAAAACATTCTTGCAATCTTTATATTACTAGCTAGCTTACACTTATTGATGTGACCATCAATTCACTCGGAATACGATTGGAAGTAAACTGTGGTTTTAATAGTCTTACAACTGAGCCTGCCTGCGGCCAGAAGAACTGAGGGCAGGCTCACGGCTGTAGCGCTATATACTTCCGGTAGTGGGAGGGACCATGGGTGGAGCCATGGGCGGAGCCAAAGGTGGAGCCCTGTACAAGCTCCTCATCTCCTCCTATGGGCAGAGCCGCCCAACGGCTCACATACAGAGCCCACAAGGACATAATACTATGCAATACAATACAGTGTGAATTACAACACAGTATGAATTCACCACATTCACCCCCTGTAAAAAATCAAGTCCGGCGGGGTTGACAGGTCTACAAGTTGAGCCGGTCCGGTGGCCAAGTCGTCCTTTGGGATCGGCGGAGCACCGGGGTTGCAGCCTCTTTGGGTGGCTGGGTGGTGACGATCGGTGTGGGTATGGGGGCGGACTCCGGGGGTGTTTCGGTCCGAGCTGCATTCCTGACCGGTGCGACGGGCGAAGGGGGGGCGCAGGAACCCTATAGGCGCAGGGGCGCAGAGCGTGGGCAGGGAACCTATAGGCGTGGGGGCGCAGGGCATGGGGGGTTGGGTGGGGTGTAGTGTGAGGGGTACCTCGGCGGTGGTGGTGGTGGTGGTGGATCCTGCAGGCGTCAGGTCCCGGAGGGAAACCGTTTCCTGACGGCCTTTGGGGTATTCAGTAAAGGCGTAGTGGGGGTTCGAGTGAAGCAGTAGCACTCTCTCTACTAGCGGGTCTGTTTTGTGTGTCCGGATGTGCTTCCAGAGGAGAACCGGGCCTGGTGTCCTCAACCAGGATGGGAGCGAAGCCCCCGTGGTAGTGCCCTTAGGGAAAACAAATAAGCGTTCATGAGGGGTCTGGTTGGTGGCGGTGCATAGGAGGGACCTAATTGCATGGAGTGGGTCGGGGAGGACCTCCTGCCAGTGGGAGGTCGGGACATTCCTGAACCGGAGGGTCAGTAGGACGGTCTTCCAGACCGTCGCATGCTCCCTCTCCACCTGCCCGTTCCCCCTGGGGTTATAGCTGGTAGTCCTGCTCGAGGCAATGCCCTTGTCGAGCAGGTACTGACCCAGCTCGTCGCTCATGAAGGACGAACCCCTGTCGCTGCTGGGGAAGTAGCTGGGGAAACCGAACAGGGTGAAGACACTGTGCAGGGCTCTGATGACTGTGTGGGAGGTCATATCAGGGCACGGGATGGCAAAGGGAGAATTCGTCGATGACGTTAAGAAAGTACACATTTCGATTGGTCGAGGGGAGTGGCCCTTTGAAATCAATGCTCAGGCGTTCAAAGGGCCGGGAAGCCTTTACCAGGTGGGCCTTGTCTGGTCTATAGAAGTGCGGTTTGCACTCCGCGCAGATCGGGCAATCCCTGGTGATGGCTTTTACCTCCTCAGTGGAGGAAGGCAGATTTTGGGCTTTGACGTAGTGGGCAAGCCAGGTGACCCCCGGGTGGCAGAGGTCATTGTGGATAGCCTTCAGGCGGTCGTCTTGCCCGCTGGCGCATGTGCCGCGGGACAGGGCATCTGGGGGCTCGTTGAGCTTCCCCGGCCGATATATGATGTCATAATTATAGGTGGAGAGTTCGCTCCTCCACCTCAAGATTTTATCGTTTAAAATTTTGCCCCTTTGTGAGTTGTCAAACATGAAAGAAGCCGATCTTTGGTCGGTGATGAGGGTAAACCTCCAACCTGCGAGGTAGTGCCTCCAGTGCCGTACAGCTTCCACAATGGCTTGAGCTTCCTTTTCGACTGAGGAGTGTCGAAGTTCCGAAGCGGAGAGGGTTCGGGAGAAGAAGGCGTCCCTGCCTGATTCAGAGTGCCGGCGAGAGCGACCTCTGAGGCGTCGCTCTCCACCTGAAAGGGGACGGATTCATCCACCGCCCCATGGCGGCTTTGGCGATGTCCTCCTTGATGCAGTTGAAGGCCTGGCGGGCCTCAGCCGACAGGGGGAAGAGTGTGGCCTTAAATAGTGGGCGGGCTTTGTCCGCATACTGGGGGTCCCACTGAGCGTAATAAGAGAAGAATCCCAGGCACCTTTTGAGGGCCCTGGGACAATGAGGGAGAGGGAGTTGTAAGAGTTGCATACGGTCCAGGTCGGGGCCCAGGACTCCTTTTCCACGACATAGCCGAGGATGGCTAGTCTGGTAGTGCGGAAAACGCATTTCTCCGTATTGTAGGTGAGATTGAGTTTCTGGGCGGTTTGGAGAAATCGGTGGAGGTTGGCGTCGTGGTCCTGCTGATCATGGCCGCAGATGGTGACATTGTCCGCAGCCCGTACTGGTCCACCATTCGGTCCATTGTTCGTTGGAACACCGAGACCCCATTCGTGACGCCAAAGGGGACCCGGAGGAAATGGAAGAGGCAGCCATCTGCCTCGAACGCCATGTAGTGGCGGTCCTCCGGGCAGATTGGGAGCTGGTGGTAAGCAGACTTCAGATACACCGTGGAGAATATGCGGTACTGGGCAATCTGATTGACCATGTCTGCAATTCTGGGGAGGGTGTACGTATCGATTTGCGTGAACCGGTTGACGGTTTGGCTATAATCAACCACCATCCGGAACTTTTCCCCGGTCTTGGCGATCACCACCTGAGCTCTCCAGGGGCTGTTACTGGCCTCTATGACTCCGTCATGTAGGAGCCGCTGGACTTCGGCTCTGATGAATACTCTATCCTGCAGGCTGTACCGCCTGCTGCGAGTGGCTACTGGTTTACAGTTAGCCGTCAGATTAGCGAAGAGTGGAGGGGGTCGATTTTTAGTGTCGCTAGACTGCAGATAGTGAGTGGAGGTAGGGGTCCGCCGAAGCTGAGTGTGAGGCTCTTGAGATTACATTGGAAATCAAGCCCGAGTAAGAGTGGGGCGCAGAGGTCGGGGAGTACGTACAGCTGGAAATTAGAGTAGCTGGCGCCCTGAATCGTTAGGGTCGCGACGGTGCGCCCTTGTATGTGGACCGAGTGGGAGCCTGAGGCGAGGGAGATAGTTTGCCGTGCAGGGAAGATAGGGACCGAACAGCGTCTTACCAGGTCAGGATGTACAAAGCTCTCGGTGCTCTCGGAGTCGAAGAGGCTCGGTGCCCTGTACCCGTTGATTTTAACGGACATCATCGAGTTCTGGAGGTGCTTCGGACGCGACTGGTCTAACGTGACTGCGTTAAGTTGCGGGTAGTCGGCCGCTCGATCAGCAGTGCTGGAGTGGCCCCGTGATGACTGTCCGCTGAGGCCGTAGTCGTCGAGGTGAACTTCGGTTGATGGCCAAGATGGCGGCCCCCGTTGATCGCACGTGGCGGGTGATGAAGAAGATGGCGTCTAAGATGGCCGCCCCCTGCGGATTGCACGTGGCGGGCAGCGAGGAAGATGGCGTCCAAGATGGCGGACCCCATGACTCGCACATGGCTGGCCCCGTGGGGAGGATTGCCAAGATGGTGGCCCACATGAGTCGCACGTGTCAGGCGGAGGCTGAGTCAGCAGACACGCTGCAGCATTACGGGGTCTGCGGGCCTGCGAGTTGGGGGGCGAATGCTCTGGACTGCGGGGGAGTTAGAAAGTTTCGATTTTGCCAGGCATACTCTGGCATAATGTCCTTTGCGACCACAGCTGCTGCAGGTCGCGTTGCGAGCCGGGCATTGCTGCTGTGGGTGTTGGGGCTGGCCATAAAAATGGCACGCTGGCGCTCCATAGTGGGTGGGTGGCCGTGCGGTGCAGGCCTGGGGCAGTCGCTGGTCGGGGGTCCACGATGGAGTCGCTTGATCCGCGGGGAACGAGTTTAGACTTTGGAAACGCGACCTCCATAGAAGTTGCTAACTCTACCTTGTCCTCCAAGTTCTGGGCCCCTTTCTCAAGTAATCACTGGCGCACATAGTTAGGCCCGAGCCCTGCAACGTATACATCACGGACAGCGAGTTCCATATGCTGGTAGGCCATTACAGGCTGAAAGTTGCAGTCCTGAGCAAGGGCTTTTAAGTCGCGCAGGAAGTCTTCCAACGACTCTGCGGGGCGCTGGCGGTGGGTAGTGAAAATATGCCGCGCATAGACCTCGTTTATCGGCCGCACGTACAATCAGTTGAACATAGCCAGGGCCTCAGTATATGAGGTGGTACAATTGAGTTGCGTAGAGATACAGCTCACCTGTGCGTGTAGTAGGCTGAGTTTCTGCTCCTCTGTAGTCTTGGATGTGCTTGATTCAGCCAGGTAGGCCTTGAAACATCGAAGCCAGTGTAGGAAGATTTCCTTCACCTCTGCAGCCTGCGGGTCGAGTTCTAGTCGATCAGGTGTGAGGGCTGATTCCATAGTAGTTTTCTTCAAGTTTTCTAAGACTATTAAATTGATGTGACCATCAATTCTCGGAACACGGTTGGAAGTAAACTGTGGTTTTCACAGAAATCATAGAGAAATACAGCACAGAACAGGCCCTTTGGCCCACGATGTTGTGCCGAACTTTTGTCCTAGGTTAATCATAGATCATCGAATTTTGGACACTAAGGGCAATTTATCATGGCCAATCCACCCAACCTGCCCATCTTTGGACTATTTTAATAGTCTTACAATTGAGCCTGCCTGCGACCAGAAGAACTGAGGGCAGGCTCACGGCTGCAGCATTTTATACTTCCGGTAGTGGGAGGGGCCATGGGCGGAGCCAAGGGTGGAGCCCTGTACAAGCTCCTCATCTCCCCCTCTGGGCAGAGCCACGCAACGGCTCACAGACAGAGCCCACAAGAACATAATACTAGGCAATACAATACAGTGTGAATTACAATACAGTATGAATTCACCACATTTATATTTCACCTTCTCCACCGTTATTGCTTTCTTAGTTGTCCTCTACATGCTTTTAAAGGCTTCTCAATCCTTTGGTTTTCTACTAATCCTCACAACATTGTGTGCTTTTTCTTTTTCTTTTATGCTGTCCCTGACTTCTCTCATCAGCCAGGTTGCCTCATCCTCCCCTTCGTATGTCTCCTCCTGCTTGGGATGAATTTCTGTTGTGTCTCCTGAATAACCCCCCAAAACCCCCGCCATTGCTGTTCCACCATTTTTCCTGCTAGGCTCCCCTTTCAAACAATTCTGGCCAGCTCCTCCCTTATGTCTTTGTAATTACCTTTACTCAGTTGCAATACCGTTGCATCTGATGGCAGCATCTCCCTCTCAAACTGCAGAGTAAATTATATCATATTTTTGGTCATTGCCCCCTCAGGGTTCCTTCACCGTAAATTCCCTAATCAAGTCTGCCTCATTGCACATCACCAAATCAGGAATTGCCTGTTCCCTTGTGGGCTGTCACAAGCTGCTCCAAAACAAATCTCATAGACATTCCAGAAATTTAGTTTTTGGGGATCCACTACCAACCTGATTTTCCCAGTCCACCTGCATATTGAAGTCCCCCATGATTATTGTAATATTGCCTTTCTTACATGCATTTTCTATCTCCTGATTTATTTTCTGACATCCTGACTACTGCTATGGGGCCTGTACATAACTTCCATCAGAGTCCTTTTACCTTTCATTTCTTCAACGCTATCCATACAGATTCTACGCATGTAGACAGGCAAAAATATATAATAACTGCTCGCATTGTAAAAGGTATCAGGGTCCAATTGTATTGAAATAAAGGACACGTCAGTTCGGATGCTGTAACAGCTACTGATGCCATTTAACACTACTAGTTGCTGTATATGAGAAGTTTAGGATACTTTACATTATATCTGTACAATCCGAGAAGGAGGCTAATCAATATGATCACAGCCAACGATATCCATCTGTATTCTTTTGGATTCTGTACCAATGAGTTCCTGAAATTCTGCATGCAGAGCAGTCTGTTATCAGACGTATGCCCTTAAGGGGTTGTAACTGTAAAGAAAGAAAAGCAATCAAATGTTAATCACAGAAAGACAGAGATGTTTTGCTGAGCAGTGGAAGGTGCCACACATTATGTAATGTTCATTTTGTATCTCTGAATGTTCTTACAGTATATAATTTGAAAAAAAAATTCTTATTCCCAGAAAAATAGTGCGAACAATTTCTGAATCCGTGAGGTGTTAAATAAGCTACCCTTGGATACATGTATCCCTGGTACTTAATTGTGTTTTAACTGCAATTCTATGAACAACAATGACTGGAAACATTTCAAATCATGAAATCACTCTGGCCAAACAAGACTGACATTTACACAAGTCAGGGGACACGTCCAACAAGAAATAGATGGATCAACAGCTGGCTTTCAGAGAAGCATAGAATACCTACAATGCAGAAGAAGGCCATTTGGCCCATCAAGTCTGAACTGACCCTCCGAAAGAGCGGCCACTCCCCCCATCCTATCCCAGTAACCCCACTTAACCTTTGGACATGAAGGGGAAATTTAGCATTGGGCAATCCACTTAACCTGCACATCTTTGGACTGTAAGGGAAAACCAGAGCACCCGGAGGAAACCCATGCAGACACAGGGGAATGCGAAAACTCCACACAGACAGTCACCTAAAGCCAGTTCGAACCCAGGTCCCTGGTGCTGTGAGACCGCAGTGCTAACCAATGTGCCATCGTACTGCCCCCATATAACATATTGGACGGGATTCTCCGACCTCCTGCCGGGTCGGAGAATCGCCGCCGCGCCGCGTGAATCGCGCGATGCCAGGATGCCATTCTACGATGCATGCCAAAGGCCGCATGGAGATTCACCGAAAACGGCCGTAGCGGCGATTCTCCGATGGAGCAGGGATTCTTCGGGCCGGATGGGCTGAAGACCAGCCGGCGTGACCGGATGTCATGCCGCCGCTGTTCTAACATAATATAAAATAGCGTCAACCAGCCGTGCTGGTTGACGTCATTGGGGGTGGGGAGCCCGGGAGGGGGAGCAGCACGGACGTGTCTGCTGGCGGTGTGGGGGAGGCTGCCAGGGATGGGGGCGGGGTGGTCCCACACATTCCTGCTGGGGGTGGGGGTGGGGAAGGAGGGGTGAGGGCAACAAAGGCTGCGGGCGGCCATGGCCCACCATGGCAGGGCAGAACCAACGGCCAGACCCCATGACAGCAGACATGCGGTTGTCCACCCATTCGCTGTCGCAGCGCAGGCGGCCGGGCCATCCTGACGTGTGCCAGACCCCTCCCACCTCCCTCCACCAAACTGCCGGCACCCACCAGCGGATAGGTCCAGGGGCGGCACACACGGCATCCCCCCGGTGAGGGCAGTGCCAGCAGACGGTGGCCCGGCAGGTGTCAGGGCACCGAGGGGGCGTGTGCTCGCAACCGGGCCGGCCATGTAGCCCATGGCGCCTGGTTGTGGAGGGGGGTATATCGATGCTGAATCCAATGCTCCCACCCTTACAGATCGTACAATGTTTAGGCATTTTCTAGCGTTGTTAGCCACCGTGGCGGGAGCTGCTGCACTGCATGAGGCCCAGTGGAAGCTGGAGCGTGGGCGAGAGAGGGACGTGGTGGAGCCTGCAGTAGAGCAGCGGGCTGCAGTGGGGCACGTGTAAGGAGCACAGGCGGCAGGGCCACAAGCCCGAAAGGCGCAGGAGGAGCACCATGCCGTGCGGGAGCCACAGCACGAGGAGGGGGAGGAGGGTGTGCCACGGCCAGGGAGGCGTCCGATGCGACAATGTGTGTACCGGCCCCACATGTCCTTCGAGGACCTCCCAGACAGGACATGCAGGAGGAGACTCCGGATGAGCCGGGAGACCGTCGTCCACATCTGCCACGTAATGGCACACCTGGCACCACATGAGACCGGGGGTGGACATGCCGTCCCGGTGGCCGCCAAGGTGATGGTCACCCTCAACGTCTTCATACAGTTCCAGGTGGACCGCGCCCACCAGGATGCCCGTGCAGCGGGTTTCACCACGGATATCCATGGTGCAGGGGGCGATCGATGGAGTGCACAACGCTATGCTGCCTACCTCAGAGGAAAGGGCCATGTGCCTGAACATGAAGGGTACATATTCAATGAACATGCAGGTGGTCTGTGACAACAGGATGACGATCATGCACATCTGCGCCAGGTACCCTGGCAGTGTGCATGACCCCTTTATACTGTCCCAATCATTCATCCCTGCCATGTCGAGGGACACCCCCCCCCCCCCCCCCCCCCGCCGCCTGTGGGGCTGGTTGCTGGGCAACAGGGGTTATCCGTTGCAGTCGTGGCTGATGACACTTATACGGAGGCCACAGACCGACGCGGAGCGCCGCAACAATGATGCCCATGCAGTGACCAGGGGTGTGGCCGAGAGGTGCTTTGGGCTGCTGAAGATGCGCTTCAGGTGCCTGGACCACTCTGGAGGGGCCCTGCAGAGTGCCGGAGAGGGTCGGCCGCATCACTGTGGTCTGCTGCATCCTGCAAAACATTGCCCAACTGAGGAGCGATATGCCAGAGGAGGAGGAGAAGGACAGTCAGGATGAGGGGAACTCTTCTCCAGATGAGGGGGAAGGCGAGGGGGGAGCAGATGCACGGGACATGGGGATGGACGGCGACAGGAGGCTGCCCAGCAACGCCGGCTGGGCCAGCAGGCACAGGTGTCACTGGTAGCTGCACGTTTCAGCGACCACGGTGGGCGTCAGCAGTGATGAGCATGGGCACAGACAGCAGAGTTCGGCACCTCCCCCACCACCGACAACCGGCCACCCTCACCTCCCACACCACCACATCACCCGCATGCATACCACCCCTCCATGACACATTCACATGCGGCACAATGGGATGGGGGCACACAGCTGATGGTGTAAGGGGGTATGGCATGGAGGATGATGACAGCCCGCCGTGCGATGGGCTCCGACCCACATATCATTCTACAATGTCTGACTCATGGCCACATCAAGACCCTCCATCTAGGTGGACCCTGCATGCGGCCCAGACACTGCATCCTATGGCCCTGTCGTATGGCTGGGGGCAGGTTGGCGTGGGAGAACCATGGGGGGGCGGGGCCGCACGTCACATGCACTGGAGCTCAACTTCTATCGTGCACCCCTCACACACACACTGACACACAGTCCCCGCCCCACCCCCGCATGTATCGGACAGAGTACGGAGGCAGCTCACAGGTGTGGAATGTGTTGAATAACAGACGTCCTGTACATGTGCCCGAGCCCATTTAACTATTCTATGACCTGCAACCGTGCCACCTTACTCATCAGTGTCTACCTTTCTGGCCTTACGGGCCCTATGACTACGTCTCGGTGATCCCACAGACGGTACAGCAGAACTGGAGGTGGACTCCTGTGATTCCTGCCCTGTGACTGGGGGCCCGTCGGCGGCCATTTCCTGGGGCGGCCCGGCCTGGATGGGCCAGGCTGCACCTGGGGCAATTAGGATGGCGTGGTGCCACCCTGTTCTTCCCGCTGCCCACCAGATGCACCAGGGACGGTAGGGGGAGGGGGGGGGGGGGGGGGGGGGGGGGGGGGGGGGGTCCGAGGTGGCGCGGAGTTCCGGGACCTCCCCTGCAGGGGGACCCGGAATGGACCCCAGCACCTCCTCCTCCTCCCTCGGGGTGCAAGGTGGCCCCCGGGACTCTCCATGGGATGGGGATGTGAGCGGATCCAGCACCCGGGGCACCACCATCACCTGGTGCTGCCAGTCCTGGAGGCCCACGCTGGTATCGACCAGAGTCTGGACATTCGCAGCCATGGAGCTCAGGGAGTTCCCCAGCCCTGTCTGACTCTATGCAATGCCGTCCATAACCCGGGCAATGGCGCTGATGCTCTCAGCAATGACCTGCTGGGACTGGGCCTTGGTCTGCTGAGACCAGGCTGTTGAGCGCCTCTGCGATGTTCAGCTGGCGCTGGCTCATGGCTGCCTGTGAGACGTCAGCCCTGTCCTGGGCCGCGGAGGCCGCATGCACAGATAGCCCAGGCCTTGAAAACTCAGTCCCATGCCTGACACCGTTGCCACCATTGTCTCCACCGCGGACGCCACCCGTGCAGTGTTGGCCTGTGTGGCACTCATGACCGGCACCGTTTCCAGCTCCTGGACACGGATGCACTCCTGCACTTGGGTCTGCTGGAACCGGCCGTCACTTTCTCACGACTCTGGGTCGCTGACTGCATCGGGTCTGTGGGTTGGCGAGGGAACTCCAGGAACCCGGGACCTGTGCGGGCGGCAGGTGTTTGCCGGGGCTGGGCTGCCCTTCCACCGTCCGGCCCTTCGGCTGATCCTGCCTCCACCTGCTGTATGGGAGCGGCTGTGTGGTGTGCACCAGTTAGTGGCCCAGAGGCCTCACCACTAAAATGGCGATTCTGCGGTGGCGGAGGGTGCAGGGGACAGCTGTGACGCAACCTCAGTATCTTCATCGGACCTGTGGTTGGGGGTCCCCTGGGGTACCATGTCCTGTGTGTCCGTTCCCTCCATGGTGGTGTTATGTTGTGTTCTTTCATATCTGTCTGTGCCCTGTGCACGAGTGTCCTGTGTCATTGTGTCGTGCCTGTCTGTCCCCTGTGTGGTAGTGTCCTGTGTTGTCGTGTCGTCACTGGACTTGGCTGGGGGGCTGCTGTTGGAGCTGCCCTCACCGTCGCTGCTAGAGCCCCTGTGGGCTGGCTGCCCAGGCCCTGGATGCGGGTGGTGTCTGCCAGGTGCTCCGGGTCGGTCACCACGTGGCCCAGCGACACACAATCCACCATCATGTTTAGGCGGGTGGAGGGGGGTGTGGGTTCCGGTACAGGCTGAGGGTGGAGTGCTGAGGGGAAAGGGCTGAGGGGAGAGTGCTGAGGGGAGAGTGCTGAGGGGAAAGGGCTGAGGGGAGAGTGCTGAGAGGAGAGTGCTGAGAGGAAAGGGCTGAGGGGAGAGTGCTGAGGGGAAAGGGCTGAGGGGAGAGTGCTGAGGGGAAAGGGCTGAGGGGAGAGTGCTGAGGGGAGAGGGCTGAGGGGAGAGTGCTGAGGGGAAAGGGCTGAGGGGAAAGGGCTGAGGGGAGAGTGCTGAGGGGAAAAGGCTGAGGGGAGAGTGCTGAGGGGAAAGGGCTGAGGGGAAAAGGCTGAGGGGAGAGTGCTGAGGGGAAAAGGCTGAGGGGAGAGTGCTGAGGGGAGAGTGCTGAGGGGAAAGGGCTGAGGGGAGAGTGCTGAGGGGAAAGGGCTGAAGGGAGAGTGC
The DNA here is from genome assembly GCF_902713615.1 of Scyliorhinus canicula. Classification (NCBI taxonomy): domain Eukaryota; kingdom Metazoa; phylum Chordata; class Chondrichthyes; order Carcharhiniformes; family Scyliorhinidae; genus Scyliorhinus; species Scyliorhinus canicula. The sequence goes on from NC_052151.1 coordinate 156,495,835, forward strand.
TGAGGGGAAAAGGCTGAGGGGAGAGTGCTGAGGGGAAAGGGCTGAGGGGAAAGGGCTGAGGGGAAAAGGCTGAGGGGAGAGTGCTGAGGGGAGAGTGCTGAGGGGAAAGGGCTGAGGGGAAAGGGCTGAGGGGAGAGTGCTGAGGGGAAAGGGCTGATGGGAAACGGCTGAGGGGAGAGTGCTGAGGGTAAAGGGCTGAGGGGAGAGTGCTGAGGGGAAAGGGCTGAGGGGAGAGGGCTGAGGGGAAAAGGCTGAGGGGAGAGTGCTGAGGGGAAAGGGCTGAGGGGAGAGGGCTGAGGGGAGAGTGCTGAGGGGAGAGTGCTGAGGGGAGAGTGCTGAGGGGAGAGGGCTGAGGGGAGAGTGCTGAGGGGAAAGGGCTGAGGGGAGAGGGCTGAGGGGAGAGTGCTGAGGGGAGAGTGCTGAGGGGAGAGTGCTGAGGGGAAAGGGCTAAGGGGAGAGGGCTGAGGGGAGAGTGCTGAGGGGAAAGGGCTGAGGGGGAGAGTGCTGAGGGGAAAGGGCTGAGGGGAGAGGGCTGAGGGGAGAGTGCTGAGGGGAGAGTGCTGAGGGGAGAGTGCTGAGGGGAGAGTGCTGAGGGGAGAGTGCTGAGGGGAGAGGGCTGAGGGGAGAGTGCTGAGGGGAGAGTGCTGAGGGGAAAGGGCTGAGGGGAGAGGGCTGAGGGGAGAGTGCTGAGGGGAGAGTGCTGAGGGGAGAGTGCTGAGGGGAAAAGGCTGAGGGGAGAGGGCTGAGGTGAAAGGGCTGAGGGGAGAGGGCTGAGGGGAGATTGCTGAGGGGAGAGTGCTGAGGGGAGAGTGCTGAGGGGAGAGTGCTGAGGGGAGAGTGCTGAGGGGAAAAGGCTGAGGGGAGAGGGCTGAGGGGAGAGTGCTGAGGGGAAAGGGCTGAGGGGAAAGGGCTGAGGGGAGAGTGCTGAGGGGAAAGGGCTGATGGGAAACGGCTGAGGGGAGAGTGCTGAGGGTAAAGGGCTGAGGGGAGAGTGCTGAGGGGAAAGGGCTGAGGGGAGAGGGCTGAGGGGAAAAGGCTGAGGGGAGAGTGCTGAGGGGAAAGGGCTGAGGGGAGAGGGCTGAGGGGAGAGTGCTGAGGGGAGAGTGCTGAGGGGAGAGTGCTGAGGGGAGAGCGCTGAGGGGAGAGTGCTGAGGGGAAAGGGCTGAGGGGAGAGGGCTGAGGGGAGAGTGCTGAGGGGAGAGTGCTGAGGGAGAGTGCTGAGGGGAAAGGGCTGAGGGGAGAGGGCTGAGGGGAGAGTGCTGAGGGGAAAGGGCTGAGGGGAGAGTGCTGAGGGGAAAGGGCTGAGGGGAGAGGGCTGAGGAGAGAGTGCTGAGGGGAGAGTGCTGAGGGGAGAGTGCTGAGGGGAGAGTGCTGAGGGGAAAGGGCTGAGGGGAGAGGGCTGAGGGGAGAGTGCTGAGGGGAACGGGCTGAGGGGAGAGGGCTGAGGGGAGAGTGCTGAGGGGAGAGTGCTGAGGGGAGAGTGCTGAGGGGAAAAGGCTGAGGGGAGAGGGCTGAGGGGAAAGGGCTGAGGGGAGAGTGCTGAGGGGAAAAGGCTGAGGGGAGAGGGCTGAGGGGAAAGGGCTGAGGGGAGAGGGCTGAGGGGAGAGTGCTGAGGGGAGAGTGCTGAGGGGAAAGGGCTGAGGGGAGAGGGCTGAGGGGAGAGTGCTGAGGGGAGAGTGCTGAGGGGAGAGTGCTGAGGGGAAAAGGCTGAGGGGAGAGGGCTGAGGGGAAAGGGCTGAGGGGAGAGTGCTGAGGGGAAAGGGCTGAGGGGAGAGGGCTGAGGGGAAAGGGCTGAGGGGAGAGTGCTGAGGGGAGAGTGCTGAGGGGAGAGTGCTGAGGGGAGAGTGCTGAGGGGAGAGTGCTGAGGGGAAAAGGCTGAGGGGAGAGGGCTGAGGGGAAAGGGCTGAGGGGAGAGGGCTGAGGGGAGAGTGCTGAGGGGAGAGTGCTGAGGGGAAAGGGCTGAGGGGAAAAGGCTGAGGGGAGAGGGCTGAGGGGAAAGGGCTGAGGGGAGAGTGCTGAGGGTAGAGTGCTGAGGGTAGAGTGCTGAGGGTGGAGTGCTGAGGGGAAAGGGCTGAGGGGAGAGTGCTGAGGGGAAAGGGCTGAGGGGAGAGTGCTGAGGGGAGAGTGCTGAGGGGAGAGGGCTGAGGGGAGAGTGCTGAGGGGAGAGGGCTGAGGGGAGAGTGCTGAGGGTAGAGTGCTGAGGGGAAAGGGACCAGGCAGGGGGCATTCTCACTTGGTGGCGCGCCCCCGATCTCGGCATGGGCAATCTCCCGGTCCTCGGTGGACCAGCTATGTCCAGTGCCCTCTGCTCGTGCACGGTGAGGATCCACAAGTCAGGTTCACCCCCTCCGGTTCGGGCACGCTCTCGCTGGTTATGGGCATTCTTCTCCTGGGGGATGGGGTGGGTGGGGGGAAATAGCAGCTTGTTAGGCGGTTTGATGCATGCGGTTGGATCTATGTTGGCATGGCTGCACAGGGCACATGGCCAACGCGGCTTGCATGGGTGGCTGCAGCCATGCGGGTCAAAGCTGTGGTTGTACCATTCCCCTGGGGACACTGCCCCCAGCCAACGCCTGGACAGCCAGCCGACATGGGGGATAGGGGGATTGGTGCCATGGGTACATTGTTGGGTACTCACCCTGGCTGCCCTCAGTCGGTCATTGAGCTTTTTGCGTCACTGCTCGCCAGTCCTGGGTGTCACCATGATGGCACTGATGGGCGCACCCACCTCCCTCCACAGACGCCGGGCCACGTTGGGTGGGACCCTCTAGCCGGGTCCAGGGTACAGATGCCCCCTCTTATCCTAGAGGGCGTCCAGGAGAGTCTCTAGGTCGTGGTCGGTGAACCGGGACGCTGTTCGGCATTGTACCATGTTGCACCATCGGCGGCCTGTGTGCTCGCGTCACCTGATGTGCGACGCGGCACCTTGTCAATTGCGTGGTGTTGCGTCTCTGATGCTGCTCTGAGGCCGCGCCCCCACACTTCCCGCTGTGCCCCAGCTCGCCCTCTTGTACACCGCAGAATGGGGTCCCAGAATGGGCACCGACCGCGGAGTGAAACACTCCCATTTTGACGCCAATGCCGGCACTCTGCCGTCGGAGCAGAGAATCACGCCCATTGTTCCTTCTGGATACTGTTCCTTATGCCTTACTGATGAGCTGCACTGCTGAGCCTCATTGCCCTGTGCCATGGACATGTCCAGCTACATTAATAGCCTAGTCAACACATCCAACAACAACGTATTTCTGATGAAGGTAACTCTTGGCACATTACATACGTGATTTTCCATATGCACAATGGTGGGCAACCCTTCCCAGGACCCGAAAATTATCATGTTTGTGTGCATGTACGTATTTTCCTTTCAGGCCCAATTCAAGACACAACTTTTCTGTTTTTCTACTTCAAACGGAAACCAGTTACTTTTGTTTAGTTCTTCTATGCTTTATAAAAGTGGTAGGCCAGATCTTCTGTTTCCCCGGAACTGAGACATATCCCATAGAACATAGAACAGACAGAGCAGAAGGAGGCCATTTGGCCCATCGAGTCTGTATCGACCCACTTAAGCCCTCACTTCCACCCTATCTCTGTAACCCAATAACCCCTCCCACCTTTTTTGGTCACTAAGGGCAATTTATCATGGCCAATCCACCTAACCTGCACGTCCTTGGACTGTGGGAGGAAACTGGAGTACCCGGAGGAAACCCATGCAGACACGGGGAGAACGTGCAGACAGTTACCCAGCGGGGAATCGAACCTGGGACCCTGGCGCTGTGAAGTGTTTTGGGCCAGGGTTTGGAGAACCCCAAAGTGTATCATGGAGTTCACCTGACCCACAACTTTTAATAGATTGTGGTATGGGGAGCACATGGCCCACTCTGCAGGTGTGGTACAGCGGAAATGGAAAAGTATTTTTTAAAAGCAAAACAATGTTCATTCTATGAACTCAAGTTAACCTTTTTAAAACATACAGTGACCATCTTAGCAACCATCAATTCAAATACAACCCCAAAAGAATACAACACTAAGTAATGATTAAGCTGCCCTTTTCACATCCATGAGACTTAAAAAACCTTCAAAACAAAAAGCCATCAGGCTTAACTTCACTACTGAGAACATTTATAATTCTGAATTCACCAACTGATCAAGATATAGTCTTTTCATGGCAGAGAGATCAACAGTACACCTGCTCTGTCTGGCTTCAGCTCCAACACTGAAAACAAAACTAAAACACACCCTGCAGCAAACAGCCTAAAACAAAAGTAAAAAGCTGACAGACAACCCAGCTCCATCCACTCTCTGACATCACTGCAGTAGTAAACACTCATTTCTTAAAGGTACTCTCACTACATTTATATGCACACCCATTTATAAACACCCATTTCTTAAAGGTACTCTCACATGACAGAAGCCACAGTGCTATCCACTTGTGCTACCGTGCTGCCCTAAACATCACCTGGAAACATCTTTGCTCTCAGCAAAGATGCACCAATGACCCCAGATTGTCATCTGTTCATGGAATGGTTGATGTATTTCTCGAGTGTTCCCAGTGCCGATCATCTCAAATCTGTTGAAATAGATTCACTGAGACTGCCTTTACCAGATGAGAAATTTGCTGGTGTTTGAATAGGAAAAGGGCGAAGGACTATCTCTAAATGCTCCTGATACGATGAGGGAAAGATAAAAGAAAACTGTTTTGAATGCTCTGCTTCAAGGCAGGTCTGATCTACAACATTACAATATCCATCATAGGTAGGGCAAGGAGTCCTGAATATACTCCAGCTGGAACAGGGACCATACCCTGTGCTGTTAATATCATTCTTACTCCACACAAGCCATTATGTCAAATACCCCCTCCTCCCCAAGTAGTCTCAGTTGCTGTGGCAGCATACAATTTCACATGCATACTGTAGCCTGGAGCTAGACAGTGATAGTAGAGTTTCCAATTTCTTTCCATCCATGCCTGGCCAGGAATAACTCTTGCACTTACTGCCTGCCATTGGTGTATGTTGGAAGGATTTACAAATTGATACCATAATAATGATAACAATCTTTATTAGTGTTAGAAGTAAGTTTACATTGACACTGCAATGAAGTTACTGTGAAAAGCCCCTAGTTTCCACATTCCGGCGCCTGTTCGGGTCCACAGAGACAGAATTCAGACTGTCCAAATTACCTAACACCTCATATATTTGTTATGAACCGCGAAATGAAAAAGAAGTAGAGGTGTCATGCTTTAAGTTCATAAAAACATGGTGCAGGGTTCATTAAGAGATGTTGCTTCTTTTAAAAATAAATTTAGAGTACCCAATTCTTTTTTTCCAATTAAGGGGGAATTTAGGTGGCCAATTCACCCACCCTGCACATCTTTTTGGGTTTTGGGGGTGAAACCAATGCAGACATGGGGAGAATGTGCAAACTCAACACGGGCAGTGACCCGGGGCCGGGATCGAATCCGAGTCCTTGGCACCGTGAGGCAGTAGTGCGAACCACTGAACCACCGTGCTGTCCAAGAGCTGTTGTTTCTACACGGTAAGATGGTGAACGCCCCAAAAGTCCATAAAATGTTCTGCTTACATCACTGCGTATCACGTGACATTTCACCAGCTGATCATGTTACTTGAATACATAACTCCACCCTCCATTTACTCCTTTTATTGCCAATAAACAGATCCAACACAATATTCATCACATGACATTAACATGTTTTTTATACACATATACATCAGTAAGACAGTCTGTTTGGCGAATGCCTGTCTCATCGGCCAACCCACCCGGGATGCTCCCCCCAGCGCGGGACACGTGTGGTATCAGCCAGCGTTCCGGCTGCGGACAGTGTCCAGCGCCGTCACACTCGGCCGGGATCCGTGCCGCTGGGCAGGGGGGTTCCTGCCAGAGCTGGGGGGATTGGTGGGGGGTGGCCAGGGAGTGGGCTGTGGGGTAACGATTGGCAGGTTAGGTTTCACACACGGCCAGCGCCATGTTGTACGCGCAACCAGTGCTGATTGTCAGCCATGCGCATGCGCAGCCTGGGACCCGGCAATTCTCCGTCCATTTTCGGCACGATCTGCGGGAGATTCCCTGGGCGCCGGTTCTAGCTCCTTACCGGCACCGGCATCAGTGAGGGGCTGGCGCTGATTTTCCTGTCGTGAAACTCCCGCGGATTTTCCATTTGAGCCAGCACTTAGCCGCAGAAATGGATAATCCCGCGCATAACCTTTCAAAAAGTCTTTGCCTGTGAAGAAATGCCGAGAGAGAGAGGCACAAAGGGAAACATCTGAGCCAGTAGACTCCTGCTTTAATGACTGGCAAAGTCCAGGTGACACAAAACGATATAAATGCAAAACGTGTCAATCTGTTGGCCGTTCTGGAACTCAGAAGGCGGAGAAAAGACTATTCAATGTCAAAGGAGGAAACCTAGGGCAGAAACTTGCACAAAGTTTCACAAAGATGGTAAGCCATACTGGGAAAGAAAATATGAGCACTACTTACAACTAACATTTACAAAAGAAATATTGATTAGCATGCAGATTTAGACTTCTAGGAGAGATAATAGAAGCCAAAGCTCTAATCCATTTAAGAAGGCTGGGGGGGGGGGGGAGTTTCTTCTTAGTTGAATGAGTTGATTAGCCACCCTAATCCACATCTGTGGTGTTGTGACGTCCAGTCAAATTATCAGCTGACTAAAGGCAAATTCCCAGTCCATCAAATGACTTCCTATTTTAAGCCAGTGTAAAGATTTCTTGATTCACTTCACATTTGAAGTAAGTCACCATGAGCTAACCATGTGATGTACTCTTATTATCCACTTGGAAAATCCCAGAGGGAATTTCAAACTAATGAAAATTACGTTGGAAAAGCCGAGCTATTATAGTGAGGCCATCTTTTTATATTGTGTTTTGCTTTTTTTCGTTAGCAATTTAGATTGAATGACTGAGTGAATATTAAGTGATATGTAAACGTATGCAAATTGGCGGACTGAACTTTTGAAATGTGTAATATTTCCCGTCAATCTAGTGCACAAAATGCACACAACAAAAGCTCCTATTTTAAGAAGCAACAATTAGATGAATCACCGGTTGAGATGTATTTTTTGTTTACTGCTGGTGGTTGAGATAAGAATGTTGGTAAGGACATTGGGAAAGTTCCTTCAATCTGCCTTGAACAGTATATGTGAATATAAGACCAAACAATTTTTCAAGTCTGCTACACCATTCGATATGGTCACGGCTGCCCTTTGGGTTCAGCTGCACGTACCCATCCACTCGCGATATTCCTTGATTCCCATAAAGCTCAAAGATCTGTCTATCTCAGTTTTAAATATATTCAATGCTGGCACATCCACAACACTCTTGGGTTAGAGAATGCTAAAGATTCACAACCAAGAAATTTCTCCTCCTCTCTGTCCTAAATGATCAACTTCTTGTCCCGAAACTGTGCTCACTTGGTTTAGGTTCTCCAGCCAGGGGAAACAACCTTTCAATATCTACCTTGTCAAACACCTTCATAATCTTTAATGTTTTGATCCAGAGACCATAGATCCAATTTACTCATGACAGATTAGCCCTCTTATCCCAATCTAGTAAACCTTTCCTGCTCTGCCTCCAATGCAAGTGCATCTTACTTAAATATGGAGACCAAAATTGTACACAATATTCCAGGTGTGCTCGCATCCAGCCATGTAAGACCATAAGACCATAAGACATAGGAGTGGAAGTAAGGCCATTCGGCCCATCGAGTCCACTCCACCATTCAATCATGGTTGATTTCAACTCCATTTACCCGCTCTCTCACCATAGCCCTTAATTCCTCGAGAAATCAAGAATTTATCAATTTCTGTCTTAAAGACACTCAATGTCCCGGCCTCCACCGCCCTCTGTGGCAATGAATTCCACAGACCTACCACTCTCTGGCTGAAGAAATTTCTCCTCATCTCTGTTCTAAAGTGACTCCCTTTTATTCTAAGGCTGTGCCCCCGCGTCCTAGTCTCCCCTGCTAATGGAAACAACTTCCCTACGTCCATCCTATCCAAGCCATTCATTATCTTGTACGTTTCTATTAGATCTCCCCTCAACCTCCTAAACTCCAATGAATATAATCCCACGATCCTCAGACGTTCATCGTATGTTAGGCCTACCATTCCTGGGATCATCCGTGTGAATCTCCGCTGGACCCGCTCCAGTGCCAGTATGTCCTTCCTGAGGTGTGGGGCCCAAAATTGCTCACAGTATTCTAAATGGGGCCTAACTAGTGCTTTATAAAGCCTCAGAAGTACATCCCTGCTTTTATATTCCAAGCCTCTTGAGATAAATGACAACATTACATTTGCTTTCTTAATTACGGACTCAACCTGCAAGTTTACCTTTAGAGAATCCTGGACTAGGACTCCCAAGTCCCTTTGCACTTTAGCATTATGAATTTTGTCACCGTTTAGAAATAGTCCATGCCTCTATTCTTTTTTCCAAAGTGCAAGACCTCGCACTTGCCCACGTTGAATTTCATCAGCCACTTCTTGGACCATTCTCCTAAACTGTCTAAATCTTTCTGCAGCCTCCCCACCTCCTCAATACTACCTGCCCCTCCACCTATCTTTGTATCATCGGCAAACTTGGCCAGAATGCCCCCAGTCCCGTCATCTAGATCGTTAATATATAAGAGAACAGCTGTGGCCCCAACACTGAACCCTGCGGGACACCACTTGTCACCGGTTGCCATTCCGAAAAAGAACCTTTTATCCCAACTCTCTGCCTTCTGTCTGACAGCCAATCGTCAATCCATGTTAGTACCTTGCCTCGAATACCATGGGCCCTTATTTTACTCAGCAGTCTCCCGTGAGGCACCTTGTCAAAGGCCTTTTGGAAGTCAAGATAGATAACATCCATTGGCTCTCCTTGGTCTAACCTATTTGTTATCTCGTCAAAGAACTCTAACAGGTTTGTCAGGCACGACCTCCCCTTACTAAATCCATGCTGACTTGTCCTAATCCGACCCTGCACTTCCAAGAATTTAGAAATCTCATCCTTAACGATGGATTCTAGAATTTTGCCAACAACCGAGGTTAGGCTAATTGGCCTATAATTTTCCATCTTTTTTCTTGTTCCCTTCTTGAACAGGGCGGTTACAACAGCGATTTTCCAATCCTCTGGGACTTTCCCTGATTCCAGTGACTTTTGAAAGATCATAACTAACGCCTCCACTATTTCTTCAGCTATCTCCTTTAGAACTCTAGGATGTAGCCCATCTGGGCCTGGAGATTTATCAATTTTCAGACCTTTTAGTTTCTCTAGCACCTTCTCCTTTGTGATGGCAACCATATTCAACTCTGCCCCCTGACTTTCCTGAATTGTTGGGATATTACTCATGTCTTCTACTGTGAAGACTGACGCAAAGTACTTATTAAGTTCCTCAGCTATTTCCTTGTCTCCCATCACTAGATTACCAGCGTCATTTTGGAGCGGCCCAATGTCTACTTTTGCCTCTCGTTTGTTTTTAATGTATTTAAAGAAACTTTTACTATCATTCCTAATGTTACTGGCTAGTCTACCTTCATATTTGATCCTCTCCTTCCTTATTTCTCTCTTTGTTATCCTCTGTTTGTTTTTGTAGCCTTCCCAATCTTCTGACTTCCCACTACTCTTTGCCATATTATAGGCTCTCTCTTTTGCCTTGATGCATTCCCTGACTTCCTTTGTCAGCCATGGCTGCCTAATCCTCCCTCTGATAACCTTTCTTTTCTTTGGGATGAACCTCTGCACTGTGTCCTCAATTACTCCCAGAAACTCCTGCCATTGCTGTTCTACTGTCTTTCCCACTAGGCTCTGCTTCCAGTCGATTTCCGTCAGTTCCTCCCTCATGCGCCTGTAATTACCTTTATTTAACTGTAAAACCTTTACATCTGATTCTACCTTCTTTCTTTCAAATTGCAGACTGAATTCTACCATATTATGATCACTGCTTCCTAAGTGTTCCCTTACTTTAAGATCTTTTATCAATTCTGGCTCATTACATAACACTAAGTCCAGAATAGCCTGTTCCCTCGTGGGCTCCATCACAAGCTGTACTATTATAGTAAAAACTCCTTATTGTTATACTTCAAACAAACATGCAATGTGGTTTCCTAATTGCTTGCTGTATCAGCATGCTCACTTGTGTTCTTTGAATGAGTACATTCAAGTCTCTCTGAACATTTATAAATCTCATGCCTTTAAAAAATATTCTGCTTTTCTATTCTTGCTACCAAAGTGATTAACTTATACTTCCCGCATTTAACTCCGTCTTCCATTGGCTTATCTGTCTGTATAGTTTTGCAGCTTCCTTGTGTCCTCTGCATGGCTTGAATTCCCACTTAGCTTTGTATCGTCAGCAACCTCAGATATATTTCTATCTGCCTCTCTGTCTTTAAATAGATTGCAAATACCTGAAGCCCTAACGCTGATTGTTGTGGCACCGTATTAGTCATAGCCCGCCAACTTGAAGATGCTCTATTTATCCCTAACCTCTGCAGCCTGTTCATGAACTAAACCTCTATCAATGCTAATATATCACCCTCAACTCTATGAACCTTTGCCTTGTGGAGTTGCTTCTTTCCTTTCTCTCTCCTTTTCTTGAATGGCAATGTTCTATTTGCGAGCTAAAATGTGCTGGGACTATTGCAGAATCTGAGGAATTTTGAAAATTCATAGGTAACACATCCACTATTTCTGCAGCTTTCTCTTTTAGATGCCTCGGATGTAGGCCATCAAGTCCTTGGGATTTGTTAGTTTCTCCAGTACTTTTTCTCTGCTGTTATTATTAACCTTAGTTTTCGCACACTTATTAGCCCCTAGGTTACCCTCTATTTCTCCTTTATCCTTTATCCTTTGTGTTTTCCACTGTGAAGACAGATCCAGAACATTGGCTCAAAGTCTCTGCCATTTCCTCATTCCGCATTATAATTTCTCCATTTTATATACTTGCAAAGGCTCTTTCAATCTGTTTTATATTGTTAGCTAGTTTAATCTTGTATTCTATTTTTTTTCACTTTTGATCAAGTTTTTGGTGGTCCTTTGTTGGTTTCTAAAATTCTTTAACTCCTCAGAATTACTATTATCCTTTCCAACATCAAAAAACTATATGTAATCTAATATTATCTTTACACTTCACCATAAGACATGGATGGATCTTTGTTGTTGAGTTTTTGTTATTCAAAGGAATGCATTTCTGTTGAACATTTTGAATTGCTTCTTTAAATATTTTCCACCATTTCACCCCATACACGTATGTCTAATTCTCAACCAACCATTACCAGTTCTCCCTTCATACCTAAAACTAGAGGGCCTCGTTTCTGATTGGACTATGTCATTTTTAAACTTAATCTGGAATGAAATTATGATCACTATTTCCCAATGAATCTTTTACTATGTTGGGAATAATGAACTCTGAAGCATTGCACAATTCTAGTTCCAAAATAATTTTATCCTTTATTGGTTCCACAATATATTGCTCCAGGATGTTTCCATTTACAGGTGAGACTAGAAACTAGAGGACACAGTTTAAAAATAAAAACTGTCCCATTTAAGATTGAGATGTGTCATGTGAGAGTACCTTTAAGAAATGAGTGTTTAAGAAATGTACCTTTAAGAAATGTGTGTTTATCAGTGATGTCAGAGTGTGGGTGGAGATGGGCTGTCTGTCAGCTTTTTACTTTTGTTTTAGGCTGTTTGCTGCAGGGTGTGTTTTAGTTTTGTTTTCAGAGCTGGCTAGCTGCAGTCACAGCCAGAAGGTGTATGAGTCTCTCTCTCTGTAATCTAAAAACTGTAAATTGATCCTTTGGTGATTTAAAACTAATAACCGCTCTCAGGAGTGACTTTGACCTGATGTGCTTCTGTTAAAAGTTCTTTTTTAAATCTTATAGATGTTAAAAGGACAACTTAAGGATGACTTACTGTTGTATTCTTTGGGGGTTGTATTTTAACCAATGGTTGCTAAGATGTTCACTGTATGTTTTAAAAAGGTTAACTTGAGTTCATAGAATAAACATTGTGTTGCTTTTAAAAAAACACTTTTCCATTTCTGCTGTACCAGAACCTGTAGAGTGGGCCATCTGCTCCCCACACCACAATCTATTAAAAGTTGTGGGTCAGGTGAACTCCATGATACACTTTGGGTTTCTCTAAACCCTGGCCCATAACAAATTGGGGGCTCAAGGGGGATAAAAGTCTATCTATTGGATTGGCTTTGTGAACTTAAAGATAGTGAGGGGTGAGAATATTGTGGTTGCTTTTCAGGTGTGGTATTCTAGTTTAAGTAGGGAGTGTGTTGTGGACAATGGCTCTTTTAGAGGCTCAGAAGTTTTTGGGGGTGGAGACGGTCACACACAGTACCTCACGGACAAAGACTAAAAACAGACTGTTAGATTTGGCAAAAACATTGTAGTTAACATTACCTGTCACAATGCGAAAAGATGAGGTAATTATGGCGATGGCTAAGCATTTAAAGTTGGCCGAGATACAGTTTGAATCATTGGAAATGGCAAAAATTCAGTTACAAATTAAACAAATGGAACATGAGAAAGAATTAAAACAGCTTGAATACAAAAGAGATTAAAACGAAATAGAGAGAGCGGAAAAGAAAGAGAAAGAGAGAGAGAGAGGAAAAAGAATAGGAGAGAGAAGAAAGGAGAAAAGAAAGAATAGCCCTAGCAGAACAAAAAGAAAGGGAAAGGGAGATACAGATCAGGGGAAAAGATAAAGAGAGACAGTTTGAATTTCAGAAAATGACCATGAAACATGACAGTCAGTTAAAATTAGCAGATGTAAAGGGAAACATACAGTTTTTTTTTATAAATGTTTTTATTCAGTTTTCATATTTTATATTGAACAAATTACAAATTGTTAGGAGAGAAAAAGAACAAAAAAAAAACAAACAAACACGCAAAAATTAACATACATATTTACAGGTAAGCATCTTCGTAGTGGTAACTGTGCCCGCCCCCCCCCCCCCCCCCCCCCCCCCCCCCCCTCAACATGTTTATTTAGTTTGGTTTTGGGCCTTAGCTAGCCATCGAACCCCCGTACCGAACCTGTAGCCCCCCCCCCCCTCCCGCCACCTTCCCCCGACTATTCTTCCTCTTGTACATTGGCCACAAATAGGTCCCGGAACAGTTGCATGAATGGCTCCCACGTTCTGTGGAAGCCGTCGTCCGACCCTCGGATGGCAAATTTGATTTTCTCCATTTGGAGAGATTCCGAGAGGTCGGACAGCCAGTCCGCAGCTCTGGGCGGTGCTGCTGACCGCCAGCCAAACAGGATTCTACGGCGGGCGATCAGGGAGGCAAAGGCAAGGGCGTCCGCCCTCCTCCCCAGGAATAGATCTGGCTGTTCTGAAACCCCGAAGACCGCCACTATCGGGCATGGCTCCACCCTCACTCCCACCACTTTGGACATAACCTCGAAGAAGGCTGTCCAGTACTCCACGAGTCTGGGGCAAGACCAGAACATGTGGGCGTGGTTGGCCGGGCCTCTTTGGCACCGTTCACATCTGTCTTCCACCTCCGGGAAGAACCTACTCATACGGGTTCTTGTTAAGTGGGCTCTATGTACCACTTTTAGTTGCGTCAGGCTGAGCCTTGCGCACGTGGAGGTGGAGTTGACCCTATGCAGTGCTTCGCTCCAGAGTCCCCACCCTATCTCCATCCCCAGGTCGTCCTCCCATTTCCTCCTTGTTGCGTCCAGTACGGTGTCGTCCCTATCTACCAGTCGGTCATACATGTCACTACAGTTCCCTTTCTCTAGGATACTTGCGTCCAGTAGGTCTTCCAGTAGTGTCTGTCGTGGCGGTTGTGGGTACGTCCTTGTCTCCTTTCGTAGGAAGTTTTTGAGCTGCAGGTACCGTAGCTCGTTCCCCCCAGCTAGCTGAAATTTCTCTGTCAGTTCGTCCAGTGTTGCGATCCTGTCGTCCGTGTATAGGTCCCTGACTGTCAGTGTCCCCCCGTCCTGCCTCCACCTTTTGAAGGTGGCGTCAGTCAGTGCTGGTGTGAACCTATGGTTGTTGCAGATGGGAGCCCTGTTCGACATTTTGGTCAGGCCAAGTTGCTGCCGCAGTTGGTTCCAGGATTGGAGGGTGGCTGTCACCACTGGGCTGCTGGAGTGTTTTTTGGGTGGGGATGGGAGTGCTGCCGTGGCGAGGGCCCGGAGGGAGGTTCCCATGCAGGAGGCCTCCTCCGCACGCACCCACTCAGCCTCTGGCTCCTGGATCCATCCCCTTACTCGCTCGGCTGTTGCTGCCCAGTGGTAGAATTGTAGATTCGGGAGGGCTAGCCCTCCCCTGGTTTTTGTTTTTTGTAAGACCTTCTTTGGGATCCTAGCATTTTTACCCCCCCATACGAACGCCATGATGAGTTTGTCCAGCGCTTTGAAAAAGGCCTTGGGGATGTAGATCGGAATGGATCTAAACAGGAAGAGGAACCTGGGCAGTACGTTCATTTTGATCGTCTGAACTCTCCCCGCGAGGGAGAGCGGGAGTGTGTTCCATCTTTGCAGGTCCTTTTTAACTTCCTCCGTCAGGCTGGTGAGGTTCCATTTGTGGATCCCTTTCCAGTCATGGGCTATTTGGATCCCCAGGTAGCGGAATTTATGTCGGGCTTGATTGAACGGCAGCCCCTTTAGTGCTGCCCCCCCCCCCCCCTTGCGGGTGTACTGGGAAGATCTCACTTTTGCTCATGTTGAGTTTGTAGCCCGAGAAGGCTCCAAACTCTTTCAGGAGCGCGATGATTCCGTCCATGCTGCTTTGTGGGTCCAAGATATAGAGGAGCAGATCATCCGCATAAAGTGAGACTCTGTGCTCTCTACCTCCCCTTCGGATCCCCCTCCAATTTTTTGCTGCCCTGAGCGCGATTGCTAGCGGTTCAATTGCTAGTGCGAACAGCAGCGGGGACAGTGGGCATCCTTGTCTGGTGCCCCTGTGCAGCTGGAAGTATTGGGAGTTGGTATTGTTGGTCTGTACACTCGCCATGGGAGCGTTGTACAGGAGCTTTACCCAAGCGGTGAACCCTGTTCCAAGCCCGAACCGCTCCAGTACCTCTATGAGGTATTTCCACTCGACTCTGTCGAAGGCCTTTTCTGCGTCCAGGGAGACGATCACCTCTTGTGTTCTCTCCCCGGAGGGGGTCATTATCACGTTCAGCAGGCGCCTGATGTTCGCGGTAAGCTGTCTACCTTTGACAAAGCCCGTCTGGTCCTCTGTGACCACCTCAGGTACACAGTCTTCTAGCCTCTTGGCTAGGATTTTGGCCAGTATTTTGGCGTCTGCATTCAGCAGAGATATGGGTCTGTATGACCCACATTCCGTTGGGTCTTTGTCTTTCTTAGGTATCAGCGAGATTGAGGCCTGTGCTAACGTGGGTGGCAATGTGCCCCTAGCTAGCGAGTCTGTGAACATCTCCCGCAGGTGCGGGGCCAGCGCTGTCGCAAATTTTTTGTAGAAGTCCGCCGGGAATCCGTCCGGTCCCGGCGCCGGGAAACATACAGTTGGATGATAGTGGTGAGGATAATGAGAAAGAGCGTCAAGTTAAAGGCTTGGTGGGAATCTATTTTAATATATCCAAGCATTGCCAAGGTTTGACGAGAAGGAGGTAGAAGCCTTTTTCATTTCCTTTCAGGAGGTAGCTAAACAAATTAAATGGCCACAGGACATGCGGGTATTACTGATTCAAACAAAGCTGGTAGGTCGGGCTAGTGAAGCGTTTGCATCACTTCTGGAGGAGGTATCTGGGACCTATGACGAGGTGAAAAAAGCCATCTTAGGTGCATATGAACCAGTGCCTGAAGTCTATCGACAAAGGTTTAAAAATTTAAGGAAAGAATTTGGTCAAACATACATGGAGTTTGAAAGGATCAAACAGAGTAATTTTGATAGGTGGAGAAGGGCTTTGAAAATAGACCAAACATATGAAGCTCTCAGCGAAATTATACTTTTGGAGGAGTTTAAAAATTCAATTCATGTTTATGTATATGTTTTAGGAATCTAACATGAAAGCATTCTAGAAACCCATCTTCCAGACTACCTTTTCCAATTTCATTGGGCTAGGCTACATGAACATCTAAGACTCCCACAATTATTACATTGCCTTTGTTGTAAGCTTCAATCATTTCTTGTTTGTGTTCTGTGCAATGGAATAACTGCTGTTAGGATGCATATAAACTAATCCCACCAACATTTTATGACCTGTGATCTTCCTAATCTCTACCCATACTGATTCAAATGCCTAATTTTCTGAGCCACGATCCTTTCTCATTGATGAGCATGCATCATCCCTTATTATCAAGGCAACCCTGATAATTCCATTCCATTCTGCCTGTCTTTTTGAAATGTGTGCACAATGTAATATTTCTTTCCCAACCTTGGTCACCTTATAACCCTCACTCTGTAATGAAAACTAATATCTAAACAATCTATTTCTTTTGTACCATCAGTTCATCCATCTTATTGCAAATGCACAGATATAGTTCCTTCGGTTTTGTTTTTTGTTTTGATTCAAACCATGGGCCTTACTCCACCAACTCCTACACCAACTCTGAAGCCACGCATTCATCTGCACTATTCTCCTATTTCTCTACTTGCTAGCATGTGGCACTGGGAGTAATCCAGGGATTACAATACAAGAGGGCCTGCTTTTTAGTCTACTGCCTAACTCCCTGAATTCTTAATCAAGATCTCATCCCTCTTTCTACCTATGTTTCTACCTTCCCAAGAACATTAGATTAGCTGAAGGGAACCTTCCCAAAGAGACAGAGATGAAGGCTTATTTATCATTTGCTTCAATTTTCCAATCCATATGGTGAGGGCTTACTGACCAATCAAGAATTACTGCAAGGAAAGTCATAAGCCCACTGTTTTTGATTAACTGGTGAGCACTGCCTCACAGTGCCAGGAACCCGGGCTTGTTTCTGGCCTTGGGTAACTGTGTGGAGTTGCTCATTATCCTTGTGTCTGCGTGGGTTTCTTCTGGGTGCTACGGTTTCCTCCCATAATCCAAAGAAGTGCAGGTTAGGTGGATTGGCCATGTTAAATTGCCCCTTTGGATGTCATTACATGAATAGGGTAGGGTATTGGGCCAAGGTAGGGTGGTCTTTCAAAGGGTCAGTGAAGACTTAATGGACAGAATAGACTCCTTCTGTACTGTCGGGATTCAATGATAAATATTCTATGATAACTGGAAATAAGAGATTGCGCTTTCTCAATTTACAGGCCCTATGAGTGCTACTTCTTGCTGAAACCAGATTTATGATATTCTGGTGAACAAGGCAGATCATATTCTGATTTAATGCCTTTTCAAAAAATAACTGATAAGGAGACATTGGGTTATCCTCCAGTGCCAGAAACTAAAAACCAAATGAAAATGCCCTTCCTCTTTTTAAAGAGACTCAAACATAACCATGGCTGAAGCTCCCAGGTCCTAGAGGGAGCCTCCGTATCTGAGATGGAGAACTATTTCCTTTGCGGTTTCCCACCCTACTTTGACGCACACCTGCTAGCCTAAAAATTAAGGCTAAGTGGGAAAAGGTTCTTAAATGGCCATATAGTGACCACAAGGACCTTACCGGGGCAGGACAGGTTTTCTCCTCAAGGCCCTGCCTGTAATTGCATCTGAGTTGGTAGGAGGGATCCGGGAGGGAATCCCGTCCATCCAATTTTACCCTTCTACCCTCCCCGACTACTACACCACACCACCCCCCGCCACCAACTCCCCCCCCCCCCCCCCACCCCCACCCCCACCCCCCCCACCCCTGAACCTCTGACATATCCTCCTCTTTCCCCTAACATAGGATTTGATGTGTTGGGTGCTCTGGATCCGTGGAACACATACAGGCCACCAACACTTAAAATAGTACAACACTATTTTATTAAACTACAAACTGTTGAACATACTCTTACTGTGGGTTAACACGATGTTAGATTAAACTAAAGACCTGTGCCTTTCTTAACCAGTCTAATCACTCAGCACATGGTGAGGATCTGTGCTGTAAGCTGTAAGCTCTGTACTTCTGAAAGGCTGCATCCCGAATCAGCGGGAAAACTGATGCCTTCTGTCTTTATAGTGAGTGTGCTCTAACTGGTGATTGGCTGCGGTGTTATGCATGTTGATTGGTCCTATTGTATGTCCATCAGTATGTGTGTCTGCACCATGATATACTTGTTTATGAAATGAAAATCGCTTATTGTCACGAGTAGGCTTCAATGAAGTTACTGTGAAAAGCCCCTAGTCGCCACATTCCGGCGCCTGTCCGGGGAGGCTGGTACGGGAATCGAACCGTGCTGCTGGCCTGCTTGGTCTGCTTTAAAAGCCAGCGATTTAGCCTGGTGAGCTAAACCAGCCCCTATAATAGCTTGTTGTCACAAGTAGGCTTCAATTGAGTTACTGTGAAAAGCCCCTAGTCGCCACATTCCGGCGCCTGGTTCGGGGAGGCTGGTACGGGAATTGAACCCGCGCTGCTGCCTTGTTCTGCATTACAAGCCAGCTGTTTAGCCCAGTGTGGTATTGGATGTCATATATTATGACATCCCCCTTTTAAAAAAAAATGTATGTTTGTGGCAATATATAATGTGTGGTGATAATGTTCCTAACTATGTGTGGGGTGCGAAGACATATTTACAGGACTATGTACATGAAAACTTAGCTATTTACATGGGAAGGTGCCTGGTGCAGAGAAACAATATGCAACAAGAGGAACGAGAACAACATTATATACAAACTAGGAAAACGATCAAATAAAGCAACAAAACAATTCAGAGAGTCCATAAATTTGTAAAGTTCATAAGTTTAGTCTCTGAGATGGGCGACGAATTCTGGTTGACCGCCTCAAGGGTGGGTCGAGAGCCGCCGGTTCAGGAACGGGCTGGACTGCATCACAGTCAGGGGGAGGCTGTGACAGGAAGCTCTGCATAGCCCATGGCAGGGTCAGCAGGGGAGTGAGGCAAAAACAGGAACGAGCGGGGGGCCACCTGCCTAAGGACAACAGTGATTGCAGACCAGCCATTATCCGGGAGATGGATGCGAACATTGTCACCTGGAGCGAGAGCGGGAAGATCAGCAGCACGGGAGTCCTGCAGTCTAATCACTCAGCACATGGTGCGCACGAGACAGCTGCATCTGGCGAAGAACCGGAATATGGTCGAGATCTGGTATATGGGTGGAAGGCACCGTCGTCCTCAGGGTGCGAGTCATGAGTAGTTGGGCTGGTGACAGGCCAGTGGACAGTAGGGCGGAGCGGTAGGCCAGCAAGGCAAGGTAGAAATCAGACCCAGCATCGGCAGCCTTGCATAGGAGCCTCTTGACGATGTGTACGCCCTTCTCCGCTTTGCTGTTGGATTGGGGATACAGGGGACTGGACGTCACATGGGCAAAATTGTACCGCCAGGCAAAGCTGGACCATTCCTGGCTGGTGAAGTAGGGGCCATTGTCTGACATCACCGTGAGCGGGATGCCGTGTCGAGCAAATGTTTCTTTGCATGCACCAATGACTGCGGACAAAGTGAGGTCATGTAACCATTTCTCCTCCAGGTAATTTGAAAAGTAGTCCATGATCAGGACATAGTCTCTACCCGTGGAACAGGTCGATGCCCACCTTGGTCCAAGGTGACATGACCAACTCATGGGGCTGCAGTGTCTCTCGTGGTTGGGCTGTCTGAAAGCGCTGACAGGTGGGGCAGTTGAGCACTGTGTTGGCGATGTCTTCATTAATGCCCGGGCGAGTACACAGCCTCTCGGGCCCGTCGGTGACACTTCTCCATGCCCAGGTGGCCCTTGTGTAATTGTTCCAGGACAAGCAGGCACATGCTATGCGGGATGACAATCCAGTTTCAGAAGAACCCCATCTACTACCGCCAGATCGTCTCTGACGGTATAGAATTGAGGGCATTGGCCCTTGAGCCACCCGTCCATCAGGTGGCGCATGACATGCTGTAGCAGGGGGTCAGCCGCCGTCTCGTGGCGAATTTGGACAAGGCGTTCATCTGAGGCAGGTAGATTGGAGGCCGTGAACGCCACCTGGGCGTCAACCTGGCAGACAAACCCCGCTGGGTCATCTGGAGTGTTGACTGACCTGGAGAGAGCGTTAGCAACGATGAGCTCCTTGCCTGGGGTGTATACCAGCTGGAAGTCGTATCGCCGGATCTTGATAACAATACGCTGGAGGCGAGGCGTCATGTCGTTCAAGTCCTTCTGTATTATATTGACCAGCGGGCGATGGTTGGTCTCGACGGTGAATTGAGGAAGCCCTTAGACATAATCGTGAAATTTCACAACACCGGTCAGAAGGCCCAGGCATTCGTTTTTTATCTGCACATAGCGCTGCTCCGTGGGGGTCATCGCCCGCGACGCATATTCAGTGGGGGCCCATGACGAGGCCTCATCACATTGCAGGAGCACAGCTCCAATGCCGGATTGACTGGCATCTGTCGAAATTTTGGTCTCCTTTGCTGGATCAAAGAAAGCCAGGACCGTGGCCGTGGTTAGTTTAGCCTTGAGTTCCCTTCATTCACGCTCGTGGGCAGGGAGCCATTGGAAGTCTGTCGTCTTCCTGACCAGGTTCCTGAGAGCCATGGTATGAGAGGCGAGGTTAGGGATGAACTTCCCTTAAAAATTTACCATCCCCAAAAACCGGAGGACCGCCTTCTTGTCTTCTGGAGTTCTCATAGCTGTGATGGCAGCTACCTGGTCCGTATCCGGCTGCATACCCAAATGGGAGGTGTGATCCCCTAGGAACTTGATATCTGTCTGACCGAAAGAGCACTTGGCTCTGTTGAGGCGGAGGCCATGCTCATGTATGCATCTGAAGACGCGCTAGAGGCGATTAACGTGCTCCTGCAGGGTGGTGGACCAGATGATTATGTCATCGACACAGATGCGAACACCTTTAATCCCTTCCATCATTTGTTCCATGATCCTATGAAACACTTTTGCCACAGAGATTATCCCAAACGGCATTCATCTGCAGCAATATCTTCCAAAGGGGGTATTGAACGTGCAGAGTTTCCTGCTAGATTCATCAAGCTGGATTTGCCAGAATCCTTTTGAGGCGTTGAGTTTGGTAAAGAGCTTGGCGTGAGCCATTTCACAGGTGAGCTCTTTGCACTTCGGAATTGGATAGTACTCCCTCATAATATTGCGATTAAGATCCTTGGGATCGATGCAAATTCTCAATTTGCCGGAAGTCTTTTTTACACATACCATGGAACTGACCCAGTCGGTTGGTTCCGTGACCCTGGAGATCATTCCTTGGTCCTGGAAGTCTTGCAGCTGCTGCTTGAGGCGGTCCTTCAGGGGTTCTAGGACCCTGCGAGTTGCGTGCACCACATGCGCGGCATTCAGCTTTAATAAAATCTTGTAGGTGTACGGGA
Organism: Scyliorhinus canicula; assembly: GCF_902713615.1. Lineage (NCBI taxonomy): Eukaryota > Metazoa > Chordata > Chondrichthyes > Carcharhiniformes > Scyliorhinidae > Scyliorhinus > Scyliorhinus canicula. The sequence continues at coordinate 156,517,210 of NC_052151.1, forward strand.
GCGTGCCCGTGCCCTCGAAGACGTCGTGGTACTGGTTGATAACGGCGTCTGGTTGCGCCTTTAAGTCAGTGTCCGGAAAGGCAGACACGAGAGCAGGAGTGAGAGAGTGAACTCTCTGAACTAGGTTCAGCAGCTTGCATGCCTGCGCGCCAAGCAGGGAGGCTTTCGAGGCGCCTACGATTTCAAATGGCAAGATGGCTTTGCGTGACCGGTGCATCGCTTCAATTTGGCATGAGCCGCCGGCAGCAATGGCATTGCCATTATAATCTAATAGTTGGCAGGCTGATGGCAGGATGGCCGGTTTGACACGAAGGCTTTGGAGGTCAGAATGAGATTGGCGGAGGCACTGGTGTCCAGGCGGAATCGTGTTTGGGACCGGTTGACCATAAGGGTGGCACACCACTCATCATCCGAATCAATGCTGTGTATCGGTAGAGGCTTAATTCTGTGCTTCGGGGACACCCTGTTTATTGTTATGATGCCGACTTGAAAAGGCCCTTTGGATCCTTGGTGTCAAACTCAGGTGACAGGTCTGAATCAGGCTCGGTGACTATGGGTTGAATGGCCCGGACATCCCTGTGAGGCTGGCAGGAGCGACGAAAGCTGACAGGTTGAGTGGATCTGCATAAGGCAACATAGTGGCCATGTTTGCCACATTGCAGGCATCGTCGGGATTTGGCAGGACACTGCCGCTTTAAGTGGGCGGAGCCACAGTTGCCACATGCTGTTGCGTCAGTGCGTTCGTTGCGCCACCACGCATGCATGGTCCGATCATGCGTGGTGCGCGCCTGCGCAGTATGTTCGTCGACGACGACGTCCCCGTCCCCTGGTTCGGTGCGCACAAGCGCGGGAGTCCGCGAAAAGCACGCGAAATGGCCACCCTCATCCAGGCTGAGGCCCTGGAGTTGTTTGATTGGACCCGTTCTGCCTGGTGGGGAGCTTGCCGCGCCGTTTCAGCCGCTTGGATGTGGGAATACCGACTAGTGGCGTGTTCATAGAGCACGCAGGTCTCGATGGCAATCGCTAGGGTGAGCTGTTTAACCTTGAGGAGCTGCTGGCGAAAGGGGTCCGACTGAACACCAAAAGCGATCTGGCCACGTATCATGGAGTCGGAGGTGGACCCGTAATTACAGGACTGCACAAGGATGTGGAGGTGGGTGAGAAAGGACTGGAAAAGTTCATCCTTACCCTGCAAACGCTGTTGGAAGACATAGCGCTCAAAACTTTCATTCACCTCGATGTCGCAGTGACTGTCAAATTTGAGGAGGACCGCCTTGAATTTAGATTTATCTTCACCATCAGCAAAGGTGAGAGAGTTGAGGATGTGGATGGCGTGTTCCCTGGCTGTGGAGAGGAAGAGAGCAATCTTCCTGGCGTCTGAAGCAGCTTCCAGGTCTGTGGCTTCAAGGTAGAGCTGGAAGCGTTATTTGAAGATCTTCAAGTTGGACCCAAGGTTACTGGTGATGCGGAGCGGCGGCGGCGGGCGGACGCTATCCATGCTGCAGGATGGCTGGTGGAAGGCAGATCACTTGCAGGTAGGCCTAAGAAGTTCTAACATCCCTCAATTACTGGTACCATGATGTGTTGGGTGCTCTGGATCCGTGGAACACATACAGGCCACCAACACTTAAAATAATACAACACTATTTTATTAAACTACAAACTGTTGAACATACTCTTACTGTGGGTTAACATGATGTTAGATTAAACTAAAGACCTGTGCCTATCCTAACCATTCTAATCACTTAGCACATGGTGAGGATCTGTGCTGTACGCTGTAAGCTCTGTACTTCTGAAAGGCTGCATCCCGAATCAGCACGAAAACTGATGCCCTCTGTCTTTATAGCGAGTGTGCTCTAACTGGTGATTGGCTGCGGTGTTATGCATGTTGATTGGTTCTACTGTATGTCCATCAGTGTGTATGACTGCACCATGATATACTGGTGTATATTATGACAGGATTGCCAGGAATTTAATCGGGAAATCATTTTCTAGTCCAAAACACTGCCATTCACAAAATTGATTAAAAATGGCCTCCTTGAAGGAATAAGTGTCAAGAGGAGATAGTTAGTGGACTGGCTGTCCTTCAACCTTTGATGCCTGAATGTTGTGTCTGTATTCTAACAGCATTAGCTCCATAGAGGCAGCTTCCGACAATCAAATACTGAAGAGCGGGGCTTCATCACTGAGAACCCTCTCGCAGCGGAGGGCAGCTGTGCACGACCTCCCTAATGTTGCTGGCAAAGATCTGGGACCGAGAGGCTCCTGATCTGGCCAGGAGTGAGTGTGCAGAGCGAGGTTTGCCAGCACAATTAGCTCGCTGGATGGTTCTCTGAGAGAAGGCTGGAGAGAAGTCACTGTGAGGGTGAGGGAGGCCTGGGTATTTGAGGGTCCTGGAATAGAAGCCTAACTCCTTCTCTAATTTCTTCCAGAAGTAAAGATATTTGTTGGTGTAGATCCCAGGGAGGCTGCCCCACTGTACTTGTAACAGCCAAGGCTTGAAGACGCTAAAGACGATACAAATGCAGGTTGGAGGCGGCACCCCATGTGCACACCGTACACCATGGCAGCACGTGAAGGAGGAGGATACCTGCTTCCCGTGGCCATGAGACCACTGCCGCACTGAAACTTTACACCACGGGGTCATTGAAGAGCTCAAGAGGGGGCCTGTGTGGAATTTCCCAAACTTCAGCCCTCAGGTGCATCCAGGAGGTGACGGATGCTCTGCATGCCTGGGCATCCAAATATATCGACATGGACAGGCCCAGCAAGATGCCCGGGCTGCAGGATGTGCCACCATTGCCGGGATGCCCCAGGTCCAGGGGGCCATCGATGGCACACATGTTGCCTTGTGAGAAGTGGCGGACTGGGTCTAAAAATATTGGTTGCCAGGAGACAAAGGGGGCCCACCCACAACTACAATGCTATCATTTAATTTTCATAACGAATAAATAAAATTTTCAAAAAATGCATATGGAGAAAATGGTACAATTAAATTTTTTGTGGAAAAAATGTGTATTTCTTAGTAATTACAGTGTACATGTACTGTACATATTACTGGCAGTAGATACCAAATGTAAATACAGAATGTTATAATTGAATTTTTAATTTTTTTTAATTTTAAGTAATTGGTTGATATTTTTAAATAGTTTACTGCACAATTTACACATTAACAGATAGTTCAAAAGCACAATAGAGCATTGCATGCAGTCCACTATATTAAGAGCAATCGTTTGTGTTCGCTAGGTGATTGTGCGAATCTGCCAATAATTGCTTCTGCATCCAATTCATCTAACAATTCCTTTTCAATGGATAGCAACATGTATGATTCCAAATTCTCCTCAGACAGCGAATTTCTTAACCTTGTCTTCATGAACTTTAGCTTTGAAAATGTTATCTCACATTGGACTTGAGTAACTGATAGTGTGCAGATGACTTTATAAAGTTCATAAAGGTTATCATATGCCTTGTCATGAAGTCTGTTGGATGCCAGAAGTTTTAGTACATACGATGGGCAAGTGCTGCAAATTTTACAATTGTTGCAACTGGAATCCATATTCTCACCATCATTAAGCAATAGCTTTAATACATCAAAGTTTGAAGCAAAAGAAAACAATTCCAATATTACTTGATCTTTGCTGATTTGTGGAAACAGCTTAATAATACCTTACAATGCTTCATCTTCAAGGCCCTTTTCTGCAATAGTTTTAAACTTTGCTGGGTCCAAGCAGGACAAATCTTTATACAACTGTTTGTGTTGTACAAAACGTGATTCTAGTGACTGGACAATGCGATCCATTATTCGGTTAAGCGCATTTACTCGAAAATCAGCTAGAGAATCTGAGGAATTTCTTTCATCATCAATAAGTTCATCTGCCATTCTTTTCTTCTCCCTCTGCCTCTTAACTGGCAATGCTGTTTCCAACGCATCAATTTCCAATGTTTGATTTTCATCCATATTCATCTGTGAAATCCTGTCATTACATTTATTTACAAATTCCAAAGCCTTGCTGTGAACGTCATCAAATGTTCTTGTCTGTTCCTTCAACTTTGTTGTAGCTGAATCTACCAAACTCCATGCAGTAAACATATCTAAACCACTTGTCTGTAGATAACTTGATAACGGGGTTGTAGTTTCAAATATATACAAGTAAGTAAATGCTGTCAATATGGTTTCAAACTTCAGAAGACTTTTTTTTTTCCTTTTTTTTTTATAAATTTAGATTGCCCAATTATTTTTTCCAATTAAGGGGCAATTTAGTGTGACCAATCCACCTACTCTGCACATTTTTGGGTTGTGGGGGCGAAACCCACGCAGACACGGGGAGAATGTGCAAACTCCACACGGACAGTGACCCAGAGCCGGGATCGAACCTGGGACCTCAGCGCCGTGAGGCAGCTGTGCTAACCACTAGGCCACCGTGCTGCCCAACTTTAGAAGACTTTGAAGTAAAACATTTGCTTCATGTTTTGTTTTTGCATCAAACTTTTCTGAATCTTGTATCATTTATAAGCATGTCAATAGATTTACAAAAGTACTGGCAGCGGCATCATCAAAACATCCAAATATAGTTGTTGCTGCATTGGATTTTCCTGACCATCTGGTCTCACCAATTAGCTTTAATCGTTTCATTTTTTCTTGTCCTAGATGTTTTCCAACAACTTCTATCCATACAGCCATTCTCTTGTATGATGCTTTCACAAAAGTTGCTATATTCTGGAGCAAATTGAAAAAAGAAACTGCAGGCACACAACATTTTGTTGTTTCAGTTATCACCAAATTCAAGACATGGGCATAGCACCATATATGAACATGTTGATCAGCCACATCAGCAATTTTACTTTGTAAACCATTATACTGGCCATGGTAGCTTGCAGCGCCATCTGTGCTATCAGATAAACATTTTTGGGGGTCAATTTTAAGATGCTGTAATGTTTCAATCAATAGATCAAAAAGTCCCTGTCCTGTACCATCATTACTTGGCACAACTGAAAGTAGTCGCTCACAGATAATACCTTTAAGCACATACTGAATAATAATGCTAAACTGATCGATGGATGAATTATCTTGTGTTGAATCAACCTGAATAGAATAATATTTTGCTTGAGAAACTTCATAACTAATTCTTTCTTGTATCATATTCTTCATAATTTTGATTAACATGTTTATAGTTGTTTTACTCAGGTATGTAACAAGTCCACCACGGCCTTTACTTTGAGCCTTTCCTTGTTGCTCTAATTGTTTGATTCTTTGTTTAGACTTGTTTTGCACTGCAGAAACGTGAGCTGCCATAATGGGGTCATATTTTGCCATCAACTGCACTGTAGCTAAAACACTGCCATGATTCAGAGCCTCATTGTCTAGAGTGTAGGCTGATTCATTTCTGTGACCTCGAAAAGGAAGTGCTTGCTTGCCTAACATCTTTATGATGTCTACAATCCTCATGACAATACTTCTCTGCTTCAATACTTCTTCTTTCCTTTTAATTAGTGATGCTGCAAAAAATTTATCTAAGGTGCCATCATTAACCACACTGATATATTGCTGAGCATTTCTGACATGTGTTGTTGTCAATTCATGTAAAGTCAAGCTCTGGCTAATATGCCTGTAGTCACTAAAGCCACGTACAAAGGGTAATGGATTACAAGTGTTGGGAAACTCAAAGGCTAAGCAGTATGAACAATATAAGCATCTATTTTCTTTGTTATATGTTAGCCATTTTCTTGGGACTGAGTCATTCATAATTTTCCTCTCATACAAACGAGCATCAAATGGCAGATCATCAAGTGGCTGAAGTGGATGTTCAGCAAAAAACTGTTTTAGCTTTGCTCGTGATGGATATTGGAAGATTCCAGTAATTGATCTTTCATTTTCTTGCGTAGGTTCATTTACAGGATGTGCTTCAGAAACCAAGTCATTTATGCTTGAAGGAATATCTGATTCCCTGTCACTAGTTGAAGCTATGTGTTCAGATGTTGCAACTACAGGCAGTACAGATACCGGAACAAGGAAGCCAGAAGAAATATTGGGCCTGGGTTGATTAGTAATAGATGCACTTGTATTTGTCTCTACATTCAAAGTAGCTCTTCTCTGTTCTTGTAACTCGCATGTCATTGCATCATCACCATGAGCATTGTTTCTTGCTTCTTGATTATTTGTTGCAGAACTGGATATTGATGTGGATTGTGCTTGTGGTATTATAAACTCTGTAATAGGCCTGCATCGCTTGGCTGATTCCTTCATTTCTGCTTCTTTTTGTTCTTTGCGTTTTAGTGACCCAGATTTATGCTTTTTCTTTTCCATGCTGGTAGGGGTAATATTCCTGAAATAAAAATGTAATTAAAAATAGTCCACGTTGGGAAAAATGAATATTGATGATTGCAAGAATAACTTGAAGGAACGCCAGATAAACCCCTACTTGATAAAAAATATAAAATAACTTACTTGTACTTCAATAGGCTATGTTCATTAGTCAATACTACTGTGGCCTATGCAGCTTCAGAAGAGGAGACAATCCACTGTCCAGTGTTCACACCAGCAAGCAACTGAGACAACTGTTGAAACTTAGAAGTTTGGTCCGACTATAGTAAGACATTAAGAATGGTCCCACGACCAAAGTTAACATGTCCAGTTTGATACCAGTGTAGTGTTAGAAGTCGCAACCCTTTGAGTTTACCGATCATGGCTTATCACTTTAATATCTTTGACCTCATGATTCGCGGTCAAAGGTACCGCTTCTCCTTTTCGGTGACCTCACGACCCTATGTACTGCTTGATATCCTTTCAAGTTGCCGACCATCTCAAATCACGAACTGTAACTTTATCTTTAAATTCACACACTCTTGCTGAAAATGTGGATTTCCAACTATGTCCACCCCGGGTGAACCAGCAAACCCCCCCCCCCCCTCCACTCCTTTTTACATCCGTTTAACACTGCTTCGTTCCTTCATACACTGAGTGATTATTTGTTTGTTTCTTTATTGCATTTTTATTTGGCATTGCTCTTTTTAAAAACAATTATATTTTATTAAGTTAGAATACAAATCTCAGGAAAGAAGTTGGAGATTTATTTATCTAATTAATTATAGTTTTTAAGGGCCCTTCAGAGATTCACGGGCCCCTTCTTGGCTCTCCGGGCCCCGGACCGATGTACCGGCTGAACCAAGACTACTGCTTGATATCCTTTGAAGTTGCCGACCATCTCAAATCACGAATTGTAACTTTATCTTTAAATTCACACACTCTTGCTGAAAACATGGAATTTCCTTAATTATGCCCGACCCGGGCCCCCCTATTCCACATCCTTCCACTACCTCCCCTGCTTCGTTGCTTTTCATGCACTGCTTATTTGTGTCATGTTCTCTTTTTTTACTTATTCCTTTTTATTACTAAAACAGTTGTCTGTGTTTGTTTCTTTATTGCATTTTTATTTGATATAGGGGGCCCACTTCACCAGGGGCCCACTTGCCATTGGGCAAGCTGACACCCTGGCCAGTCCGCCACTGCCTGTGAGCACCGGGGCATCAGGGAATGCCCTATATTAACAAGAAGGGGTTCCACTCCCTGAATGTTCAGGTCATGTGTAATGACCACCTGAAGAGCATGCACATGTGCAACTGCTACCTGGGAGCATGCATGACAGCTACATCCTGGTACTCAGATATCCTGGGTGCCTTTGAAGAAGACCCAGGATGGTGGGTTGGCCCGTAAGCAACATGGGATTCATGCTAAGGCTGTTGCCGCCAGTGTGAAGGCCTGAGACCGAGGCAGAGACCTGTTACAACTAGGCCCATGTTGTCATTGAGCGGTGCATTGGACTGCTGAAAATGCGGTTCTGATGCCTGGAACGCTTTTCTTGGGCCCTACAGTTCATCCACCAGGGAGTCTCCCTCATTATGGTGATCTTCTGTGCCCTCCACAATCTGGCACAGCAGTGGGGGCAATACTGGAAGAGGAGGAGGAGGCAGACTAGGATGGCCTTGAGAATGAGTCCAAGGAGGATGAGGGCATGCTGCAGCGAAAATCCAACATGTTAGGAGGACCAGGGAGGTCCTGATCATCTCCAGATTCTCCCAGGGCGAGGCTGTATCCACCAGCTTAAACCATCCCCCCTTTTCGACCCCCACTCCAATACCCCCTTTAACCAATCCCCATTCACATCCCACCTGCCACTCACATTGCCTCTTCTCTGGCCACCCAGTTCTCAAGCAGGCCAGCAGCACGGTTCAATTTCCGAACCAGTCTCCCCGGACAGGCGCCGGAATGTGGCGACGAGGGGCTTTTCACAGTAACTTCGTTGAAGCCTACTCGTGACAATAAGCGATTTACATTTCATTTCCCCTCCAAAGGTCTGTGTAACATCACCCCAGGGTGATGGGCCTGTGTTGGCAGGGTCTCTATACAATTCAGGAGGGAGATGACCACTCACTGTGAGGAAGGTTCTGATGTTCCTCAGGATCTGATAAAGTCTGACTCCTGTCTTTCTGCTGACAGCGCGCTCACACCCATCCTCATGATGGAGTCTGCATCGGGGGCTTTTGATCCTGGACGGGGGAGCGGGGAAACAAGGAATGGGGGGGAGGGTTGCGGTCAAGCCTGTTGTGAAGATTAAAGTGATAGACTTTGCATGTATCAGATGTGAAATATTTTAATTGTGAACATTTTAATGTGACAGATTTCTATTCCCTCGGCTATGGAAAGTGACCTCACCAGTGCCCACTCAAAGCTTCTCACTCTTCTTGATATTCCATGGTCTAGTGCTATGTCTAGTTGTGGCCCTTGGACAGAGGTGGAGGCAGCCTGCTGCTTTCTGCACCCTGTGGCCTTTGATGCCCTTGGCAGATATCTTCTGGAGGGTCTGGAGCTGTAGAGCGTGCCGTGCCACCCTATTCTGTCCGCTGCCCTTGAGATCTGCTGGTGTCAGGAGGGATGGATTCAGAAGAAATGGAGACCGCCTTAGTCTCCTTGGTGGCAGGTCCAGGGTTGGGCTCCAGCACTTTCCCCTCCCTAAGGGTGCCCGTAGGGCCCTGGGTGACTCCATTGGATAGAAGGACATATATGTGATGCGACCATCAATTCACACAAGACAGAGAGTTGAAGTGAGCAGTGGCTTTAATCGACTAGAACAGTGCCTGCCTGCGACTGCTCTGCTAGTGAGAGCCGCCTACAGGGCTGCTGCTCTTTATACCTCCCCTCAAGGGGGCGGAACCAGGGCCAGAGCCCACAAAGGCACCAATATGACACAATCAGTGTAGTAGAGTACAATGGTCCACATGGGCAACAGCATGGTAAAATGTAGTACGGTGGTGAATGGTTACTATAATACGTTCACCACAATATGCCAGGTGGCTTTGCTGGCCCACCTGGTGGCTCTCACAGAGTCCTCCACCTCTCATCCACTGCATCAAGAAGCCTGGCCAGTCGGCATTCCCAAAGCGAGGAGCAGGTCTGCGCGCTGCCATCTTTGTTTCTTGACTGGGAGTGAGTGCTGAGGGACTGTTTAAAAGCTGCTCTCAATTGTTAGCAATGAGCAGGTGAGGCACGATTCGGGCGAATCAGATGGCGAGGGAGCCAAGTATGGCGAGATTCATGCGGGGGCTCATTTTTCGAACAAAGTGTGCGGGTGAACACAGACTGTGATCTTGCCAATGCGACCAACGCAAATCACCCCACCAAACGCGCCCAAAATTGTACTTATTTTTGGCTCAAACGCGCCAAGTATGTTCATGAATAAAATTTACTATTGTACTAGAAATAAAATAATGACAAAGGGGATGGGGGGAAATCAAGTCAGAGAGAATATGCTGATGCTAACAAACCAATGTTTTAAACCTTGATGCTCAGTTAGATGGGCTGATTGTCCATTTTCATTTCGAGCTGCTTATGTCCTTGGTTCCTGTTATATATGGTACAGTTATATGGTACATATTAATGATCCATCTGAAATTCCTGTTGATGCTCACTCTATATGAGTGAGTATTTCACACAATTTTATTCCAGACCTTAAATTTATACTCCTTGTAAAAGACAGATCAAACTACATTCTACGGCATTGGAGTTCTTTAATATATAATTTTAACAGGAAATATCACGGCCTATGGAGATTTTGATCCCGCATTGTTTTTCATGACTATATTGTAGTCACCATCAAAGGGATTACTCCACCTTCTAGCCATTGCACCTTAGCAATGTGAAACCTGTACTGGGCTAAATATTACGATCTTTTGTGTTACTTTGTTTCAAAAAAAATGTTTTAATCATGGACAAAGAGACCTCAAGAAGAATACTTGTAATCAAGATCATGTTAAAAGCATGGTGCTCTGCAATAAGATATTACAAAAGTCAGACATCATGGGCAAAGGTCTCAAGAACACAGAGCAAGCTATCCCCATGTGACAATTCAACATTTGAATGGTTATTTATTTAATTTACAATTATGGTGGACTCTGTTCAATAAAAATACATAACTTGCAAATTAGTGCCAGCAAATTAGGTGGGTAAAACCTGTCTTGACTTATTGCTTGTCATGTGCAGACACATTCCACCATCCAAAATGTCTCCCTTGTGATTTTGTTTTCCTGGGCTGAAGAAGATGAGGTCTAACGAATTCCAAGGCAATTTCTAGTAGAATTCCAAGACTAGACAATTTAGAACATTTTATGCTCACACAAGGTCACACCCGGATCTATTATATATTGATGACTATGGAGACCAGTCCCCAATTTTAAATGCTGTATTGTAGATAGTGTGGCAACATAATGGTTACCAAAAAAATAGCAAAATATCAGTTCTGGTGAGAAAAATGGTACGAGTCCCACCCATGGCATGAACGGGATTTCTGATGGAAATTTGAGCCTCTCATGCAAAAGTTGTTTTTCTTCACGTGAATCCTGCTCTGATTTGCTCGCCTCGGATGACGTTAATCACTGCAATCAGTAGGGAACTCCATATGAACGCCTCCCCAGCACTTGTTCCACATTCAAATGAGAGGGTGGTAGGCCGGAAGCCTGCTCCAAGATTTTCCAAGGGTGCCCTCACCAGACTTCTGGATGGAGTCCAGCAGAAGCGGGATGTCCTGTACCTGCACTCCAGCCAGCTGCCCGCCAGCAAGGTGATCACCCCCGTCTGGGAGGGCATTACTGCTTTAGTTAAAGTCAGCTCTCTGAAGAAGAGGATGGGGCAGCAGTGCCATAAATGAATGCCCTTCTTCGTGTGGCCAGGGTAAGTCTGCCACCTCTAGTCTTTCAAGGCACACCCTCACCCATCTCTTGCACCTCCAAGGCGATCTCTCACCCAGTCATCTCGCAGGTTCCCACCAGTCACAAGGCCCTCTTCCCGCAACCCCCGTCTCAACTGTGTTTCTCACATCCCTGTTCCCACTCCAGTCCCATGCATGCCACTCCTCACCATCTGAACTATCAGGACTCCCATCTACATTCTCCCCATCTGTTTCCCCGCAGGACAAAACTGCGCACGACCGGCATGAGAGAGAGCAACCACCCGGAGTCATGCAGGAGCTCAACAAACTCCCCCCCTCATGAGGAAAGAACCCTTGAACTGGTTGGGGAGGAGCCTGACCTCACTGATGGCAAAGTGGGGGCAGCGAGTCAAGGTGAGAAGCCAATCGACAAACATTCATTCCTGAAACCTCACATGAGTAAAAGTGTCTCGCCATTAATCCCTGGTGACGTACTGGTGCCTTTCCTTGCAAGGTAAACAGTCGACCATTTTGAACCATACTCCTGCCCCAGGAAGATCCAAAGCAGAGAAGCTCAGAGTGAGACTTCACCGATCTCGCCCTCAAAGAGGTGTCACCCGCACCCTCCACCAGTGCAGGTGCCCATACCTCAATGGGAATAACTAGTAGACAGGATTTTGGGTCACTTACAGGTGAGCACCTCACAGCTGATGATCCACAGCAGGTGGAGGCAGGGGTGACCCAGGGGTCTGGCATTCAGGGTTGCTGGAGCCCACGGTGATGACATGCGCCTGGTCTAGCTGATAGAACAGCAAAGGCAGAGTCACAGGCAGCACGGTAGCATTGTGGACAGCACAATTGCTTCACAGCTCCAGGGTCCCAGGTTCGATTCCGGCTTGGGTCACTGTCTGTGTGGAGTCTGCACATCCTCCCCGTGTGTGCGTGGGTTTCCTCTGGTTGCTCCAGTTTCCTCCCACAGTCCAAAGATGTGCAGGTTCGGTGGATTGGCCATGATAAATTGCCCTTAGTGTCCAAAATTTCCCTTAATGTTGGGCGGGTTACTGGGTTATGGGGATAGGGTGGACGTGTTGACCTTGGGAGGGTGCACTTTCCAAGAGCTGGTGCAGACTCGATGGGCCGAATGGCCTCCTTCTGCACTGTAAATTCTATGAAGGAATGACAACATCCATCCTTGGACTGCAAGGCTGACTGGAAGAGACCAATTGGCTTCTGATCAAGGAGATGGTAGCATCAATGGAACATAATGAGACCAACATTACGAGGGTGGCATTTGCAGTGGAGACCTTGGTGCAGGACGTGTACTCCATGGCTCAGCTCATGACCTCCAGGGATGAGGTCTTCATCTGTATGGTGCAGGCACGAGTAGGAATCCATGAGTGTCAGTACGAGAGGACAGCAGGGGTTTGGGATTTCACTCTAGCTGCCCCTCTATCGCATGGAGGAGCATAGTAAGAAGTCTTACAACGCCAGGTTAAAGTCCAACAGGTTTGTTTCAAATCACTAGCTTTCGGAGCAGTGCTCCTTCCGTGGGTGAATGAAGAGGTAGGTTCCAGAAACATATGTATAGACAAAGTCAAAGATGCAAGACGATACTTTGGAGGAGGACAGGGGCCTCCAGGCACCAGAAGGGAAGAGGATTTAGCAGGAGTGCAGCCCAGGACCCTCCACCCAGGGGTGTCCAGCCAATCTGACATTCCCCTCCCTGTGAGCGTCACACCTCCAGCCCTGAACTTCGAGGATGTTTGCGCTGCAACACCCATTGTTGTAGCTGTAAAACCTCAGGTACTTTCGACTAGTTTATTTAGTCAAAGGTTTTAACCTAGGGTGTCATTATTTACGAGGAAACAAACCGCAAACACAAGTTTAAAATTCAACAATATTTATTAACACAATTAACCTTTATTTTGCCCACATAAAACACGAGGATACCCCAGATTCAATTATACTACCCACAAAGATGGCTTGGTAGGCTCTGGGTCTGATCGCTGGAATTCCTCTGGCCTGTCACGTTCGCGTTGACAGACTCTTCCTTGCTTGCTTGCTTCCTTCCTTCTAGTCTGGTCAAGGTCACCTCACATGCCGAGTCATGGCTCCTGGTGTGTCTGAGATGCGTACCTTTATCACCCTCTCTTCCTGCCTTTCTGGAAACTTCTCTGGCTTCCGGCCAATGGGGTCTCGGGACGGGGTCCCAGCAGCCAATTGCCGGATTGATGACTGTTTGACAGGCCACCTGAGCCCGCCCCAGGTGTCCCATCTCTGGTGGTGTGGGCTGCACATGACCTGTTATCATATAAAGTCACAGTAAAACTCTAAATAACGGAAAGTCTGGCTTGATCAGGGCTACAGACATTAAACCTGTGCATTTCAATGGGGTATGATGACCTCCTGCTGGGTCTCAGTAGAGTACGATGATCTTTGATGGGTGATTGAACGGGACAGGCCCAGACATGTTCTGGCAGCTTGTCTGTTGCTTTATATTTGACTTTGGTTAAGTCTGAATTTCAACAGCCTGCCTGAGGTTTGACTGCAGTATGATTCTAAAATGCCCAATTCTTTAATTTAGGATATCTAATTTAATTGGCCTTAAAATTAGGCCCTGATTATATTACTACACCGTGCGACCCAAAAGTATGCCAGGACTCTCAAGGTCCATCCCTCACAGGGGATTTCTGCCAAAATCATCGCAGGCAACAGGATATGGAAGGCAACAGACCATCTCAATCACAGCTGTGGATCCTGGGGAAACTGCAGTGAACATGGAAGTCCTCAGTGATGCCTATGGAAACCCCATGTTCCATATCCAGGAAAATATAGCATAAAATTAGCCGTGGTAGAGGGGCAGACACTCGGGTCAGATGACCCAATTGGGGCTCCAGTTATTTTGTATAGACCAAATAAACTGAATTAAGTAACCTGAAGGACATCGGTGACAGTGATCTTTCGCTCTGCATATTTCACTGGCACAGTTGACTTGTCAATGGAGGGTGAAAATGCATAGCAATCAGTTGAATGTCTCTTATGACAGATGTGGCACAGTTCATTACAGTGAAGCCTGCAATGAGCATGACAAGCACATATCTAGAGGGCACCCTCATTCTCCCATTTCACAGCATGCACAATTATTCCTGAGAGACAACTTCCGAAACAATTGAAATTGATATTCAATAGAGCTTATCTCTTGGCCATCAGTGGTCTGTCAGTGTGTGGGTTCTACTCACAGTTCAGTTGTGCTTCCCCAAGTCTTCATTCCACATTAAGCTGTGATGTAACACATTTCTGAGAATCCCACTCTGCTCTTGCAGTCTAACCTCTCATGGGAATCCACCCAGTAACTTCATCGTCACCCCAAATAGTGATCCTCGGAATTCACCTTCTACTACCCACTTGCCAGCTCCCACTATGGACAGGCACTGTCCTCACTGTTGATTTGAGCGAAGCACAGCAAGAAGGACACAGGAAGTGATGCCTGCATCCCAGCCTCCCGACCCCTTTAAGCAAGGTTCGTTCCAAAGTGAATGGAAGATAAGGCCTGCTAGCGGCCCCTCCCCCAGAGATTGAGTGACTGAACACCAACCCTGGCCCTGAGTTGAAGTTATTTGAGTCCACCATTTCATCTCTGGTGTACCCTGAGCAGTAAAGAGCCTAAAGAACCCTGTCTGCCTGACTGCTCACCTCCGATATCCTCCTCAGAGGTGAGGCCACGCTTTTGTAGACTTGTTGTAAATGATGACAGCATGATTTCAGGAAGATGCCCGGTGAATATTCCATGAGGAGGGAAGGTCTGGAGTAAGTGCTCGCTGCTGAAATGCTAGTGAGATTCCCAGGCTCCTGCGGTGTGATTTGCACTGCTCCATCGGAGAGGGGTGGGTGGGAGGGATGAAAATTCCAAAACCCAATCATGCCAGAGAGGATTGGCTCCTTTGGTTCTCTCGCCGACATTCTCATGGGTGGAGAGTGCTGATGCAAAATCGCCCCAATGTTACATTACATGTTAAAATGAATAGCATTAATATTGTGGCTACCAAGGCAGGTCAAAGGTTAGGAATCCAAATTGAGTAACTCACCTCCTGACCCCCCAAAGCCTGTTCACCATCTCCAAGGCACAAGTCAGGTGTATGATGGAATACTCTCAATTTGCCTGGATGGGTACAGCTCCAATAACACTCAAGAAGCTTGACACCATCCAGGACAAAGCAGTCCGCTTGATTGGCACCCCTTCAATAAACATTCAAACTCTGCACCACTGATGAACAGTGGCAGCTGTGTGTAACATCTATAAGTTGCACTGCAGTAACTCACCAAGGGGCAGCACGGTAGCATGGTGGTTAGCATAAATGCTTCACAGCTCCAGGGTCCCAGGTTCGATTCCCCGCTGGGTCACTGCCTGTGTGGAGTCTGCACGTCCTCCCCGTGTGTGCGTGGGTTTCCTCCGGGTGCTCCGGTTTCCTCCCACAGTCCAAAGATGTGTGGGTTAGGTGGATTGGCTATGCTAAATTGCCCGTGGTGTCCTAAAAAGTAAGGTTGGGGGGGGGGGGGGGGGGGGGGGGGGGGGGGGTTGTTGGTTTACGGGTATAGGGTGGATACGTGGGTTTGAGTAGGGTGATCATTGCTCGGCACAACATCGAGGGCCGAAGGGCCTGTTCTGTGCTGTACTGTTCTATGTTCTATGTTCTATGTTCTATGTTCCTTGGACAGCACCTTCCAAACCCACGACCACTACCATCTAGAACAAGAGCAGCAGATACCTGAGAACCCACCACCTGGAGGTTCCCCTCCAAGTCACTCACCATCCTGACTTGGAAACATATTACAGTTCAGTCGCTGGATCAAAGTCCGGGAATTCCCTCCCTGACAAGACAGTGGGAGTACCTACACCTCAAGGACTGCAGCAATTCAAGAAGACAGCTCACCATCATTTTCTGAACAGCAACCAGGGATGGGCAAGGCCTGACCAGCGAGGCCCACATCTCGTAAATGAATAAAAAAAAAGGATGCCACCTCACATTTATGTAGTCAAGCAGCTTTTCATCGCCACGGGAAAATGACGGAAACATAATGGCCATAAGTGGAACAACGGAATTGAAAAGAGACTCATAAACAAAATGGAAGAAGACCTTGGTTCTGGACGCGGCTGGGTATTTATGATAAACCAGCACAAAACATGAAAAATATTCTCTAAATCCATTGCGGAAGCAGGGAAATGGAAAGTCACTCTCCACTTCAACATATCGTGGAGGAAGAGGAATTAAGTGAAATCTGATGGCCAAAAATGAGGAAGGAACCAACCAGCCCAATAGGTTTTAAGGAATCTACCTCTTTGTATAAACAGGCACCCACATTCCACTGAGATACAAACCTGCTCTGAAAACCATGACCCCGCCAAGAGAAATTTACCAGGAAGGGTTTCCTTCCCGTCCCAAGAGCAGCTCAATTGTGACATAAAATAAAAACTGGCACACCACCCAGTCACAAATAGATAGTTTTACTCTCCCGCTGCTGAGCGATATCTGTTCCATAGAATCTTTTTTACAGTGCAAAAGGGGGCCATTTGGCCCATCAGGTCTGCACCAGTCCTTCAAAGTGCACCCTACCCAAGTCCATGCATCCGCCCTATCACTGTAACACCTAACCTTTTGGACAATAATGGGCAATTTAGTATAGCCAATCAACCTAACCTGCACATCTTTGGACTGTGGGAGGAAACCGGAGCACCCAGAGGAAACCCACGCACACGGGGAGAAAATGAAAACTTCACACAGTCACCTGAGGCCGGAATTGAACCTGGGACCCTGGAGCTGTGAGGCAGCAGAGCTAACCACCGTGCCCCCCCCCCCCCCCCCATTGTGCCACCGTGCTGCCCCATCTCTTTCCTTCCATTGTCCTGTCTATCATCCTCTTCCCACACCACCTTCTAACCCACCAACGCCTCCACCCCCACCCACCCCCCACCCCCCACCCCGGCCCCACATCCTCCTCTTTCAGCTTGAGCTGGGATGGCCACTTCAGTTTTCCCGTGAAAAGATGATTGAGAAGATTACATTTATGTAATAAATGCTTCATTTCCATTAGGCGGCTGCTCCTTTTATTTTGCTCACATTCTCACTGTCTTATTCAATTCTTTCTCCATCCAGAAATGTATCTCGTTATCCTTAAATTCATTTATATCATGCACCTCAAGAGTCTTCTACTAGGAAGTTATCTAACGATCCGGATTATTTGATTATTTCCAATGACTTTCACACCTTGTCAGAGGATTGTGCAATTTTCCACTCTATACACCTTATAATTGCAGTCCTTGAAATATGAGATCTGATTATGTGTGTCAGCAGCTTCATTTTAATCATGTTGCTAACAGCTTGTTAGATTACTCACTGCCATTACTCACATTAGAAGGTGAAAAGCCATAGTCAGAGGTATCCTGGTTTTATCCTAAAGCCCAAAGGTTTCTCCTGTTTTAAAAGTGGCCAGTGCTTTGTGGGAATACACTTTGCAGGAGAAAATTAATTTTCAACATGCACCTTTGTTATCTAGAAATAAAAGCCATGTTTTCCAGCCGTTGCCCTCTTCCTGTGCTTGGTTTCAAAGCATTTCCATCTTCAAAAATGATGCATCTAAACCTGTCAGACTGAGTCTGAGTCAACTCCATGCCCCTCAATGTCGATACCAAGTCAATCAGGGTTGGAACAAAATCATATCCCTTTCAAACAAACAAATCCTCCTTTACCCTTTGCTGAAGGCACTGATTCTTGCTGGGATCTTGTTCTAAGCATGATGACTAATCTTCAGGAGAGTGAATGTCAGCCAATGTATTCGTTCAAGACAGGTCACAGCCAAGCCTGTTGGATGTGCACAGTAAGAAGTCTTACAACACCAGGTTATAGTCCAACAGGGATGTTTCGAAACACTAGCTTTCGGAGCACAGCTCCTTCATCAGGTGAGTGGGATGTGAACAGCACCCTGTGGTGAGGTGGAGCCTGTGGCACTCGGCACTCTGGTGTTTATGATCACTGGTGTGGGTGGAGGGAGGACTGAGGCAAAGGTGGCAGGATAGAAGTGTTCCACAACCAACACAGTATGGCTCCCCCTCCCGACAAAGAATAACACCAGAAACAGGTATAGCATGAATGGGCCAGGAGAGCCATATATGAGAGCCAAGGCTGCATCAGAACCCGAATCACTCGATATTCCAAAGAGACAGAAAAAAATGTGGTAGGCCAGCACTGAAATACTGAGGCCAAGCATATGTGGATGATTGAGGTAACCACATGTCCAAAACTCCAAGGAAGATTAGAGCTGAAACTCTCATGTAAGTAGCTCAGATTCAGGACTTGTGTACAACCCAAAGCTTGGGCCCTTGGCTGAAAGTAGGGCTGAAAGGAGATTATATTGATATTTTTAGGGACTCTAAAACATAGTTGTAAAAAAAAAGTGTTTGACAGATTTAGTTGATTTGTCTTGTGTTTATGGGATGGATATGTTTAAGCACAAATCTATTCAGAAACAAAGCTCAGTTTTGGGATATATTCATCCACATTGGGGGCCATTTTGATATTCAATGAAAATTAAAATGAGCAGGTTCTATCACAAGCTGTGATTCGCTCAGTTAGTTCATTACCCAAGCAGTGAAGTTGAAGACAACTCTGCATAGTCTCTCTCTTATCTGTTTGAGGTCTGCAATTCCTCTGTGTACCAGTTCTCTCAATATAATAATAATAACAGTTTATTGTCACAAGTAGGCTTCAATGAAGTTACTGTGGTAAGCCCCTAGTCGTCACATTCCGGCACCTGTTCGGGAGGCCAGTGCAGGAATTGAACACGCACTGCTGGCATTGTTCTGCATTACAAGCCAGCTGTTTAGCCCACTGTGCTAAACCAGCCCCATATAAAATGAAAGATTTAATTGAGCATTTGAATTAAAAAATGTGCTGATTTGTGCAGTTCTCCGGTTCAATTTTATTATGTCTCTGAATAGATACCTGTAGAAAGTCATTGTTATCTGTACCTGGGTCAATTTAGGTCTAAGCCAGTCATTGTCAAGAATTCAGAATGTTGTCACTCACAGCAGGGAAAACCAAAATTTTCAGCCAGTTAAATTCTTTTTTGTTTCGTTCGCATGAGTAATAGCCCAATGCTAAGTTTAAGAAAGCATTTAGAAACTGAGCACAACGATGTCTGATATAACACTTTTAAGTTTGATACAAGCTGGACTTTTCTTCCCTCCCTCCCTACAGTACAATGTAAATGAGGGCTGCTAAGCATTATAATATCAAAGTGACAGACCCTCACCCAAGGCAACCCTATACCTCTGTACCTCTCTTTTCTTTACTCTGGAACCATGCCATCATTTTTTAAATGTAAATGTTTTTATTAAGGATTTTTAAGTGATACAAGACAAACGCAATTGTGAACATACATTGAAAACAACAGAAAAAAAAAAAAAATTATATACACATCGGTTGTCTTTTGCAGTTTACATTGGTTGCGGCTTCTTGTTTTGCGTTCTCCAGTGGGTGCTTATTCTCAGCCGGGTCACCAACCTTCCTTCCCCCCACACCACCCTCCCTGCCCCACACTTTCTTCTTGACCACCCCTCACCTTCTAATCTTCTGCTGTGTCCTCTTTCCACTTCAGCTCTTATATCTTGTTCCTGATTGGAGTAACGGTGCGTATTTTGTTATTTGCACATCTTAGTTGGGCTTCATGTTTATTTGTTGCCCCCCCCCCCCCCCCCCCGCCCCACTTCATCCTTTCATTGGCATGCATTATTGTGCAGTGGCTTTCAGCTCCCTCTGATTTACTGGCTGTTGGCTGTAAACAGGTCTTGGAACAGCTGAGTGAATGGCTCCCATGTTTTGTGGAAGCCCTCTTCCAACATCCGGGTGGAGAATTTGATTTTCTTCATCTGGAGAAATTACGATAGGTCTGACAGGCAGTCTGCAGCTTTGGGTGGTGCTGCTGACTGCATGCAAGCAGGATCCTCTAGCGGGAATTTCGGGAAGCAAAGGCAAGGGCGATGGCCTTCCTTCTCATGAATAGTTCTGGCTATTCAGAGACCCCAAAGACTGCCACTCTCGAGCATGGCTCCATCCTGATTCCCTATACCTTGCCTCGAAGAAGACTGTCCAGAACCCGACGAGTCTGGGGCAAGACCAGAACATGTGGGCGTGGTTGGCTGGGCCTCCTTTGCACCATTCACATTTATCCTCCACCTCCAGGAAGAACCTGTTCATTTGGGTTCTAGTTAACTGGGCTCTGTTTACCACTTTCAGCTGCATTAGGCTTAGCCTTGCAGAAGTGGAAGTGGAGTTGACCCAGGGGCTGGTTTAGCTCACTCGGCTAAATTGCTGGCTTTTAAAGCAGACCAAGCAGGCCAGCAGCACGGTTCGATTCCCGTAACAGCCTCCCCGGACAGGCGGCGGAATGTGGCGACTAGGGGCTTTTCACAGTAACTTCATTGAAGCCTACTCGTGACAATGAGCGATTTTCATTTCATTTCATGCTGTACTTCGCTTTCTGGTCAACCCTATTTCAAACCCAAAGTTGTCCTCCCATTTCTCTCTTGCCTAGTCCAGTTGTGTGTTTGCCCTTCTCAGTAGTCACCCATACGGGTCACCACTGTTCCCGTTTCCTCGGGTGTCTGCGTCCAGTAGGTCCTCTAGCAACAAATGTTGCGGTGGTCGTGGGAATGTCCTCTTTTCGCTACTTAGGAGGTTTTTGACCTGCATGTATCTTAGATCGTTCCCCCCATCAGCTGGAATATTTCTGTTAGTCCCTCAAGTGTTGTCATTATGTTGTCAGTGTCCCTAACTGTCAGCGTCCCTCCATCTTTTCTCCACCTTTTGAAGGTGACGTCCATTGTCACAGGCGTGAACCTGCAGTCATTACAGATGGGGGCCTTAACGGACATTTTGGTTAGTCCAAAATGCTGTTGCAGTTGGTTCCACGACTGGAATTTTGCTATCACCACTGGGCTTGTGGAGTATTTATTCGATGGGGGTGGGCGCAGCCGTGGCTAGGGCCCGGAGGGAGGTCCCCATGCAGGAGCCCTCCTCCATTTGCACCCACTTGGCTTCTGGCTCTTTTACCCATCCCTTTATCCGCTCCGCAGTTTTTAGGAGTCTGCACGTCCTCCCCCTGTGTGCGTGGGTTTCCTCCGGGTGCTCCGGTTTCCTCCCACAGTCCAAAGATGTGCGGGTTAGGTGGATTGGCCATGCTAAATTGCCCATAGTGTCCTAATAAATGTAAGGTTAATGGGGGGGTTGTTGGGTTACGGGTATAGGGTGGATATGTGGGTTTGAGTAGGGTGATCATGGCTCGGCACAACATTGAGGGCTGAAGGGCCTGTTCTGTGCTGTACTGTTCTATGTTCTATGTTCTAGTTGCTGCCCAGTGGTAACATTGCAGGTTTGGAAGTGCTAGTCCCCCCGTGGCTCTCGTTCTCTGCAGCACCTCTTTGGGGACCCCCCACACACACAAACGGCATGATCAATTTTTCCAGTGAGTTGGAGAAGGACTTGGGGATGTAGATCGGGACGGATCTGAACAGGAAGAGGAACCTGGTTTGTACATTCATCCTGATCATCTGCATCCTCCCCGCCAGGGACAGGAGGAGTGTGTCGCACCTCTGCAGGTCCATTTTTACTTCCTCCACCAGACTGGTTAGGTTCCATTTCCATTCCAGGTTCCATTCCTGTACCAGCCTCCCCGAACAGGTGCCAGAATGTGGCGACTAGGGGCTTTTCACAGTAACTTCATTGAAGCCTACTTGTGACAATAAGCGATTTTCATTTCATTTGTGGATCCATGTCCATCATGGGTGATTTGAATCCCCAGGTTGCAGAATTTGCGTTGGGCCTGCTTAAATGCAAGCCCTTCCAGCTCTGCCCCACACCCCTTGTGGGTTCACCGACAATATATCATTTTTGGTCAGGTTGATTTGTAGCCCGAGAAGGCTCCAAACTCTCTCAAGAGCGCCATGATTACTTGCATGCTGCTTTATGGGTCGGAGATGTAGAGGAGCAGGTCACCGCATTGAGTGAAATTCTGTGCTCTCTGTCTCCTCTCCGGATCCCCTTCCAATTCTTTGCCACTCTGAGTGCGATCGCTGGTGGTTCAATCGCTAAGGCAAACAGCAGCGACAACTGGCATTCCTGCCTTGTGCCTGTGTGCAGCTGGAAATACTTAGAGCTGGTGGTATTTGTCCATACGCTCCTTGTGGGAATGCTCTGCAGGAGATTCACCGAGCCGGTGAACCCTGCTCCAAGTCGAAACCGCTCCATTACCTCTCGGAGGTACTTCCATTCGACTCTGTCGAAGACCTTTTCTATGCCCAGGCATTTGATCACTGTTACGACCCCCTACAGGGACAGAGCAACCGCTTCCCCTCCTACATCTCAGTGCATGAGCTACTCAGGTGACTAGGGTGCACAGCTTCCTCTTAATTGGAGGAGATCCACACAGAATATAAACTCCAACCTGGAAGCAGTTCAGGGAAGGAAACCCGCAGGAAGAGGAGAAGAGAGGAGGGGAGTAATAATTGTGAGTAGCATGGAATAAAGTGAGGTGGACCCTGTCAGCCTGGCCTCTCGTGGAGTCTTTGCCTCCGTCCACAACAATCACCTCAGGTGTTCTCTCCTTGGATGGGCAATGATCACGTTCAGCAGGTGCCTGATGTTCGACGTTAGCTGTCCACCTTTGACAAAGTCCTTTGGTCTTCTGCTATCACCTCTGGTAAGCAGTTCTCCAGACTCTTGGCTCGGAACTTGGCCAGTATTTTCACGCCACGTTGAGCAGCAAAATGGGATTGTAGGACCCACATTCTGTTGGGTATTTGTCTTTCTTCAGTGAAATTGAAGCTTGTGGGTGGCAGAGTGCCCCTCGTCAGTGAGCCTGTGAAGGCCTCGAATGCCTCGTAGACCTTTTCAAGCCCCATTATTAGTTTGTCTTTGCTATCTCTAATCTGAGCTATTTCCCTCATGGCTGCCAGCTTTCTTAACTGGTGAGCCAGCAGGTGGCTGGTTTTGTCTCCATGCTCGTACAGGGTCCTCATGCCTGGCAGTGTTGGTGCACTGCCTTCCTCGTGAAGAGCAGGTCATAGTCCATTTGTAGCTTTTTCCTCTCCGCCAGGAGCTCTACGGTCATTTTGGAGTATCGCCGGTCTACTCCAGTATGGAGTTGACTAGCTGTTGCTAAGCCGCCCTTTTTCCCCATCTCTTCATGTTTGTAAGCAATAATTTCACCCCTGATTATAGCCTTCAGCACCTCCCAGAACGTGGAGGGTGAGATATCCCCATTCTGGTTATTAGTAAATGTACTTGTCTGTAGCCTGCAATATGTTCTAACAGAAAGCCTGGGCTGTATCCAACCTCCATGGGGGGGGGGGAGGCGTTGGGCACGGCACGTTTCCAACCTCAGCATCATTGGAGATTAAGATCGGGTAGTATTCGCTCTTACTAGCCCTGGAAACATTGATTTCCCCACGACAAAGAAGTCGATCCATGTGTATTCATTGTGTACCTGAGAGAAGAAGGAGAATGCCTTCTCACCTGAGTGGGTGAACTGCCATAGGTCCATCGCCCCCATCTGTTCCGTGAATATGCCGAGCTCTTTTGCCATGTTGGAGGTCTCCCTGTTTTGGGATTTCACCTGTCCACCTGTGGGTTCTATAAAGTTAAATCCGCACCCCACCCCAACACTCCATGATAAGTCGGTGTCTGCCTATGTCAGAGATTTCCGCAATGGACTTCTTTATAAACTCCATGTCATCCTAACAGGGCGCATTCACATTGACCAGGACTACCGGTGCCCTGCCCGTGACACCTCTGACTATGATGTACAATCCCCTTGGGTCCCTAACTGTCCTTATCACTGTACACATCATCCTCTTGTTTAGCAGTATGGCTACCTATCCCCTAGATAGGTCCAGTAGCAAGAATGGTAGGTCTATCCCTCCCAGCCCTTCCTTACCCACATCGACCTTTCTCCCTAGGTGCATCTCTTGGAGGAAGACTATGTCAGCTTTCATACTTTTCAGGTGGGCGAAGACTCTGGATCTGCTAGCATGGTGGCCCCCCTCCCAGGGCTGCTTTCACCATGATGAACTTTGCCTGACACTTGGCCAGGTCAGCCCCAGTGCCCTGATAGCTCCTGACCCAGTGACCTTCCCATGTACAGTTCTTTGTTTGCCTTGCCCATGGCGGGATTCTTTCCCGGTTTTGATGCGGGTGTATTTTAGTTATTAGTGCCCTCAGTTGTTCTCCAGCTTTGGGTTTGGGCAAGGCAACCAGTGGGCTCTGTGTATTTATGATGGGTAGGGGAAGCTATCCCTTCCCACCAGATTGCCCAGCATTTGGGCCACATAGTTTGTGGGGTTCCTGCCTTCGATCCCCTCCCCTCCGGCAGGCCCACAATCCGCAAGTTTTGGCGCTCAATCGGTTTTCCTCATTCTCAACCTTTCCTTTCAGACTCCCCCCGTGTCACGACCATCTTGATATTTCCTTTTCCAGGGTGGCGATCCTTCTCGCGCTCCTTTTCCTGGGCTTCAAATCACCTCTCCACCTTGTCTTGGGCCACCTGCATGGTCGCCAGAGCTTCCGTGACCACCACCTTGTCCGCAGCCTGGATATTGGTTTTATTCTCCTCTCTATGTTCTCTCATTCCTTTGAGAAACAGCCTCCAACCACCAAGGTTGTGCGGTGGGTCGGTCCTTCTCATTCTGGTGAGGCCCGAGTTTCACCGCCTCGTGCGTCTGCCGGCTTAGCCATTTGCTTCTTGTGGCTTTTTTCACCTAGTCTCCACGCGGCCTCTGGAGTGGCTGTTGTTTGGCATCTCCATTTACGCTGATGTTGGTTGGTATCCAGTCATATTTTTTTCCTTCGTATTAGCGGGCTATTTCGGGTGAAAGAGCCTATTTTCGGGTTCGGAGTAGAAGAACCACCTGATGGGTGATTTCTCAGCACATCTCCATCACTGGAAGTGTACCATGCCATCATTTATGACACTTTAACACTTTAAAAGTTTCCCTGCATCATTTTCATTTTACAAATTTAGAGTACCCAATTCTTTTTTCCAATTCAGGGGCAATTTAGCGTGGCCAATCCACCCAGCCTGCACATCCTTTTTTGGGGTGCGGGGGCGAGACCCATGCCGACACGGGGAGAATGTGCAAACTCCACACGGACAGTGACCTAGGGCCAGGATCAAACCGGGGTCCTTGGCGCAGTGAGGCAGCAGTGCTAACCACTACACCACCATACTGCCTCTAATTTCCATACATTTCTATTTGAAATTTACAAAATGCAAACTTGAGGAAGAATTCTCCAACGGGAAGACATGTTCATTGCTTTCAGTGTCTGCTTCACAGTCCATATGATTGTGACTTCATGTGTGATAAATGTGGGAATTTCAGGTATATATTGTATTATATGTATCTGGTGCAGTAATTGGTAAAAACCTGGGTTGGGGTGTATACGTATCTAAAAGACATTCAGATGCTAGGGCTACAGAAGGGATAATTAAGGCATCATAAAAAAGAGATCATCATTCATTCCAACCATGTATAGTGTTTACCTTAATAGGGCTAATGGAATTTTGTTTATAAAAAGCAGGTTCCCTGGGGTTTAGATAATTGAGGGGTTGTAGTTAGCCTTAGCAAGATGGTCATACCCAGTTGGTGGGATAGAGGTGATGTTGTTAATGGGAGGAGACAGGGGTTGAAGCAGTCAAGTGTTGAGTTTCAGTTCGGGGGCTGGATTCTCCAAGATGTCGTGCCGAAATCGCGAAACGCGATCGGCCAGAGAATCAGCTCCAACACCAAAATCGGGCCCCCCAACCCAACAGAATTGTAGCGCCCACCGCGCGGCCCGGAGAATCACATTATCCGCCCCGACGGCCGATTATCCGGGGCCTCAGCGACTCAGCGGGCCAGATGGGCCGGTTTCCCGATGGAGTAGTTCTAACCACCTATACAAAATCGTGATACCGGCGTGTTGGCTGAGACGGTTGCAAGAGGAGGTAGGGGTTGGCGTGGGGGGCACTGTGAGCCCCCATAACGGACGCCGGGCATGCATTCTGCAGGTGAGGGGGTCCTGCCAGGGTCGGGGGAGGGGAGGGGAAGGGGGGGGAGGGACAGGCCGAGCAGTCGGGAAGCCCCGGACATGACACGGCGGTGCCCACGCATCGAGTGCCATTACAGCTGCCACCTTGTTGGCAACCCACCCCGGGCACTGGGTGAACACAGGGGGGTTAACAGCCATTTGGGTGAGTGCCGCCCCCCCTCCCAGCCACCCCACTGAACGGGCGACACCGGGGGGAAGGGGGGGGGGGGGTTACATGTGTGGGGGGATTGGGTGGTTGGTGTCAGAGGCACAGTGCTGGGCACTCACCCTGGCTTCCCTGAGGAGGTCATGCAGCATTTTTCGAAACTGGTCTACAGTCCGGGCCACCGCCCTGACGGCGCTGATGGCATCTGCCACCTCCGCCCAGGCACGGCGAATGATGGCACCCGCTGACCTCTGTCCCGGCCCGGGGTACAACATCAGCCTGCTCTCCTCCACGGTGTCCAGGAGGCTGTCAAGTTCACCGTCCCTAAATCGCAGTGCTCCTCTCCTGGCAGCTATCTGGCTTGCGATGCTGTGTGGGGGGGGGGGGGGGGGGGGGGGAGAATAATTAAGTTCAGCCGCCAATGACGGAACCAGCGAATCGGTGGCCGGTCTATCGGGCCTTGCACAGTGTGCCTGTGCTAGCCCCTTGTGGGCCATTGGATCGCTCCCCCTGGGGCCAGGTGATGCCGTTGAGAAACTCCATGGTTTTCACGACGGTGTCAACATTTAGTCTCATTTTGGGAGAATCCAGCCCCAGATATTTTTGTGAACAGAAGAGGAGCTTTTTGCCAAATGCTGGGAAGTTAAACAGTAGTTTGATACAGGAATCGCGGTCTCTCAAGGCAGTTTCTCCAACACATCCCCATACAGCAAGGAGTCCAATGTTTGCGAACTGCAATTAAAAGTGAATTTTGACCAAAAATGGGTTTTGCTTGATTGTAGATAAAAAGATAGCAGTTAGGAGTTAAAATTTTCCTTTTATTGTTAAGCATTGTTTAACTGGTAATTGTAAGCTATTTCTTGTGATAGGTTAAAGTTAATTTAATAATGTGTTTATAATAGTTTTTTAAATATACCATAGGGCAGCACAGTAGCGCAGTGGTTAGCCAGTGTCCCAGGTTCAGTTCCTGGCTTGGGTCACTGACTGTGTGGAGTCTGCACGTTCTCCCCCTATCTGCCTGGGTTTCCTCCAGGTGTTCCGGTTTCCTCCCACAAGTCCCGAAAGACGCGCTTGTTAGGTGAATTGGACATTCTGAATTCTCCCTCAATGTACCCGAACAGGCGCCGGAGTGGGGATTTTCACAGTAACTTCACTTTAATGTTAATGCAAGCCTACTTGTGACACTAATAAAGATTATTATTATTATATCCCTATTTGTGCATGGAGTCACCCCTGGAGCGATGTACCCTTCTCTCACAGTCTTACAAATTAAATAAAATATTGGGGTTTCTGTCTGGTATCCTAGCAACAGTTGGAGTCTGGTCTGGGATCATAATACATGTTTGACATGTTCAATTATCCCTTATTAGTTCCATTAATAACAAGACTAAAACATATTGGAAGTAGAATATCTTTAATTGTTATAATAGCAACATGGAAAAAATGTTTGAGAGCATTTTCTTTGTTCATGATGAATTTGTAATATCTTTACGAAAGTCTGATTTGTTTTTGGCAATTACTGGAATGCAAAACACTACACACTGGCCAGAGCTATTCGTAAACTTTTGACATATTTTAGTTTGCGATTGGAATACATATCCAGTCAGAATATTAATATAATTTGTGGAAAAAATGCATACAGTTTTTGTTGGTTACTGTTTATTACACTTACAGTACAATATCTGAATGAATTGGATTCCAGAATGTTCCAACACCAAATGAAACACTTGAATTTCAATATAAAAGAAAATTGAATTTCAAAACAGATCATGGTTAGTGTGAGTTTTCATATATAGATATATACAATATATATTCATATGCAGTCTCACTTTACCTTGGTGTAGCATTATGCCCGCACTATTCAAAGAATATGAAAAGGTTTAATTAAAGCTGAGAAATAAACGGGCACACACACTAACAATCTCCATGGTTCAAATATGTCTCTTGCTGATTCCATTTGTTTGTTTTCATCTGTCTCGTAATGGCTTTTAAATCAACCGTTCCTCACTTTCCTTGTTGTCTTCAAGGCTTTTTATTTCCCCAAGACCAATTAATATAAAGCATATCTCATGGCTCGGTGTGAATCTTTTAGTTTCCTGGAATGGCTGATAGATAAAAAAACATTGTGAAATTGTACCTGATACCAATTAATTTTAATTGATTACATGCACATCTACATTTTTCCTCCTCATGATCTTTGTTCTGACAATGGATCTGGTCATGTTTGCTTCAAATCCATGGCGATATAAAGGCCAGCAAAGTGTTCACTTTCCTGATTGAAGTTCAATCTCCAAACTTAATTTTAATTTGAAAGCCAAATAGTAACTAAAGTTTTGGATATTTTTTCATCAATAGAAATATATTGATTAAGATTTATTTCGCTGTACTTCAAGTCCCTCTTCTGCCACGATAATCTAGGCTGACAGTCAGTCAGTGCTAACACTGAGGGGGTATTGATGGAGAATTGTCAGAGCAACCTTTCAGATAAAAGGTTCATGTGAAGTCTTGTCTGCCAGTTCAGATTAACATAAAAGACCCCTTGACCTTTCAAAGACGAACAGGAAGTTCTCCCAGCGACCTAGACACAATTCATTCATTTTCCCCAAATCTTTTCATTAATCTCATGGTGCTGAAACGTTTTGCCTTCCCTGCCAATATGTTTTGAAAACGGCCTAACATTTGCTTTAGATTAACTCTTTTTAAAAAAGGAATTGCATAATTGCAGTCAGTAATCAATACACAGAAATACTTCTGATTCAAACACATTTCGCTCAGAATCATTTGTCTTGAAGACCTCATGTTATTGATGTTATGAACAAACAGAACATTTGGTTCATTTTGAGGTGTTGCTTTGTGAGATTGCAGACAGGTGTGGAAAATGAATTGGTGTAAGATTTTTTATTCTACATTATCTTCGGTGCTGTGATGTTTCAGCTCTACAGCATTATGTTGAGTGCCCTGAATGATTTTCCAGTGTTGTCTTTATTTAAATAATTTAGGCAAGCTGGCTTTGGTTCCTATATTCAGTGGGGAGTGTATCTCAGGGCAAGGTACAAGATTGTTACTGCTGATGTGCACACTCCTGGGGAGAGTGGTTTCAATTTTAACTCCCTAACTGATGTGGGTCCAGCCCACATGAGCGCTGTGTGCAACCCAGACTCCACCCCTTCAACGGTACTGTCAGCGAGTCACCATACACGACAGCAGAGTGACGATAACTCCCGATGAGGAAATCTCTGGTGTTCCTCAGTTTATGCAAAAGTCTGACTCCTGTCTTTCTGCTGCCAGCTCGCTCATACTCATCCTCTGAACGAGGTCTGCATTGGGGTTTTTTGATCTTGGAGCACTGTGCCCGGGGGGGGCGATCGGTAGGGGTGCGGAGAGCAATCGGGAGTGGAGGTGCAGGTAGGCCCGCTGTGATGACAGAGGCTTCACATGTTATAAGTGTAACATGCTTTCACAGTGAACATTTAACTGTGACAGATTTCCATTCCCTCTAGCTACTAATAGTGATCCCCCCCGCCCCCAGCTGCCACAAAGTGCTGCTCACTCTTCTTGATCTTTAGTGCCTAGTGCTACATCTATTGCCCCCAAGATGTACATCAGAGGTGGAGGCAGCCTGCTGCATTCTGCGCCCTGTGGCCTTTGATGCTCTTGGCGTGTGCCCTCTGGAAGGCCTAGAGCTGGGAGGCCCAGTCTGACTTATTGGTGTCACTGGCATCGCTGTGCCACCCTGTTCTTCCCACTGCCCTTGAGATGCTCCAGTGTCAGGAGGGCAGATTCAGAAGAACTGGAGATCGCTGTTGTCTCCTTGGTGGAAGGCCCCGGGTTGGCCTTGTTGCTCTTTTTAACTGGATACTGATGTGACAGTTCTTAATGATGATATTGCTTTTCAGAGTCCCCAGGTATCAAATGATACCACCACAGGTTTTACCGGATATCAATCAAAGACCCAACAACCAGTTAGTTAGTTCAAGTTCAATGATAGTTTATTTACACACAAGAATTACTTCGACATGCAACATAAAACACTACAAGCTAAATTGCCCCTAACGCTACAACAATTTGTACTTAACTTCAGGCACCCGGCTTTATGCAGAGGAACAATGCCTTGGTTCGGATCTTGCGTGGCTGGGTCTGGAGAAGTGACTTCGTTTCTGCTGGGCTCATCCAACTGGTAGCGATCGTTGGTCTTGACCTTGTCTTCTGGTTGTGATGCTACACTTGGTTTTATGCGTAGGTCGGGGCCAAGAGAGACTAAGCGCCGGAGCCAAGAGAGACTGAACACATGGCAGTGTGTCTCTTTATCCTTCTGGGGTTTCACGCTCATTTGGGCGGTCCTTAGCTTTGGATCCAATGATTCAGCAGGCTTCGATTACTGCCTTCGATTTTGGCCAATAAAGGGGCCGGTGCCTTGATGGCGGGGCGTGTCCTGAGCAGTCATTGACCTTGGCTTTTTGGGGTCCCTGAGCAAAGGGAGTGGTGCCGATGGGTCTGTTTCTGCATCTGTTACCTGAGTACAGGTCTTTTGTTCTTGGGAAATGGGCCATTAGAATGCAAAGTAGCTGGGATTTCGATAGCATCTAGTTATCTGAGTTACCAGTATACATAAGCTCTGAGCGTCTGAGTCCTGGATTGACCATATTTCCCATGGTCCTTTGCAGGTGGCCATATTTCCCGGGATCCTTTGTAAGTAGTCATCCCAGATGGCTATAGCCTCCAGTGCTTCCTCCTCCCTGATGGTGCTCGTAGGGCCCTGGGGTTCTCCGTGAAATAGAGGGGCAGCTGAAGTGAGCTCCAGAAGTCTCTGACTGAGCCACACTCTGCGGTACTCCGGCAATGTCCACCTGCCTCTGGAACATGTCCATCAGTGACTGGGACATGATATCGGGCCCTCAGCCATCGTCGTCACAGACTGAGCCATGCCTTGCTCCAGGTTTTCCACAGCGGTCGCCACGCTAGCTGTGTTGGCCCCAGTACCATGCATTGTTGGCACCATCTCCTGCATCTGCAGCCTTTAGGACCCGCTGGGGACATCTCCAATGGCCTTGCAGTTGCTGGAATTTTGCTGACACCCACTCCTGAATGTCACGGCTGTGTCCTATCACCTGCTCTGGGAGAACCTTGTCCAACTGAGTCCTGGGATCCAGAAGACCTCCGACTGCTGACTCCCTTGGATGTTCTTGCCTCCACCTGATGTGCATCAACAACTGTGTGGTGCTCACCAGATTGTGCCCCAGAAACCTGCTGACTAATGTCGCCCACTGAGGCGTGTTATTGCATTGTTGGAAGGTGTGGGTGATAATTGTGTCGCCTCGATAATCGTGTCCTCAGAGCTCTCCTCCCAGGTGTTCTTTTGGATGGCAGGGGGGGGGGGGGGGAAACTATTCCAGATGGTCGTCCTCATCAGATGGAGATCCTGGGAGACAATGGACAACTATGATATGGTCAGTGAGAGGGAAGGATAACTTTGTCTGACATGAACAACTCACTTGGGAAAGGCCCTTTGGTAAAGGGTAGTGGATTCTCACCTCTGTAGGCCAATCTTGTTGTCAGTGATTGCCCTCACCTTGGGCAACCCCCGTGATTTCCAGGGCTCGTTCCTCATAGGAGGTGAGGACTCGAATCTCTGGGACTCCCTTCCCGTCTTTGCCTTTTAAGGATTATTATGGGCTATCTTCTCCTGCGGGGACGAAGAGTGGGCTTTGTGAAATGCACACTTGACAGGTCGGGGGGGGGGGGTTCTATAGAAGGTGGCATGTATGGGCACTGCACCTGGAAATGAAGGGGTTGTGCTGGTGGGTACCAAGGGGTTCTGTGGAACAAGCATAAAAATCGGGTGTGGGGACGATGCGAGGCTTCAGCCAGTGATTTGGGGGTGTTTGGGAATTTGAGGGATGGCAGGCGGAGAGGTGGTAACTTACCCTTGCAGCTTGGTGGAGATCATTGGTTTTCTTCTAAAATTATACAGCGGTCCTCCTACAGCTGCTCACACTGACGGCCACTACCATTGCTTCCCTGGCGGAATTGCTGATCCTGTTGCTAGTCCTCCGACCCCCTCAGCGTGCTATTGAAGCATGAGGCGGGTGAATCAGATGGAGAGGGAGCCAGTAATGTCGAGAATCACATGGGGGTTAATTTTTGGCACTAAGTTTGGCACAGGATCAGCAATTCCGCCAGGGAAGCAACACCGTTTGCTCAAAGTCACTCGCCGCCCTGACTTGGAAATATATCGCTGTTTCTTCACTGTCGCTGGGGCAACATCCTGGAACTCCCTCCCTAACAACACCGTGGATGTACCTACACCTCAAGGACTGCAGCGGCACAAGAAGGCAACTCACCACCACCTTCTGAAGAGCAACGGGGGATGGGCAATAAATGCTGGCCTAACCAGTGACACCATAAATGAATTTAAAATAAAACATTTTGCAAGGAAGTGATGTTGGTTGGATAATATGTTCTCCCAAATATTGACAAATATAATTGGAGAAAAATTATGCATATGATGTTGTATGGTAGCATTGCCAGGAACAAAATATGGTGTTCTAACTTTGGTGTTCAATCAAGGCTGCAAGGGTGGGTGGAATGTTTAATATTTGCATGACAATTTTGAATAAAGAAATGGTGGGAAGAGCAATTCATTGCATTTCACAATGTGCTGACTTCCATGTTTTTAATATGAAAAAAAATCTTTGGTAAACATCAGCATCAAACCAACACAGTGGCAAAGCGATGAAGAATTTTCCCTTGCAGCTGTGATGAATGCTCCAGTAGTGCTCACCCACTTAATAATGGATAAAATTGCATTGGAGTCTCAATAACATAATTGTGCCATACTTTATATTTATTTAAGGGGCCACCACCTGAGTCAGGCAGGCAACTTGAGAACCCCCTCAACCCCTCCCCAAAAAATATAACCTTTGATGAGACCATCAATTCACGCGACACATGGTTAGAAGTGAACAGTGGTAGGAGCACAGTGGCCTAGTGGTTAGCACAGCTGCCTCACGGCCCAGGTTCGATCCCGGACCTGGGTCACTGTCCGTGTGGAGTTTGCACGTTCTCCCCGTGTCTGCGTGGGTTTCACCCCCACAACCCAAAAATGTGCAGAGTAGGTGGATTGGCCATGCTAAATTGCCCCTTAATTGGAAAAAATAACTGGGTAATATAAATTTATTTAAAAAAAAGTGAACAATGGTTTTAATCGTCTTGCAACAGAGCCTGCCTGTGACGAGATGAACTCTAGATGAACTGGCAGGCAGGCTCCGACTGCCAAGCGTTATACAACCAGTGGGGGGGGGGAGGAGTCATGGGTGGAGCCAAGGGTGGAGCCCAGTACAAACTTCAGTACATTCCCAGTACACCTCCCCCTAGGGGCAGAGCCGCGCAATTGCCCGTGTGCCGAGTTTACAGAGGCATGGTACAACATGTGTGATAACAGTGTGAATCATGCTATTATGATTCACCACAACCTTTCAAGGGCTTCAGCAAATCCACCACTTGAATTTGAACTCTTGTTCCACATGGTTTCTGCACAGTGAAGATTTATATCCCTCCCTTCTACCTGCTTATCGCAACTACGATTTTTGCCCTGAACACAAATTAAGTGTTGGGAGAACCCCCAAATCACAATATGCATCAATGCACAGGTAAATATTAGACAAATAAACTGTTTGCAAGCAGGAGTTTGTCAATGATAACCAATTTTGTCGCCAACAAACTATTTTGTCAGATGCAGCTGAAATCGCCCATCAAAAAACATTTTTCAACAGAATTATAATCTCCATTACCTTTTGAAGTTGTCACGAGCTCTAAGTAACAAATGCGAGTCTGCACAATTACGTCCAGTGGACACTGATACATTGTCAAATCGCTCAGCTGTGTTGTGATTTCTGTGCTATGAGGCTTTGCATCTTTTAGAACCTGATCCCTGAATGCCATCTCTTTGAACGACTCCTGTTGCACGGAAATGCTTTGAAGCTGCTCGCTGCAAGCAGAGCTCTCTGTAATTTCTGACATTTAACTTCAACTCCAAATTACCGCCTTGCCTGTCTGAAAGGAGCATTAGCTCAGAGTCACATTCCCACCGCAGATTATGAGGAACTACAACACAGGCTTGTTCTTCTGCTATCTAGTTCCAGTCAATCAGGCAGGGTTTGGTTCTACCCTCCCAAAAAACATCCTGCTCAGGTTACCAAATCGCCTCCGATCACGTGAGAGTTTGCCAGCGATTTGTTTCCCATGAGCTGTCACTACCATATTCACAAATCACTTATTCATAATCCACAGTGAAAATCTAGTGTGTGACCAAACCATATTTCTCACTATCTTGCAGCATTTCACTTGAATAAAGCTAATGATTGTATCCTTCAACTTTTGTTTTTTAACAATCCAGTAATCATACTATAATCTCTTGACTGGATTATGACATTAACTTCTACCTATAGAACGTCCCTATTCCAAATGCTTAGGGCGGGATTTTCCATTCCCCGACGACGTTTTCGTAAAGGGAATCCCTCTTCATAGGAGGAGCACGCCGCACGCCACCGGGACAGCCTCAGGACATCACTTGAAGGCCTTCCCCTGATGCTCCGAGTTCCTGACGACACAAGGGGACACTATCTGGCAGCTCTGGTCCGCGCACGGCCAGTGTCATGTTGTATGGCGTGACTGCTGCATGTCGTCGCTGTGCCTATGCGTGGCCACGGCATCTCTCCGACCGTTTTTGTCGTGGAGGCCGGGCGTTTTACGTGGCATGGCTGCTAGTCCCTTGGAGGATCAGTGCTGGGGCGGCGCTGATTTTTTTGATGTAAAACACCACGTATCCTCCGGTCATAGCCTGAAAATCGGAGAATCCAGCTCCTAATCTTTAAAATTTGGTATTTTAAAACTTTCACAGCCCTACGCAATTGCCTCAATATATTTTGGCATTTCAAAAAATAATAATCTTGCAAATTTTTATTCTAGATCAACTCAAAGCATCTGCTTTCTCTCAAGGAAAAAATAGTTTCCTTAAACTTACCTCAAAAGTTCAATTCTTGACAGCTAGGGAGAGGATGAAGTTTGACCTTGGGTAAGAACATAAAGCAGGGTGATATCAGATCATCCGCCTGTTATGCATCTCTCATGGCTTTTTATTTACATTGATATCAATGGAAATGCTTGTTTCTGTAAGCTACCGAGTGCAGCAATATTCTTCTTCTGATTAGATGGCCACCCAATCTCCCAGATGGGGTTCTGGCAGGTGCTTTGTGCAGCAAATATTTTTTTCAACTTATCCTTCTAGTAATTCAAATCGAAACTGGTTTGTCTTTGTTCCTTACTGCAGCTAAACACTCTACAAAGGTTCCCTCACCGTAACCCGCAATTATTTTCCTGACCAGTTGGGTCCTTCACAGGGGCTGGTTTAGCACAGGGCTAAATCGCTGGCTTTGAAAGCAAATCAAGGCAGGCTAGCAGCACGGTTCAATTCCCGTTCCAGCTTCCCCGAACAGACGCCGGAATGTGGCGACTAGGGACTTTTCACAGTAACTTCATTTGAAGCCTACTTGTGACAATAAGGGATTTTCATTTCATTTCATTTCTTTCAGTGGACACTTGTGTCTTCTTTTGGTTTTTCATTCTTGTACTATTTATTTCACTTCTTTTCAAATTGAGTAATTTCCGCCATCTTGTGCTCCTGGTGCTGACAAGATCTAAATCCTCTGAATATGGTTGCATTGTTCATCATTTGCCTTGGCTCCTATTATTGTAATGTTTAATGATTACTTACAATTGCTCAAGTCATTTGGTCCAATTGTCATAATATACACATCAGTATATGATGGTGCAGAGACACACACTGACTGACACACTGCAAGACCAATCAACACACACAACACAGCAGCCAATCACCAGTTAGGGCACGCTCACTATAAAGCCAGAGGGCACTAGTTTTCCCGCTCATTCGGGATGCAGCCTCTGAGACAGACAGAGCTCACAGTCAGTAGCACAAACATCCACCATGTGCTAGCTGTATAGTCTGGTCAGGTTAGGCATAGGTCTTCAGTCAATCTAACATGGTGTCGATTCACAGTGCAAGTATGTTCAACAGCTCTTAGTTAAATAAAATAGAGTTGTACTATTACAAGTGTTGGTAGCCTGTCTATGTTACTGCTAAGGTAAACACAGTCTCCACAGATCCAGAGTACCCAACACATCATGGTACCAGTACGTGATGTTAGAATTTATTAGACCTATCTTCAAGTTATCTGCCTTCGACCAGCAATCAGCCATCCTGCAATATGGATAGCATCCGCCCCCCACCGCCGCTCCGCATCACCGGCAACCTCGGGGCCAATTGGAACATTTTTAAACAGCGATTCCAGCTTTACCTCGAAGCCACACACCTGGAAGCTGCTTCAGACACCAGGACGATTGCTCTCTTCCTCTCCACAGCCGGGGACCATGCCATCCACATCTTCAACTTTCTCACTTTTGCTGAAGGTGAAGACAAGTCCAAGTTCAAGACAAGTCTCCTCAAATTCGACAGTCACTGTGACATCGAGGTAAATGAAAGTTTTGAGCACTATGTCTTCCAACAGCGTTTGCCGGGTAAGGATGAACCTTTTCAATCTTTCCTCACCCACCTTCGCATCCTCGCGCAGTCCTGTAATTACGGCTCCACCTCCGACTCGATGATCTGTGACCAGATCGTTTTTGGTGTACAGTCGGACCCCTTATGCCAGCAGCTCCTCAAGGTTAAACAGCTCACCCTTGCGATAGCCATCAAGACCTGCGTTCTGCATGAAAACGCCACTAGCCGATACTCGCACATTCAAGTGGCTGAAACGGCGCGGCAAGGTCCCCACGAGGCAGAGTGGGTGGAAGCCATTAAGCAACTCCAGGGCCTAAGCCTGGATGAGGGCGGCCATTTTGTGCCCTTTTCATGGGCTCCCGCGCATGCGCGCACTGACCGAGGGGATGGCGACGCCAAAGATCGCACTGCGCAGGTGCGCACCACGTACGGCCACACCGCGCATGCGCGGTGGTGCACCGAACGTTCTGACGTCACGACGTGCGGCCACTGTGGCTCCGCCCACTTAAAGCGACAATGTCCTGCAAAATCCCGATGCTGTCTCCAATGTGGCAAGCTTGGCCAGTATGCTGCCTTATGCAGGTCTGCTCAACCTACTACCTCTCGTCGCTCCAACCAGCCACGCAGGGATGTCCGAGCCATCCAGCCACCGGTCACCGATTCAGACTCCAACTTGATTCCGGACCTTGACACCAAGGACCCTAAAGCACCATTTCGGGTGGGCATCGTCACCAAACACAAGATGCCCCCGAAGACAAAAGTCAAATCTCTCCCAATATTCAGCATTGACCCGGATGGTGAGTGGTGTGCCACCCTCACGGTCAACCGATCCCGCATCAGATTCCACCTGGACACCGGCGCTTCAGCGAACCTCATTGCGCGGTCTGACCTCGAAAGCCTCCATGTCCATAATGGTAATGCCATTGCTGCCAGTGGCTCTTGCCAGCTTGAAGTGTTGCACAGGCTATTAAAGGCTAACCTGCCATTCAAAATAGTGGGATCCTCCAAAGCCTCCCTGCTTGATGGTCAGGCGTGCAAACTCCTGAACCTTGTCCAAAGGGTTCACTCCCTGTCACCTGCTGACGCATCTGCATCTCAGGACGGTGACTTTCGAACACAGCTGAATGCCATCATCAACCGATACCGCGCCGTATTCGAGGGCAAGGGCACTACGACTCCTTCCTCGCTCGCTACGAGATCATCAAGTCCTGCCTCGCCATCACGACGAACCCGTTACGGACTTTGCAGATCTCCCTTTCGCTCTGCCACCCTCTGCGTCTGACACAGTCCCACCCATTCCAGAACAGGAGGCTCCTGACACACCCTTGAGGCGGTCAATCAGAATTCATCGCCCACTTCAGAGACTGAACTTATGAACTGCCTGAATTCATGGACTCTGAACTCAAGAGCTAATTGTTTCGTTGCCCTGTTTGATTAACTCACTGGTTTGTACATACTGTTGTTCTAGTTATTTTTCTGTTACATACTGTCCATCTGCACTCGACACCTTCCAATGTAAATATCTTAGTTTCTGTACATAGTCTTGTAAATATGCTCACAAATGCCACATGTAGTTCAGAATATTCACATCATACATTATTTATTGCCACGAACACACATTTAAAAAAAAAAGGGGGGGAAATGTCATAATATACACATCAGTATATGATGGTGCAGAGACACACACTGACTGACACACTGCAAGACCAATCAACACACACAACACAGCAGCCAATCACCAGTTAGGGCACGCTCACTATAAAGCCAGAGGGCGCTAGTTTTCCCGCTCATTCGGGATGCAGCCTCTGAGACGGACAGAGCTCACAGTCAGTAGCACAAACATCCACCATGTGCTAGCAGTATAGGCTGGTCAGGTTAGGCATAGGTCATCAGTCAACCTAACATAGTGTCGACCCACAGTACAAGTATGTTGAACAGCTCTTAGTTAAATAAAATAGAGTTGTACAATTACAAGTGTTGGTAGCCTGTCTATGTTACTGCTAAGGTAAACGCAGTCGCCACAGATCCAGAGTACCCAACACATCACCCATAATAACAGTTCAAGTGAAAGAAGACTTTGGTCCATCAAGGTCACATAACCACATATGGTGCACTCCGAATAATCCTTTGTTGGCAAGAGTCTGTTCTATTCATTCTTGAAATCCAGTCTATTTTCTTGTTCCCCTAGCTGTTCTTGAAGTACAGGAGCAGGAGAAAGATACTGGGGTTTTGGTGATCAGTTCATGAGAACATCAACATAATATTGTCAGTGTCATTCCAAGTAAAGGTGTGTCTTGTCATAATATCCACTCATGTATATAATGAGATGCAGACAGGCAGTGATTGACACATAGGATGACCAATGAACACACAACACAGAACAACCAATCACCAGACAGGATACCACCACTATCAAGCTCACAGGGTATTAAGACTCCCGCTCTTCTCAGGACCCAGACACTGAGACAGTCAGAGTGCACAAGTCAGTGGACATTATTGCCATGTGGTAGGTAGTAAGTCTGCTCGAACCAGTAAGAGGTCGTCAGTAGGATTAGTAGAGTGTCAACCCACAGCTGAACATGTGCAGCTATTCATAGTTTAAATAAAACCGTGTTGGATCATCTCCGGTGTTAGATGTTTGTTTCTAGCTTCCCTGCATCCAGTTGCAGTCAACGTCAAACCAACCCGCCTAACACATCATGTCTTATTCATAACTTTTACATATGGGCGGAGCTTGTATGGAAGCTTCTGGAACAGCCTTTTATTCGTCTGAAATGGGCACTGATAAGATAGCTGCCATGGGGTCAGGTGACCTTTCCTTATGCCACACTGATTATCAAGCTTCCAGAAGGTTCCGAATTGAATAAGCCAGGCTAGCCCCCTCTGGAATGGAAATACCAAAATGAATGTTATCTGTGGAATTCAAATCTGCCATTGTTCAAAGCTTACACAAAACACAGAGACAATTGACAGAAGCAGCGGAACTGTCTGAAATGGGCACGATTGCCCGAAGCCTGCGTCAAAAACGGTGCGA
Organism: Scyliorhinus canicula; assembly: GCF_902713615.1. NCBI lineage: Eukaryota > Metazoa > Chordata > Chondrichthyes > Carcharhiniformes > Scyliorhinidae > Scyliorhinus > Scyliorhinus canicula. Next base: position 156,557,300 of record NC_052151.1, read on the forward strand.
ACCACTCCGGTGTCGGGCTGACCGGAAGTAGCGGAATCCTCCGCACTTCCAGGGGCTAGGTGAATGCCAGAGGGGTTGACGCCACGCCAGCCGGCACCAAAGGGACTGCGTGAGTCCACTCATGCGGCAAAGGGCCAGCGTGATCCATCGCATGCACAGAACCGCCGGCGTATTCTGCCGCATGCGCAGGGAGATGTCTTGTCCGCGCCGGCCATGGCGGAGCCCTACAGGGGCCGGCGTGGAAGGAAGAAGTGCCCCCACAGCACAGGCCCGCCCGCAGATCGGTAGGCCCCGATCGCGGGCCAGGCCACCGTGGGGGCCCCCCCCCCCCGGGATCAGATCCACCCCACCCCCTTACCTGCCAGGTCCCACCATGTGGGACCATGTCTAATCCACGCCGGCGGGACTGGCCAAAAACCAACGGCCTCTTAGCCCATCGGGGCCCAGAGAATTGCCGGGGGGGGGGCCTTTGCCAACGGCCCCCGACCAGCATGGCGTGAACCTAGCCCCTGCCCGAAAACCGGTGCCGGAGAATACGCAAGCCGGCGTCGGGGCGGGATTCACGTCGCCCCCCGGGGTTTCTCCGACCCCTCACCTGCCTTCAGGCTTACAGTTCAACAAAGTAAAACTGACAAAACCAGTAATCCATTAGATAGGCGTGAAAGACCAACATCTATCTCCTGTTATCTATCAATGGTCTTTTAAACCATCCTGGGTGGACAATGGCTGCTGGCCATGTAACCAAAGCTGGCATCTGATTCTGAGATTCTCTATTACTTCAAGATCCGGAAGAGACCTGGCCAGACCACAGAAGAGTACTGACAAGATAACAGCTGAAGAGAAAGGCTGTGCCATTCTGGTCTTTGAAGACCATTAATCATCAGCCAGAGTGACAACCAGACTCTGGAACCAATTGTAAATTATCAAGCAGCCAAAGTACTTAATCAATTCACCCGAGAACCAACCTCCTAAATATTTGACTGCAAGAAACCTCATAACTTGCTGTGAACCCTTCGCTTTATAAGACTTTAGGTTTAAATCATTAAATCTATTCAAGAAACAATAGGCCTTCCACATATCATAGAATCCTTACAGTGCAGAAGGAGGCCATTCGGTCCATTGAGTCGGCACCGACCCTCCGAAAGAGCACCCTACCCAGGTCCATACCACCATCCACCCCACCCTATCCTTGCAACCTCATCTGCACACACGTGAACTCTTAAGGGTCATTTAGCATGGCAAATCCACCTTACCCGCACATCCTTGGACTGTGAGAGGAAACTGGAGCACCTGGAGGAAATCCATGCATACAGAGAGAATGTGTAAACACCACAAAGACAGTCACCCATATGGGAGAACAGAAATCATAAATCGAAGACTGAATTAACTGCAAACTGTAAAAGTGCACTGTGTACAATCTTTGTATATTGTGTGTATGCCTGAGAGTGAGTGTGTGTGTGAATAAATAACCTCTATTTTAAATTCACGAAAGTTTGCTTCTGAGTTTTTTAATTGGAATAAACACACAAAGGGTAAGAATGAATACACATCTTTCCATTCAGAAGAGTAAGACAGCACATACATTCTGTCCGTGACATCAGTCTGTTAAAATACTAACAGAATTTTGAGATGCCAAGAAGGGAGTATGACTTTACTTCAGAGAGCTGATTTTAATTATATAAGTAGAAGCTCAATTGCACCAAAAAAATGGCAGGGCAACGTTGCACTCGCAGGTCATCCTGATTACAGTGCTGGCAAACCATTGTCATGTCCCAGGCGTGTATCCACTACCTATTGACAACACCCTTGTTTTAGGTGGGGGCGGGAGGTTGGAAATTGGGATTCATTGATGCTTTTAAGGAAAAGTGCACTCTGAATGCGACGCCAAGAAACCTATGCAAGGGAAATTGTAAGTGCAGGGTGGGCACCTGGGTTTGATGATGCTGCGAAGAATGGGAGAAGACATCCCCCTTCCCCAGGAGGCAAACAATACTCCCAGAAACACCTCCATTGTCAGTGGAAAGAGGTTTCAAAGGAAGGTGTTGCCAGAAACTGAGCTCCCAGTTCATGGCTACAATAGCAAAGCGAGTTCAATGACCTCAGCAGAGTTATTGCCGCAAAACTTTGCCTCTGCCAATGATCACTCCTGCACATCACTGCTCACAGCATTCCCACTCTTCACTTCCATTCTCTCTCTTGCAATCATTGCATCGCGCATATATTCAGAATACAGCACTAAAGCTCAGCGATGGCTCTAGCTGACCCATGGTTCCCATTCTAATAGAGTTTCACAGCTAAGTGTGTGTCCCGAAGAGCAATCACAAACCTTGTATGCGAGGCACAGCCTTTGTTCCCATGCAGTAGCTGTGCAGGGGAAAAGAGGAAATTGGAGGATTGACCCAATATAAAAACTGTCTTGGTCGCTGATAGATAAACAGGTACAGACTGTGCAATGCACTGCTGGTCATTTTACACCAGTTATGTATCAATAGTCTGGGAGCCCTTGCAATTCATGGAAGTTGTCAGGTCACATGGAGGAACCCACAGAATGACAGGGTGGAGAAATATAGAAACATATAACATACAGTGCAGAAGGAGGCCATTCGGCCCATTGAGTCTGCACCGATCCACTTAAGCCCTCACTTCCACCCTATCCCCATCACCCAATAACCCCTCCTAACCTTTTTTTGGTCACTAAGGGTAATTTATCATGGACAATCCACCTAACCTGCACATCTTTAGACTGTGGGAGGAAACCGGAGCACCCGAAGGAAACCCACGCGCACACGGGGAGAACGTGCAGACTCCACACAGACAGTGACCCAGCGGGGAATCAAACCTCGGACCCTGGTGCTGTGAAGCCACAGTGCTATCCACTTGTGCTACTGTGCCGTGTAGTCAATAACTCCTTGGGCATGGGGAATTTCCTGCAATCTGTAAACCCTGGGCATACACTGCTGTTTTTGAATGACAATACTGAAAATAATGAATGATTGTTCTCGAAAGAAAGGCACTAGTAGCTTGCTCAATGTAAGTGCTGACCACATGTTAATTGTTATTGTAGATACAGAATCAGAGAATGGTTACATCACAGAAGGAGGACATTTGGCTCGTCATGTTGGTGCTGTCTCTCTGTAGAAGCAATTCACCTAGTGCTGGCATGGTAGCACAGTGGTTAGCACTGTGGCTTCACAGCTACAGGGTCCCAGGTGCGATTTCCAGCATGGATCACTGACTGTGCGGAGTCTGCACATTCTCTCCATGTCTGCATGGGTTTCCTCTGGGTGCTCCGGTTTCCTCCCACAGTCCAAAGATGCACAGGTTAGGTGGATTGGCCATGCTAAATCGCTTTTAGTGTCCAAAGAGGTTAGGAGGGGTTACAGTGATAAGTGTGGATTCAAATAGGGTGCTCTTTCCAAGGATCAGTGCAGACACTATGGGCCTTCTTCTGCACTGTAAATTCTATGTCTACGCCACACTCCTATCTTTTCCCTGTAGCCCTATAAATGTCACCATTGCTTCTCTCGTAAATCACTTTGGGCTGCATTTTATGGGGTGGCATATTCCCTGCCACCAACCCACACCCTGGTTTACAAAAGTCGGTTAGGAGCCTTCCCATCAGAATTCCAGCTGCCCCATAGCCATCTAACACAAGGACAACAGAAGAGTATCCACAGGCAACATAGTAATATCTACAGAATAAACAAAAATATCCACAGGATAATGCAGCAATATTTACAGGATGAGATACCCTTAATTACGGCACGGGAGAGAGGATTGGTAATTCAAAGGCTTTAATCATCAGAGAACTGGACAGCTGCCGAGAAGTGTGCTCACAGCCTGCTGCCGAGTGAGCATCATCTTATATACTGTTTCCTGGGGGCGGAGCCAGAGGCGGAGTCCCCCAGGGTTCCAAGCCCGGTCTTAAAGGGCCAATGTATTTTTTTTTATAAATTTAGATTACCCAATTATTTTTTCCAATTCAGGGGCAATTTAGCGTGGCCAATCAACCTACTCTGCACATTGTTTTTGGTTGTGGGGACGGACCCCACACAGACACGGGGAGAATGTGCAAACTCCACACGGACAGTGAACCAGAGCTGGGATCAAACCTGGGACCTCAGCGCCGTGAGGCAGCTGTGCTAACCACTAGGCCACTGTGCTGCCCTTAAAGGGCCAATGTATTAAAGGCAAGGTACAGTTACAGCAGTTACCGATACCATTCATCACACAGGATAACACAGAAACATCCACAGGATAGTATGTCAATATCCGCAGAATAACACAGTAATACGCACAAGATAACTCAGTAATATCTACAGGGTGACACAGTAATATCTACAGGATAGTACATCAATATCCATAGGATAACACAGTAATAACTATAGGGTAGTACATCAATATCCATAGGATAACAGTAATATCTATAGGTTAGCACAATAATATCTATAGGATAGTACATCAATATCCATAGGATAACACATTAATACCTATAGGATAGTACATCAATATCCATAGGATAACACAGTAATATCTATAGGATAACACAGTAATATCCACAGGATAACAAAGTAATATCTACAGGATAGTACATCAATATCCACAGGATAACACCGTAATATCTATAGGATAACACAGTCATATTTACGGGATAGTATATCATTATCCACTGGCACTGGATAACAACACATCAATATCAACGGGATAACACTGTAATACTTCAGGGCAGCACGGTAGCATGGTGGTTCACAGCTCCAGGGTCCCAGGTTCGATTCCCGGCTGGGTCACTGTCTGTGCGGAGTCTGCACATCCTCCCCGTGTGTGCGTGGGTTTCCTCCGGGTGCTCCGGTTTCCTCCCACAGTCCAAAGATGTGCAGGTTAGGTGGATTGGCCATGATAAATTGCCCTTAGTGTCCAAAATTGCCCTTAGTGTTGGGTGGGGTTACTGGGTTATGGGATAGGGTGAAGGTGTTGACCTTGGGTAGGGTGCTCTTTCCAAGAGCCAGTGCAGACTCGATGGGCCGAATGGCCTCCTTCTGCACTGTAAATTCTATGATCAGGAATTCAATGGCAGGCGGCGCAGAAGTTTATGCAGTGACACATGTAACAATACGAGGATAGAAACAATATAGTCAGAATAGCATAACAAAGGGCAGCACAGTAGCACAGTGGTTAGCACTGCTGCCTCACGGCGCCGAGGTCCCAGGTTCAATCCCGGCTCTGGGTCACTGTCCGTGTGGAGTTTGCACATTCTCCCTGTGTCTGTGTGGGCCTCATTCCCAAAACCCAAAGATGTGCAGGCTAGGTGGTTTGGCCATGCTAAATCACCCCTTGATTGGAAAAAAAAGAAATGGGCACTTTAAATTAATTAAAAACAAGAGTATCACAAAAAATTCTATATTATAGCAAAACATTATCTATTAAATCACAATACATTTTCAACTGAAAAGCAGAATATTTTCTACTGGATAAATTTACATTACATTCAACATCAAGAAACATTATTTACTGGGGAACAAAATATTATCTACTGAACAATGTAACATAAATCGAAAAATTACCAACTCTATAATGCAGCATTGTTAAATAGTGCAGTAATATCTACTGCAGTAACTTGACAAAACATATAGAGGTTTCCCCAGATACTTTAATCACTAAAAACCTTCCGAGGTTGCTAAGATGGGAACTTAAGATGCACCGTCTGTTTAGCCCGTGAATTGGACAAGATGCTGTCTTGGCAACGGAGCTGAAACCTGCTCTAGGATGGCTGTCCGGAGGATCAGTAAGGGGCTGTTTACCACCTAATGTACCTGCAAGCTTATTAAGGACACCAAATGGCATTTTGTTAGATTGCACTGGCCCTAAAACCCTCTCCGAACAGCAACCAACTGATTGGATACAAACAAGTCGTTGCTGACAATTTAGGATGTTACATAAAGGTGTAGCATCCTTTACTGTTCATTTGCTGCAGGAGGTTTAAAGGTGACTTTTGATACACATTGGGAGTCAGTTTGAGGCACTTTGTCAAGATTTTGCCTACAATCAACCGATATTTATTTCATGAATTCTCTGAGAGCATCACTAAGAGTGTAAGTGTTGCACTATTCTACCTTAATGAAAACCTTACAGGAGTCACCAGGAGAAAGCTAGTGCTTGGCTATCAACATCATCCTAGGGTTCCTTTTTGGTCTGCAGGAGGACAGAATTTCAAGACAATGCAGAGCCACACAAGCTGAATGAAGGCAGACGATGTGGCACCTCCACCCCAAAGATACAGGACATCCTTTCTCCTCTGGATTTCCTCCACCCGAACCACTCACTGGGTTGCTTAAACTTGCCAGTGTGTGTTAACCAGCACTCTCCAACCTTCAGTAGAAGTGAGTAAGAGTTAGTGAGTGGAGACCATGGACGGGATTTTCCACCCCTCCATGGCATGCTCTGCAGCAGTTTCCCACTGAATGCACCCCTCACGGCTGCAAAACCCATGGCTAGGATGCGCCGTCGGTAAGATCCTACCAGCGGCAACGGCCAGAAAATCTCGCCCCATATATGCTACGCCAGGGGTGGGCAAACTTTTCCGTGCAAGGGCCACATTCAGAAATTCACAATTCACAAAGGGCCGCATAGTATATTAAGTAAAATAATTACTTCACCCGGTTATGATTCTGGGCGCCTCATATAGAACATAGAACAGTACAGCACAGAACAGGCCCTTCGGCCCTCGACGTTGTGCCGAGCATTGATCACCCTACTCAAGTCAATGTATCCACCCTATACCAGTAAGTAACCCAACAGCCCCCCCCCCCATTAACCTTAAAAAAAAAAAAAAATGTTTTTAAATAATTTTTTAATGACTTGGTGGGCCGCAGAAATACCTTTGGCGGGCCGCATGCGGCCCGCGGGCCGTAGTTTGCCCACCCCTGTGCTACGCCATAGAAATTGTATCTAATGAGCTTTAGAATGCTACAACTGCAGGTGCCTGATTTAGTGCCTCCAGGCAAGTTCAAATTATGGTAATCAGCAGTTAGATCTAAAATCGTGCGCTAAATCCAAACTTTCAAACACGTGCACCTTATTAGCAGAGCACACATTCAGCTTTCAGTTTAACTCTTTCATCAAAATGAACTCTGAAATATTTTTATTACTTAAGGATATTAAGTGATATAGAACTAAAGCAATTAAACATAGTTAAGATAAAGATACATATTATCTTATGGAATAATGGAACAAGTTCAAAGGACTGAATGGCCTACTGCTGATCCTACATATTTTCCGTTGCCAAATAATTCGAACAACCTGATACTTTTTGGCAACACGCTAACAGTAAAATGTTTCATTTTTATGTTATTTGATTTTCTGCAGTATATTAATTGACATCCTTGGGCAATTCTGAACATTATGATCTTTGATTGGTTTCAAAATGCATTTATGGACTACTCCTGACAATTCACCCTCATTTTTAGTCCAAAGTAATTTTAATTATCCAGAATCTGAATTAAATAATTACAGGAAGCGGGCGCACAAGGTTTTATTAACACAATTTCAATTCAAACATCACTATTAATTTGAATTAATTGTTGCCAAATTAAAGGAGTAGACCGTGGTATTTTGATTAAATATAATGGCTTTCCTCAAACGTTATGCCTATAAATATTACCCTAATAAATTACTTAGATGGTTGAATAGATTAATAAGGAAAATCAAATGATGAAATAGATTTGTCGCAGTGAAATATATGTACATTGGTTTTATTCAGATGTATATTCAGATGGCAAACATCAAAACACACGATGGCAACCTGGGTTTCTGATTCAGAAATGTAACAAATATATTCTGGTGTAACCATTTTCACAATATTCTTTTGTTTTCCTTCAATATCTCCATTAATATATGGAAGCGAGAGCTAATTTCTATTCAGTAGCTGTTTAGCCACACATCCTATTGGTAACAGTGTGATTAATCTTATGAATACTAATAAGACCCAAGGGTTTACTCTAACACTAATTATTTTTTATTTGGTTTCAACAGCAACATCAAATATTTCAGGGGAAATCAATTCCTCACCTAGTTCATCGTAGCTGTGGGCTAAATAAGAAGTGACATACTTCAGTCTTAATTGTTTTTGTATAAATTAGTCTTTCAGACACTTGAGAACAGAAATATACAGCCCATCATGCCAGTAAACATAAGGGCAAAAGATTTTAAAAGACGATGAAGAGCTTTGTTTTCTAACTTTCAAGCGCAGTCTGAAGTGCTAACCCAATAATATAACAAATATAACAGGAGATTATTCCAACCTCAATTTGAAGACTAATTAAATAATAACGTTGAGGCCCGGGGAGACAGTATAAAGGTCGAAAAATCAAATATTCAAATAAAGACCCGAGAAGAACTAATGCCTGCCAAGTACACTTGAAGGGGCCTATGAGTTATTATTTTCCATTTGAATCAGCAATTATTCTTCTATTTAGTTTTCATGTTCATCAAGTTATTGAAATTCAAAGGATGATCCAACATGGTGACAGACTGAGAGACTACAGCGGGGTGACAAATGTGGGGTCATGGCCTGATATCAACCTCTGCAAGCTCCTGATTTTGACCATCTCATTAGGGAGGTATTTTGAAGAAGGTGTATCAAAGCCATTTATGAATTTGAGGTAGGATAGATTCATCGAATAATAGAACACCGAATGTCAGCTCATGATCAAGATCAGAATTGGCTGGTATCTGACAGTGGGACCCCCAGTGATCCCTCTAAATTTTCTTTTCTGTGCGCAGCCTGCTTATAACAGTGCGTGGTACCTCTAAATAATTTGTGCAGTTACTCACACGCACAGTATCTTAAAGGGGGCACAGCCTGTGAACGCCCTGCACAATTATTGTGTGACCAAGTGCACGCAATTTGGAGAGAACGACAGCCCACCCCTTTCTGTACTTGAACCAAGAGCACCACAGGATAGCTAACTATGGGAGAACATTCAGGGTTTTAAAACTACAGGCATTTCCGAAATGATTGTGATTACAAAATTAATTATCTTTGTTAATGATCCAGAGATTGTCAGGCTGGGTGCCAGGTTGCCCGTGCCAAGGATCGGGTCCGGGTGTGCCCCACACTTAGGAGGTGGGGTGAGGGGGGGTGGTGGGGGAAACTCGAGGTTGTCCGAACAGGTAAATGTGGTGTTGGGGGCGTCCAGAAGGCCATGGTGGGGGGTCCAGAGATTGGTAAGTTCGGGCTGCCATTTAAAAATGACACCCCAATCACTTCCTGTACTGTACTCTTTTTTCACCGATAACGAGTGAGTAGTGCCGAAAAGCATCAGCATAAAAGTTATGATTAGTACAAAACCCCTTTTGTTTGAATCTGCCTTTCAGTAACTTTTTTCATTGGCATGTTTCATCCATGAGCAAGAGTTGATTAAGGTGGTGTAAGGTCCATGGCCTGAAGTTTGTGGATGATGGGGGGGGGGGGGGGGGGGGGGGGGGGGGGCATCCCTGACGCCGACAGGCCCGCTGTTATTTCATGCTGCCTTCATTAGCAGCAGGCGGGACTTCCGTATGCACTTGGAAGAAAATCCCGCCTTGGAGAGCTGTTGGCCTTTCCAGCATATCCAGGCACAGCAGGCCTGAAAATTGAGACTGGCCTTAAGTGACCAACTTAGAGGCTTTCATAGGGGCAAAAGCAGGCTTTCCGCCCGAGGCCCTGCCCACCCCATTGTAAAATTGCATCTAAGTTTGGGCGGGTGGGATCCCGGAGGCAATCCCATTCATGCAATTGCACACTCAAAACCCACTATGGGGAGTGTAAAATTCAGTTGGAAAGTACAGGGCTGGATTCTCCATTTGGAAGCCTAGAGTTCTCTCCCTGGAACTGTTTCGCTTCTGGTTTGCGGTGACACTAGGAGCGGTGCCCAGGAGCAATTCACTCTCCCTTGCCATGCAAATTTATGTATGGTGAGGAGCCATAGGGAGTCCCCCACAATGTAAACACTGCCCCTCTCCCCCGCTGACAAGTACGCTTATTCTCCTACCCCCACCATACCATGGGAATTGCTGGGTCCCTCCCCTCCCCACAGCATGTATTCATGTGGGTGACTCAACCCCACTCCCATCGACCCCCCCTACCTAACCCCCTACCTAACCCCCCCCTAACTCCCCATCAGACCCCCCAAAGCAGATCTCCCCCCATCAGATGCTCCCAGCAGAGACATCCCCTAGAGTTTCCCACCAGAGACTCTCACTAGTGACCATCATATCGGAGAACCTCCCCATCAGGGGCCCACCATATTAGAGAACTCCCCATCAGAGACACTCCCCATATCAGAGATGCCCCTCCCCCACCGCATAGAATCATAGAATCCGTACAGTGCAGAAGGAAGCCATTCGGCCCGTTCAGTCTGCATAAGTCACTGCTGCCTGCAAAATAAAGAGCAGTCCAGGCAGTAACAGTGAAAAATCACCGCTTTTTCACTCACCTGTCCCTTAACATCTGCTGCCTCAGACAGGGCAGTAGAAAGCCGCAGCTGTTACTACAGGGGCTGTTTAGCACAGGGCTAAATCGCTGGATTTGAAAGCTGACCAAATCAGTCCAGGTTCAACACTAGTTTTGCTGTCATGGAAGTCCATGAATCCTGCCCCGGCGTCAACAATTAGTCTCAGGAACCACAAATCCCGCCCACAATTCTCCAGCACATTGGGAATTCCACGAGTGGTGGTGGGTGGCATAGAAACAGGCCTCCCCCCCCCCCCCCCCCCCCACCACAACCAAGATGTGAGCCTCTATTTTAACCTAATGCACCCAACAAGTATAAAACTAGGTAGGATGTAAACTGGACCTTCAACCTGTTTTACCAATAGGTTACAACTTGGTCTTTTGGTGCGAACAACATATGGGATGATGTTTTAACCCCCTTTTGGACCAGGAACAAGCTGATAGATCAGGATAATGGCAGTAAGTTATTTACTGACCTGCTCCAATTATCAATCTACTTGACGCTGTTACCTTCCAGTCCTGGAAATGGAAAGCATCAAGTTATAATGGCCTTGCTGAGTTCAGGTTTCCCTCAGGTGTGAGTTACACTTCTTCCCTACCTATGAAAATGGGATCTCTTTTATGAAATTACAGAGTCCACACCAGGTTTTATCAAAGAAACTTAGGTTTATTTACAAGGCTGTAATACACCACTCCCGGGAGTTCCCAACCGGGCCTTAAAAGGTCAGTGCCAAACTGGTCGACCTTATATACAACATAGATTGAATCTCCTGCACCCCCCTCCCTTAATGGGGGAGCTTGTACGATCATTCCCATCCCTAAGCCCCATGTGGGTTATGACAACGCCGGCCATTTTTAAACTCCATGGTATCTCCACAACTCTCCAGAGGTCCAGCCCTATGTATGTGGAAACAATTCAAATTAGAACAGAGCATGCGTAATATCTTGGACTATGCATACTGACTATCTTGAAAATGATAGGCCGTGTTACGACCCCTTTGAGGCCAAGGACTATGTTCTATACGACTCCCCCTATCCCCTCAGAGTACGAACTCCCCTGGTAATTGGGGGTGGGGTTTCCCCTTAACAAGGGGCGGCACAACCACAGCCATGCTGCCCTGTCCCATGTGCTGCCTGCGAGATGCAGCCTCACCAGAGGGTGGAACCCGGGGGACCTGCTGGTCACTGTGGCCACTCCATGGGGCGGGTTTGGGTTGGCACCCAGCACCTACTTCCTCCAATCGGTGCCCATAAGATCTTGTGGCTCACTGTCTTGGATTGCCGGGGGAATTAGACATGCCTCCTGGCCTCCACCATGTCAAGGAGCCTCCCCAGATCAGCATCCCTGAATCTCGGCGCAATTGTTGCAAGTTGTAAAGGGTTGGCTGAGCAAGAGCTGCTTAAGTGCTGCCCGACCACGTTAGCGGGGAGCTGGCGAGCGCGGTGCCAGTGAATCAGCTGGCGAGCTGGCATTTAGGGCGCGAATTAACGTTGAGTAACGTTGCTGGCCTCGTAGGGCCAAGCACCGGAAACTCGCGGCAATTCCCGCTCGCTACAGCACTTGGAAGATTATCCGAAGAATCACACCCATTTGTGAATACCCTAATAAACCTTTGTTCATCCCTATCCTACTGTGCCTTCCTGCGTCTCTTTCGTTTGATTTAACAGGCCATGCAAATGTTTTCTTTATATGAGAAGGGGGATATTTGGATAAGTGTCTTTATATTTTGTGGTTTGTCATATTCATGTAACCCTGATGTAATTTAATGTAACTAAAGGTTTTGGATAGCAGCCGTTTTACACACCACACAGAACACTGTCCAACAGAAACAACATTCTACATGGATGATGAAAAACAATTACAAAACAATTACGAAAGCATTAGAGACCATTGCTGGGACAGCTTTCCAGATTGTGTATCGTTTTAAAGCTCTGTTCTAAATTTACACCTCAGCAAACTTCGCACAGCTTGTGTAATACCTGAACGACAACATTGAAAGTTAATGACGGTGTTTAGATTGATTGAAAAGAGAAACCATAGGGTATTTTTTTAAAATTTAAATTGCTAAAACTTATTATATCTTAAGTTCCTGATTACCACAGACTAACAGAATAGATGGCAATGAGTGCTGCTTTCCTGTAAAATAAATTGCAGATAACAACAGACCACCTAACCATAAACATGAGGTTGACGTGCGTCATGTTAGCTCAATACAGAGGCAGTTTATTTTTCATAGCAAATATTGCTTTCTGGTGTTTATCATTTTAAAGGCATTTTGCGGGCGAACAACCTTAAAAGAAAATGTTGTTTTATTTATAATGTTTTCTTTTGCCATCACTTTATATTTTGATTTTCCTCCAGTTTTGTGTAAGTACACTTTAGCTCAGAGAATTATATTTGCGTGGGTTATTGTTGGATTTAGTGCTCAGCAGGGGTGGTCTGAACGGGACACCTAACTGGACACTTGCAATCTGACTGGCTAAACAGCTCTGAGATTGTAGGTGATGAGGTGAGAATAAGACAGAGGCCCAAAGAAAGAAAGTGACAATGTATGGCACATTGAGAAGGAGCTAAAACTTGTACAGGAGGTTTGTTGAATGAGTGAGAGAGAAAGAGAGAGAGAGAGAGAGAGAGAGAGAGAACACAAAAAGCAACGGGTAACAGTTCGGAAGCGAAGGAAAAAGCAGAAAGCGTGGAGCTATGCAGGTGAAACAATGGTGAGGATTGAAAAAAAGCAAACTGCGCTAATGCCAACACAAATAAACTAGTCCCAATAGACACGTAAACCATTGGAAATTAACTGTAATTTCGCAAACCACATATATTCAAAATCTATAGAACCAGAAAGCCACTTTCCTCAGTTTCTTCTGACTATAGAATAAGGTAGGTAAGATCATGTTAAAAACTGCTTCAGTGACATTTTCGATTAGAATTAGAATCATACAGTATCGAAGAGGCCCTTTTGCCCATCAAGTCTGCACTAACAAAACTACAGTAAATCTACATTAATCTCACTTCCCAGCACTTGGCCCATAGACTTGAATGTTATGACATTTCAAGTGGTCATCCACAAGGGCAGCACGGTGGCGCAGTGGTTAGCATTGCTGCCTATGGCGCTGAGGATCCTGGTTTGAATCCCGGCCCTGGGTCACTGTCCGTGTGGAGTTTGCACATTCTCCCTGTGTCTGCGTGGGTTTCACCCCCACAACCCAAAGATGTGCAGGATAGGTAGATTTGCCACTCTAAATTGCCCCTTAATTGGAAAAAATAATTGGGTACTCTAAATTTATTTTAAAAAAAAGAAAAAGTGTTCATCCACGTATCATTTAAAGGTTATGAGGTTTCTCACCTTTACTACCCTCCCAGGCAGTGCGTTCCAGACTCCCGTCATCCTCTGGGTGAATTTTATTTTCCGCAAATCCCTTCAAAACCTCCCGCCGCTTACCTTAATATTATACTCCCTCATTATTGACCCTTCAACTAAGGGGACAGCTGATTCCTATCCACCCTATCTACAACACTCAGTCTTTTACATCTCAATCAGATTCCCCCTCAGTCTTCCCTGCTCTAAAGAAAACAACCCAAGCATATCCAGCGACACTTCATAGCTCAAATGCTCCATCCCAGGCAACATCCTGGTGAATCTCCTCTGCATCCTCTCCAGTGCAATCATCTTTCCTATACTGAGGAGACCAGAACTGCACACAGTACTCCAGCTGTGGCCTGATTAAAGTTTTGTACAGCTACAGCATAACCTCCCTGCTTTCATAATTTATGCCACAAATGATAAAGTTAAGTGGCCTGAATGCCTTCTTAACTAACCTATTAACTTGTCCTGTCACCTTCAGGGATCTGTGGACCAACACCCCAAGATGCAAAGGCAGCATGGTAGCACAAGTGGCTAGCACAGTGGCTTCACAGCTCCAGGTCCCAGGTTCGATTCTCCGCTGGGTCACTGTCTGTGCGGAGTCTGCACGTTCTCACCATGTCTTTGTGGGTTTCCTCCGGGTGCTCCGCTTTCTTCCCACTGTCCAAAGGCATGCAGGTTAGGTGGATTGGCCATGCTAAATTGCCCTTAGTGTCCAAAAAGATTAGGAGGAGTGATTGGGTTATGAGGATAGAGTGGAAGTGAGGGCTTAAGTGGGTCGGTGTAGACTCGATGGGCTGAATGGCCTCCTTCTGCACTGTATGTTCTATCCCTCTGTTCCACTGAGCTTAGTAGTGTCCTGCCATCCATTGGGGGCAGCATGGTAGCATTGTGGATAGCACAATTGCTTCACAGCTCCAGGGTCTCAGGTTCGATTCTGGCTTGGGTCACTGTCTGTGCGGAGTCTGCACATCCTCCCCGTGTGTGCATGGGTTTCCTCCGGTTTCCTCCCACAGTCCAAAGATGTGCAGGTTAGGTAGATTGGCCATGATAAATTGCCCTTAAGTGTCCAAAATTGCTCTTGGTGTTGGGTGGGGTTACTGGGTTATGGGGATAGGGTGGAGGTGTTGACCTTGGGTAGGGTACTCTTTCCAAGAGCCGGTGCAGACTCGATGGGCCGAATGGCCTCCTTCTGCACTGTAAATTCTATGATAATCTATGATTGTGTATTCCCTTGTTTTGTTACTCAATCGAAAGAGCATTACCAAGCACTTTTCAGGATTAAATTCCATCTGCCATTGATCTGTCCATCTGACCAACCCTGCATTTCTTCCTGCAACCTAAAACCTTCTTCCTCACTATTTACTAACTTGCCAATCTTTGTGTCATCCGCAAACGTTCTTATGACCTTCCCCACTTTCTCATCTATATTGTTTACATATATCAGGAACAATAAGGGACCGACCACCGATTTCTGTGGTAAGCTACTGGACACTGGCCTCCAGTCACATAAACAGCCTTCTACCATTAAGCCAGTTTTGGATCCAACTTGCCAAAGTACCCTGGATCCCATGTGCTTTTACCTTCTTTATCAGTCTCCCATGTGGGACTTTGTCAAAGACTTTTCTGAAATCCTTATTAATTACATCAACTACACCACCCTCATCCATACACCCAACCATCTTCTCGACAAAGTGAATCAAATTTGTTTGGCATGATCTCCCTCTAACTATTCCTGGTCAAACATTGTCTGTCCAAGTGGAGGTTAATTTTCTCCTTCAAAATTGTCTCCAGTAGTTTCCCTGATGTGAGACCTATTGATCTGTAATCCCCTGGTTTACCTCTGACATCCTTCTTCAAAAGTGGAACATTAGCCATCCTCCGGCACCTTCTCCGTGGCCTGAGAGAAAGTTAAAGTTTGTCCTTGTCTCCCCAGCAGACTAGGATACAACTCATCTGGAGCTAGGGATTTGTCCACTTTTACGCTCACCAATACCTCTAATAACTCTTCACTCCGTATGACAAACTGTTCAAGTAACACACACCCTCTCATTGAATTCTGTGCCTATATCCTCCTTCTCCCAAATGAAGGCGGATGTGAAGTACTTGTTTAACACCCGTCCAATGTCCTTTGGTTCCACACACAAATTGGCCCCTTCGTCCCTAATAGACTCAACTCTTTCCCTGGATATCATCCCCTTAATATACTTATAGAATATTTTAGGATTCTCCATAATCTTACCCGCCAGTGCTATATCGTGTTCACTTTGCTCTCCAAATTGCTTTTTTAAGTTCCGCCTGAACTTTCCATACTCCACAAAGGCCACCATTGATTTTCTCCCTTTGTACCTTCTGAAAGCCTTTCTTTTCTTTGTTGCTCTTACATTTCATCCTAAAGGGAACATGTTGGGCCTGTACTCTCCCCATTTCCTTTTTGAATGCCCTCCCACTGCTCTGCTGTAAATATTCCCATAAGAAACATTTACATTCTACTCTGGCCAGATCCTGCTTTATTTTAATCAAATCTTCCTTTCTCCCGATTTTTGCAGAACATATTTCTTCTTTTTCATAACAAACTTAAATTGTACTTTATTGTGATAGCTATCACTAAAATGCTCCCCCACTGCCCCCTCGAACTGTCCCCAGTATTAGATCCAGCACTGCATCGTCCCTTGTTGGACCTTCTACATATTGGCCTGGATTCACCGTTCTAAGTGCCAGTGGAGGTGGCCAATTGGGGCAGCACAGTGGCACATTGGTTATCACTGCTGTCTTACAGCGCCACAGACCTAGGTTCGATTCCAGGTTCGGGTGACTGTGTGGAGTTTGCACTTTTGTCCTGTGTCTGCGTGGGTTTCCTCCGGTGCTCCAGTTTCCTCCCACAGTCCAAAGATGTGCAGGTTAGATGGATTGGCCACACTAAATTTCCCCTTAGTGTCCAACGATTGGGTGGGGATATAGGGCTAGAGCAGGATTAGGCCTAGGTAATGTGCTCTTTTGAAGGATTGGTGCAGACTCGATGGGCTGAATGGCCTCCTTCTACAACGCAGGGATTCTATGACTCTATGGAGAATTGTAACTAGGAATGGCGCCCATTTGCGAGTCACTTTACTTCACCATGCTCACAGGATTCCATCACAATCCCTGTACCAGGCTGTCATTTTCAAAAGAGATCCTCCATCATTCTGCCATTAGAAATCCCCAAACAGAGACCCCCATCAGAGACCCCCATCAGAGAGACCCCCATCAGAGAGACCCCCATCAGAGAGACCCCCATCAGAGAGACCCCCATCAGAGAGACCCCCATCAGAGAGACCCCCATCAGAGAGACCCCCATCAGAGAGACCCCCAATCAGAGACACCCCAAACAGGGACCCCAATCAGAGACACCCCAAACAGAGACACCCCAAACAGAGACACCCCAAACAGAGACACCCCAAACAGAGACACCCCAAACAGAGACACCCCAAACAGAGACACCCCAAACAGAGACACCCCAAACAGAGACACCCCAAACAGAGACACCCCAAACAGAGACACCCCAAACAGAGACACCCCAAACAGAGACACCCCAAACAGAGACACCCCAAACAGAGACACCCCAAACAGAGACACCCCAAACAGAGACACCCCAAACAGAGACACCCCAAACAGAGACACCCCAAACAGAGACACCCCAAACAGAGACACCCCAAACAGAGACACCCCAAACAGAGACACCCCAAACAGAGACACCCCAAACAGAGACACCCCAAACAGAGGGACCCCCATCAGAGACCCCCAATCAGAGGGACCCCAAGCAGAGACCCCCATCAGAGAGACCCCCATCAGAGACCCCCATCAGAGACCCCCAATCAGAGGGACCCCAAGCAGAGACCCCAAACAGAGACCTCTAGCAGAGATCTCCATCAGTCACCCCTGCCTGAAAGCTGAAGAGCAGCCCAAGCAGCAGTGAGAAAAATCAGTGCATTTTCACTCACGCTTCCCTAACACCCCCGGCCTCAGGCGGAAATGTTGAAAGCGGCAGTTGTGAAAAGTGTCAGAGGCTTCCTCAAAAGTCAAGTACACTTCAAAGGGATTGAAATCACTTGATAGTCTTTGAAATGCATATCTTCCCTTCAATTTCACATAGCAATACATTACATTAGCCAGTGATTGATAACATTATGACTACTGCTTCTTGGTGGATTGCTGATCTATCTTTCTCTTCATGCTTGAATATATCTCAAGTACCCGGCTTTGATGCTAACTATAATGTTCCCACCCACCCTAACCCCATAGTGATTTTATGCTGGTGTGGGCAAGGTCTTGGATGGGACGTCCACCCTTGCCCCAGTTGAGGTCCTGAAGTGGACAATTTGTGGCCACGTAAGGGCTGTTTCCCACCAAGCCTGAAATTTTAGGATGGATTTACCTGGTGTGGGAGAAGCCATAAAGAAAATGGGCTTAGATTTCGGGCAGAAATGGATGGTGGGCGTCTCCATTTGTAGACCCCTTCTGATTGTGGATGTCCTCCCACTCTCCCCTGTTAAGATCCAGTGGCACTGGGCATTCCCTGGCTTTTCTCCAAACACCCCGATCACCCCCTCTGGACCTTCACCATCTTCCCTGGTTTGAGGCTCTTTGAACTTATCTTGCCCTCTGATCCCGCGACCTAGGCTCAGGCATCCTCCCAATGTTCCTTTTCAGTCCACGGCAGCTCTTTTTGATGCAGGGACTGAAGAGTGACAACCAATCAGATTGTCCCACAGCTCTCCAGGTGGGATTGCCCCCAAGTGGAGGCAGAAGTCCTGCCTGCAGCCGCTTAACTTTCATTCGAGTGTGGAATGGCTGCGGGGCACTAGGAGTCAGCGAGTAATGAAAAGGGAAGCCCCTGAAAATTTTCAGGCCATGATTTTTCAAAACCACACCAAGCTTTAACGTTTTGGTGGTTGCAATATAAGACAGGATTTTATTATTTAAAGAAGTTTGTACATGTTGGGTACATGGCCTTGTTAATAAGTATGTGCATGTTGGGTACATGGCCTTGTTAATATGTAGGTGCATGTTGGGGACACGACCTTGTTAGTAAGTATGTGCATGTTGGGTACATGGCATTGTTAATATGTAGGTGCATGTTGGGGACACGGCCTTGTTAGTAAGTATGTGCATGTTGGGTACATGGCCTTGTTAATAAGTATGTGCATGTTGGGTGCATGGCCTTGTTAATAAGTAGGTGCATGTTGGATACATGACCTTGTTAGTAAGTATACTGTGCATGTTGGGTGCATGGCCTTGTTAATAAGTATGTGCATGTTGGGTACATGGCCTTGTTAGTAAGTATGTGCATGTTGGGGACACGACCTTGTTAGTAAGTATGTGCATGTTGGGTACATGACCTTGTTAGCAAGTATGTGCATGTTGGGTACATGGCCTTGTTAATAAGTATGTGCATTTTGGGTACATGGCCTTGTTAATAAGTATGTACATGTTGGGTACATGGCCTTGTTAATATGTAGGTGCATGTTGGGTACATGGCCTTGTTAATATGCATGTGCATGTTGGGTACATGGCCATGTTAATAATTATGTGCATGTTGGGTACACGGCCTTGTTAATATGTATGTGCATATTGAGTTATGTGCATGTTGAGTACATGGCCTTGTTAATAAGCCCAGGTTGTCCAAGGGTCCTTCTGCTTTATACACTGAAGGATTTTCTTTTCCATGACTAATGTGTATATGCTTGCTTGGAGCCTGGGTAAGACTTAACATTTTTCACTGTTGACTGGCTTGACAAGTAACATTGCTTATACATCCAAATAAAGAATGGCAACTTGGATGAGGTATTAGAGGGTGGCAGGACCCATGGAACTGTGCCTTGCAACAGACAGTGTCTACAGGACAGTGGTGATTATTTTGCAAACCAGTCGACGATGGTGTGGCCAATAACAGCCACACTACAGCTGTGCTGCTTTAAGAGGAGTATAAAATAAACAACTGATTCATTCTCACCCATTGTGTGCTACAGTCCATGATGAATTTCATCCCTAGATATTACTATATGGCACTGCTTAGATGACACCAGTGACATTCAAGTTCCTACCCTGTTGAATCCACGATACGTAAAACACATAAATGATAGTAGAAATTATGAATAAGGTTTATTTCAATAAAATTCTAATACTCATCCACTCCCCTAAGGGTCTCCTTCTCCGACCTGCACCTAGGCCGGGGTTTTTATACAGCTGGGGCTCTCCTTGTAGAGGGAAAGCCCCACCCTTAAAGGGGACGTTCGTATTCCAGGGAGATCATGGGAAATCGCATTGTCCTGTTCCCGGGACCTCCATTGGGTTTACAACACTCCTCCACTTAGTCCAGTCCAGAGCAATGTCCACATCCACGGGACAAGTGTTTCACCGTGGATGGCATTCAGGAAGCATATGTCAGACTGGGGAGTGGCGTGTACGTAACAAACGTCTGGGCGGTGGTGGCATTACTGGTGCGGTCACGAGGCTGGGCTCGAGTGCCTCCAGAGGTGGCAGAACAGAAGAAGTGGTCACAGAATTGGCAGGGGCCACGGTGAAGATGGTGAAGCCGGGATGGCTGGAGTATCCGACATGCGGTTTCAGCGATGGGCCACCTGGCGATTAGACTCGCAGCCCTGTGTCTGTAGTTGGTAAGAAACCAGACCCATTTTTGCCAACATGGCGCCCGGGATCCAAGCGGTCCCGTTGCTGAAGTTGCAGCCATGAATCACGTCTCCCGGGGTGAACACATGTAATTGCCTGTGTCCGCCTCAGTTTGGTCCTGAGTGCTCCAGATTTTCCCGCCAATATCCAGAAAGACAAGACTCAGACAGGTGCGGAGGTGATGACCCATCAACAACTTGGCTGGCGCGATACCCTTCGTGGCATGCCGTAGCAGAATAAGAGCCTTGCCAAGCGGGTCTCCCAAGATCCCGATGTTTGCTTTTTCATTCTAAGCTTAAAGAAGTTTTCAACCTCGCTTCCTCAACCCATTCAATGCTGGGTGGCATTAGTAGTGCTCACGTGTTGGATCCCGTTGGCGGACATGAATGCTGCAAATTCCACGCTTGTACATGCCGTGCCATTGTCTGATACCAGCACCTCGGGTATGCCATGCATGCTGAACATGTGCCAGAATTTCGCTAAGATGGTCCGGGCCATCGTCGTATGTATCTGGAGGACCTCCAACCACTTAGAGTGGGCATCGACGAAGACGAGGAACATTGCGCCTGAAAAGGGCCTGCAAAGTCAATATGGAGGCGAGACCACGCCATTCCCATGAGTGGAGCAGAGAAACTCTGGTGTGCCACTGGACTCAGTGCTCGGCCACCACTCGCTATCTGTATCGATGCTGGGCCACCAGATGTAGCTTCGAGCTAACATGTTCATCTTGGACTTGCTTGGGTGTCCATTGTGGAGGTCGATCAGGTACGGCTGCATCCACATTCGGGAACCACCACACGGGTCCGCAAAAGGAGCATGCTGTCCTCTATGCTGAGCTCCTACATTTTGTAGTGTAGGCCTTCAGATCCTGCAGTAAGGCCCTGTTCTGAGCCCTATACTATAACATGTGGCAGATGTGGGATAGCTGAGAATTAGTCTGGGTTCACTTACGGATGTGGGTGCTGTGTCTGGTAACAAGTCCATAAAATGGAGGTTGCCAATGACCTCGCTAGCCGTCGCTGGTATAGGTGGCCTGGTCGGCAGGGCAGACAACTTAACGCGTCGGCATACATAGAACATACAGTGCAGTAGGAGGCCATTCGGCCTATTTGTCTGCCCTGACCCACTTAATCCCTCACTTCCACCCTATCCCCATAACCCAATAATCCCAATAACCCCTCCTAACCTTTTTGGACACCAAGGGCAATTTAGCATGGCGAATCCACCTGACCTGCACATCTTTGGACTGTGGGAGGAAACCTGAGCACCTGAAGGAAACCCACGCAGACACGGGGAGAACGTGCAGATTCCGCACAGACAGTGACCCAGCGGGGAATCAAACCTGGGACCCTGGTGCTGTGAAGCAACAGTGCAATCCACTTGTACTACCGTGTTGCCCGCAGCACGAGGCATGGGAATCTTGGTCCCAGAGAGGTGCTCCAAAGCATAGTCATATGCTGTGAGCAGCAATGCCCATCGCTGGATGCGAGCGGAAGGGGTGGGGGGGGGGGGGGGGGGGGGGGGGGGGAGCGGAGAACAAAATCCCTCGATCTTCCTTGAAGAGCCCTAGGAGGGGCTTGTGGTCCATAAGAACATTGAAGCGATGCCCTTAGACATAGTGATGAAATGTTTTGCCCGTGAATATGACAGCCAAATCCTCCTTCTCGATCTCAGCATATCGTTTCTCTGCATCAGCAGTTCCGGAGGCGAAGGGACGTTCAGCTCTGTTGTACATGGTGTGGGCCAGCACAGCCCCAACACATATGGAGACCGTTTCAGGTCAACAGGAGTGGTCGGGATGGGTCAAAGTGGGCGAGCAGTCTTGATGAAGAGAGTTGTCGTTTCACCTTGACGAAAGTCACCTGCTGCTCTCGGCCCCACTCCCAGTGTTGCCCCTTCTTTAACAGATGGTGGAGGGGGCTAAAAGTAGTGGCCAGGCTTGGGAGGGACCTGCCATTGTAATTCACCAGGCCAAGGAATGACCAAAGTTCCGTTGGACCACCTGGTATAAGAGCCTGCCAAATTACCGACACGTTTTCTTCCTCCGGGTGCAAGCCATGGCAGTCTACGCGGTAGCCGAGGTACGTCACTTCGGCAGTATTGAAGACACATTTCTTCCGTCGGGGGAGAATGCCAGCTTCCTCAAAATGCTCTGGCACCTCAGCCGATTTTGTGGGTGTTTTGGGTCGGACGAGACGGTGATCAGGAAGTCGTCTACATACACTGCCATGTGGGTAGGCCTCGCAGGATATTCTCTATTATGCGCTAGAATATTCCATACCTGGAGCAAACCCCAAAGGGCAGGCAGGTGCATTCATATAAACTCCTGTGAGTGTTCACGGTTACAAAGCTTCTGGACTCAGGGGCCAGGACCAACTGGAGTTAAGTGTAACTCATTTCAAGTTTCGTAAATGTGCAAACTCCGCTGAGCTTTGCGTAAAGATCCTCAATCCTAGGGACCGGATAATGGTCCAGTAGAGTCATCTTATAGTCGCCGAACAAGTGTATTGATCCATCCGGTTTCATGAACGGGGCGACCGGTGCTGCTCAGTCAGAGAATGGCAATGAGCATATGATGTCCAAATCCTCCATCCGGTCCAATTCAGTGTCCATCTTGGGTCATAAGATATATGGGACAGGCCGAGCACAGAAATAACGTGGTTGAACCATTGGGTTCATGATTATTCAGGCCACAGCCCCTTTTATAGTGCCCAAGCCATCATGGAATACCGATGGAAACCTTGTCAGAGCCCCTTCAAGGGCATGTGGGTGTATGCAGAACACCCACTGCCGATCGAACCGCAGGTGGCATATCCAGTCATGCCCCAACAAGCTCAGACCACTCCCATGGACGACACCAGAGAAAGGTTTTCAGATTGTTGACCATACTCGACTGGAACAGTTGAAGTGCCTGCTATGGCTAGTGGTTCCTCCGTAGTCAGTCTCGTGTTGGTGTCCAAAAGGGTCAGCGATAGAAGGCCAGACCAGATTATGGTCAAAAGTACGGTGGCTGACGACTAACACTGTTACCCCAGTGTCAAGTTCCATGCAGATTGGGTGTCCATTAATTTGCAGGGAGATCCGGATAGGCACCACTCTTGGCACAGCTACGCAATGTAACTCCTGGTACATGCTTTCGTCGTCTTCCACACAGTAAGCCCGTCAGGTGGGTGGCAATCACATCCAACAGGTTGGCAGGTAGGCAGATCCTTGCTGGGCCTCCTGTTTCCCTGGTTTCTGAAGCCTGTTTTGGGCCCCGCTGGCTGGTGGTCGCATTCCAGCTCCTACTGGTCAAGTGAGAACGTCCGACAGTGTTCCCGGCCTCTATTATGACAGCCTGTGTTCCTCCAGTAGGTTTCCCATTCGGGGGGGGGGGGGGGGGGGGGGGCTCAGTTCTAGCCCACTGTGATTGGTGCTTGCTTTGGCATCACAGATTGAGCACTGCCAGTCCCTGGAGTTCCTGGACCCCTTTTTTGGTGCTCTCTGGAGATGGCTATCTTTACTTTGCGTTGCCAGTCCAGGTGGGCCTCAGCTGGTCATTTCTGTTGAGTGGCCGTATCACGGAGTCCACACAGTAAGCGGCCTTGGAGTGTCTCATTCAATGTCACTCCGAATTCAGAAGCCTCAGCCTGTCTTTGAAGGCGGGCCAGGAAGTCACTCACCGACTCGCCCAGGGCTTGAGCAGCCATGTGGAACCTGAAATGGCATTTGACGAGCGGTGGTTGTGCGTCAAAATGCTCCCCCACAAGAGTCACCATGGAGGTGAACGACTGGGTATCCAGGGTGTCCAGGTGAGCCAGGCTCTTAACCACACTGTAGATGGGCCCTCCGCAAACCATTAGTAATATCACAGTTTATCTTTCATCGCCGGTAATCGTATTTGTTTTTTTAAAATTGTTCATGCATTCCACATATTCCCCCCAATTGTCTGTACCTGCATTAAAAGGTTCCAACTGTCCTATGTACCACATTTTGGTGGTTAGTAATGGAGCCTCCCGGAGCCTAGACAAGATGGACCGGACGGATAGCAACCAGTGTCAACAGCAGCTCCACTGAATCCTGCTCGCCAGTGTTGAATCCATGAGTAATAGGACACAGAGACAATAGTAGAAATTAAGAACAAAGTTTACCTCAATACAATTCTAATTCTCCTCCACTTCCCTCAGGGTCTCCTTCCCTGACCTGCACATAGGCCAGGATTTTATGCAGCTGGAGTTCTCTTTGTGGCGAGGAAGCTCCGCCCCCTTAAAGGGGTAGTCTCCCCCCCCCCCCTCACTCTCCACCCCTATCCCACTCCCAACCCCTTTAAAGGGGAAGTTCATATTCCAGGGAGGTCTTGGGAAATCTTGGCCAGGATTTTCCAATCATAGAATCAAAGAACTTACAGTGCAGAAGGAGGCCATTCGGCCCATCGAGTCTGCACCAGCCTTTACAAACAGCATCCTACTCAAGCCCACTTCTCTACCCTATAGCCGTAACCCAGTAACCCCCACTTAACCTTTTTGAACACTAAGGGCAATTTAGCATGGCCAATCCATCTAACCCGCACATCTTTGGACTGTGGGAGGAAACCGGAGATCCCGGAGGAAACCCACGCAGACACGGGGAGGACATGCAGGCTCCGCACAGACAGTGACCCAGCCGGGAATCGAACCTGGGACCCTGGAGCTGTGAAGCAACTGTGCTAACCACTATGCTGCCCACTTTTGGACGTAGAAGAGAGAAGGGGCTATGTCCCACGCCCGCCAAAAAACCGGCACGAATCACTAAGGACTTTTTCCTAAAGAGCCTGGAGTGATTCTCCGACTTTCTGGGACTTGCAGGGCGACGGCATGCGCTGCGCAGCTCCTGCTGCCGATACGGGGCTCTGCACTTCCGGCCGTAGGTCCACGCATGCTTGCGGAGGCTGCGCCGGCCCCACCCAACATGGCAGACCCACACAGCGGGCTGGCACGGAAGAAGGGAGGGCCTCCTCAGATCGCGCGCACATGCCGATCGGTGGCCCCCGATAGCGGGCCTGGCCACCATGGATGCCCCCACCCCACCCCTGCAGACTGATTCTCCCCCCCCCCCCCCCCCCCCCCCCCCGCCCCCACCACCAGGACGGCCACCGCAGCTGCAACGCCGAGCTCCCGCCGGGTGGAACAATACAACAACCACACCAGCGGGAACTTGGCCGGTCGACTGCGTAAAATCGCCGCAGGGGCCTCTTTCAATGACCCCTGACTGGCACTGCGTCGACCGCACGTGTGCGACTGCTGGCGATTCTCCAGTCGCCGAAGAATCACGCGACGATGCCGCTGGTCGGACACCGCATTCTCCGCGCCGAGCACGATTTCGGCGCGGAGGCTCGGAGAATCCCGGCCCGTAGTGTTGTGATCCCGGGACCTCCATTAGGGTTACAACATAACCGTTCTAATAAACAAGCTGCCTGTGCCAGTGGTGATAAGCCCACCAATGAGAATCAAATGAGGCACAAACTCTGAATTTGCTTGCTGTCCCTCACTCATGTCATCAGGTACATATGGATAAAATTAGATCTTCTTCACCACTGTTTCCATCAACCTGAGCTGTTTGAACGTCTCGGGCAAAAGTCGACTAATGCCACAACATTATCTTCTTAATGTATGCATTCCAGAGTAAGTATGCCATACACACAACATTGCACAGCAAAGGTGTCCACGCTGCATTTTAATCCCACGACAAACTATCATGGCTATCAATGTGCACACAACACAATAGATATCACTTGCAATTTTCAAACAGGAACGAACTTTTCATGATGTTTAGACTACATGGAGTTGAATATATTTTGAATATTAATAACTCAAAAGAAAGCAGTATTTTGCAAAGACTGAATAAAAAATGATGAATATTGAAATACAAATGTGATGTTGGTGCCCTTAAATAAGTGTAGTAGTGGGCCCCTTGAAGGGGTGAGGTTTTGATGGGTCATGTGACCCAATCGGCCGTAGCGCGGATCCCGAGGGCTTAGTGCGGGTTTTCCCAGGCAGAATTAACCTGGAACTGCAGAGGTCGGTCACACATCCTAGCACTCTGTATATAGTTAGTTATTCTAAAAAATAGTTTGTTGTTCAAATCTGGTGGTCATCAATCACGCTGATATTACAATAAGCATTGCTACTGCACTACTGGCAATACCTCTGCTGATGTTGGTCTTTATTTGAAGATCAAATGCATTTTACTAAGACAAAGTGGCATGTTTAGACTAACATGGCTTAATGCAATTACTGCAGACCACCGTAGAGAGAAAGTGCAGATGCATCAGGTCTCACATTAGTATGGTCTGCAAATTCTAACCTTGTTTTCCTTCTGAACATGGCACAGAAATAGCCATACATTTCTGAAAGCATTATTGTGTTAATCAAATTACTCCCTTAAATACAAATTTATTACTGGGGCTTCAGAATATATTTTTATGACAATTCATTAAACGTCATAAATATTCAATAAACAATCTAACCTCAGAATCAAAGAGCAGCTCAGTCACAAGTGGGTTGTGAAAGGGAGGTTGCAGGCTGAATATTTATGCTACTTACTGAGTTTTTGCACGGTATTCTAGTTAAAATGTATTTAAAACGTATCGCTATTAATGCTCTCATGCATTAAAATTCCAAACTAGACTTATTAGGATTGCTTCCAAAAGCTTTGTCCGATGTTCTAGTCAAGGTAGATAGTCTTTCCCAAAGATAGGGGAGTCTAAAACTAGAAGGCATAGGTTTAAGGTGAGAGGGGAGAGATACAAAAGGGTCCAGAGGGGCATTTATTTCACACAGAGGGTGGTGAGTGTATGGAACGAGCTGCCAGAGGCAGTAGTGGAGGCGGGTACAGTTTTGTCCTTTAAAAAGCATTTAGACAGTTATATGGCAAACTTGGTTATAGAGGGTCAAATGTGGGCAATTGGGACTAGCTTAGTGGTAAAAACTGGGCGGCATGGACAAATTGGGCTGAAGGACCTGTTTTCATGCTGTAAACCTCGATGACCCTAGGTTTATCCCAAGGTCCCAATTTTGTGCGTGAATAATTATCAGCAGGAACTCATGCACTGTGCCTAACTCAATCAACTGAATATCCAGGGCAAACTCCTGGCCTAGACTTGAGCTCCAACTGGAAATTTGCTCAGTGGGAGTGGGAGGGTCAAATATCCAACTATTGCTGCAGCTCTGGAAACACTGTTGCTCCCATATAAAGGGCATTGTTAATTGGAAGAAGGAAATAGAACGGAGATAGCAGGTCAGAAGCCCACAGTTCAAACATGCAGTTTTGGGACTGCAGATTGGCAAAGTTGGCTTGGCGCTCCATTTCTATTACTGCTCTCTCACTTCACAACATCATAGAAATATGGAATCCCCAGAGTGCAGAAGGAGGCCATTCGGCGCATGGAGTCTGCACCAATCCTCTGAAAGAGAACCCGACCTAGGCTGATTCTCCTACCCTATCCCCATAACTCCACCTAATATTCACATCCTTGGACAATAAGGGGAAATTTAGCATGGCCAATCCACCTAACCTCCACATCTTTTGACTGTGGGAGGAAACCGGAGTGCCTGGAGGAAACCAAGCAGACATGGGGTGAACATGCAAACTCCACACAGTCATAGGTACCCCCACTGTGCTGTTAGGGTGGGAGCTCCAAGATGTTGCCCCCAGTGACAGTGAAGGATCGGGGATATAACTCCAAGTCAGGGTGGTGAGTGACCCAGGTATCTGCTGCTCTTGTCCTTCTAGGTGGTAGTGGTCTTGGGTTTGTAAGGTGCTGTCTAAGGAACCTTGGGTTAATGCAGTGCATCCTGTTGATGGTACACACAGCTGTCGGTGGTGGAGGGTTTGAATGTTTGTGGAAGCGGGAGCAATCAAGCAGGCTGCTTTGTCCTGGATGGTGTTGAGCTTCTTGAGTGTTGTTGGAGCTGCACTCATCCAGGCAAGGGAGAGTATTCCATTACACTCCTGACTTGTGCCTTGTAGATGGTGGATAGGCTTTGTGGGGTCAGGAGGTGGGTTACTTGCCGTAGGATTTCTAGGCCGGGATTCTCCAATCCCGCGGCCAAGTTCCAAAGCCGTCGTGAAAAGCGGCGCCAACCACTCTAGCATCAATGGTCCCTGATAATGCAGAATGTTCCCCTTCTTAGGGGCTAGGTCGGCGCCAGAGTAGTACCCACAGTTCCAGCCAGTGCGAAACGGCTGGCACAGGTTTGCGCGGGTGCTCTGTGGCCGGCGTGATTCCGTGCATGTGCGGAATGGCCGGCGTGATTCCGCGCATGCGCGTGGGTTCCTGTCTCCACGCCGGCCCCTGGGCAATATGGTGGAGCCCGACAGGGGCCCCGCGCGGAGGAACATAGGCCCTCATGGAACTAGCCCGCCCACCGATTGGTAGGCCCCGATCACAGGTCAGGTCACCGTGGCAGTTCCCCCCCGCCCCCCTCCAGGACGGCCCCTGCAAACACACTTCCAGGTCCCGCCGTGTGGGACCTGAGTAACCCAAGCCGATGGGACTCGGCCGAACCCGGCGGCCACTCGGCCCGTCGGGGCCCGGAGAATCACAACTGTGATGCTGGGCCCACTCCTCCACTCGAGCCTCCTCCGCCAGTGAGTTGTTTAATAGTCCACCAGCATTCACGACTGGATGTGGCAGGGCTACAGAGCTTAGATCCAATGCGTTCATTGTGGAATCGCTTAGCTATGTCTATTACTTGCTGCATAAGTTGTTTGGCACACAAGTAGTCCTATGTGTAGCTTCACCAGGTTGTCACCTCATTTTTCAGTATGACTGGTGTTCTGCTCCTGGCATGCGGAGTCTGCACGTCCTCCCCCTGTGTGCGTGGGTTTCCTCCGGGTGCTCCGGTTTCCTCCCACAGTCCAAAGATGTGCGGGTTAAGTGGATTGGCCATGCTAAATTGCCCGTAGTGTCCTAAAAAGTAAGGTTAAGGGGGGGGTTGTTGGGTTACGGGTATAGGGTGGATAAGTGGGTTTGAGTAGGGTGATCATGGCTCGGCACAACATCGAGGGCCGAAGGGCCTGTTCTGTGCTGTACTGTTCTATGCTCTATGCTCTCCTGCACTCTTCATTGAACGGGTTGATCCCCTGGCTTGGTGGTAATGGTAAAGTGTGGGATATGCTGGACCATGAGGTTGCAGATTGTGGTTGAATGCAATTCTGCTGCTGCTGATGGCCTACAACGCCTCATGGATGCCTAGCCTTGAGTGGCTGGATCTGTTTGAAGTGTATCCCATTTAGCATGGTGGTAGTGCTACACAACACGATGGAGGGTATCCTAAATGTGAAGATGGGACTGTGCGGTGGTCACTTCTACCGATACTGTCATGGACATCTGCACCTGCAGCAGGCAAATTGGTGAGGATGAGGTCAAGTATGTTTTCCCCTCTTATTGGTTCCCTCACCACCTGTTGCAAACTCCAGCTGCAAAGCCTTTGAGTGTGGACCTCATGAGAGAAGCTTTCTTTCCTGGTACGAATGCCATCTGCAGTCATTTGTATTGAGACATAGGATGCCATTCTCCGGAAACAATTCTGAGTGTGCTAGCGAACGGGAATTGTCACAGGTTTCCCGGCACTCGGCACTCAGCCAGCAACGCTACTCAGCGGTAATTGGTCCACTTAACGAGGCCTCACGGGCTTCCTGCCCCAAAAACTAGCCCCCAGCACTTAAGTTGCACTTGCTCGACCAACCCAGCCAAGAAAACTGGCCCCAAGACTTGGAGATGCTCACCTGGGTGGGCACCTGGGTGGTCCCGGAGGGTGAGCCACAAGGCAGCCAGTGCTGCCTGCGGCGAGGTGGCGTCAGTAGTCAGCTCAGGCAGTGCAACCAGAAGGACTGGCCTCCAGTGTCGGAAGAAGGTCAACGACCTACACCGGGCAGCATGACTGAGTAGAGGCCAAAGCCATCCCCCCCCTCCCCCCACCCCCACAACCTCCCCAGGGGAACATCCCTTCTGGCGACCCCCAACTCTCCCTCCATCCGCCTCCCCCCTCAGCACTCCCTCCACCCACCCCTTCAACACTCCCTCCACCCCAATCCTTCCTTCAGACCTCCTCCCACAACTGTGAACCATGCTTGTGGCGAACAATACCCTCTCTGTGTCTCCTCAGGAAATGCTCTCCCATAATTTTGCTAGGGCAGCTATTTTTCATGCAGCTATCCCTTAAAGAGTGGAACTAGAGCAGCAATTTTCAGCAGCAGAATTCTGACAGCACTGAGGGAGGAAATAATGACATTCTTAAAGGCTCTGAATGCACAAGAGATTACAGAAAAAAATACATACCAGGCGAGCTTTCAGCTTTCCCTCATGGCAGCTAAAGACCTTTTTAATACAGCAGGAAATGGTCGTCTCCCAAACTGTATTGGACATGGATTTGAGGTTTTAACTCCATCATTTGACTCCAATTTATACACTGCTTACCCTGTTTCCGACAGAAGTGCTGGCCACGCAAATCAAGGTCCAACTGGAAGAGGCAGATACAAGCAGCAAGTCGGCAGGGCATTTTAATTTTCCTCTGTTATCTCCCCATTTACAGGCACAGTGGGGCAGAACCTTTAAATAATACATTCACCAATCATTGATGCGTTTATATTAATGAGAGAGCGTTTGGGATTCAGCTATTGATGGTGCGATCAGTTAATGTGTTGGTTCCCTGAGAAGTCTGTCTTCCATATTAATGTAAGAAATGATTTTAAAAGTTCCAGTCTTTACCACAGCCCTTTGTTGTCAGAAATACTGCTTTGTTCAGAAGAAAATTATGTATGATTGCTTGCTAAAATAATTCAGTTTTACTGAAACATTGCTTGCCTTTAACTGACCATTTTCCACTCTGTGGTCAGAGTTCTAAAAGTCACATTCAATTACCTAGTTGAAGTGGCTAATTTCCATTTAGAGTGGTAAATGTGAATAATTTCAGTGAGCACTGTTGGACTAACATATTACCTGCAATAAATTAAGCTGGATTGGGTCAAAATATTCAGTCTTGCTAGCTTGCTATTAAATGTGGATGGGTAACGCAGTATAACTTTAAGAAGCCTCTTTGGACATGAGAAGTCCAATATTTGATCCCCGGAGCTACAATACTCCAAATAATAGAAATTAGCTCTTAGAAAATAATTTATTCACTTCCGTTTGGAAAAAATATATAAGCTGTATATTCTGAAAATGAGAAGGTCTGGAGTCAATTGGGTGAACTTTCCACTTCTCAGCGGTGGACAGGAGTCCAAAAGTATATGGTTTGTCGACTCCCAACCTCCGCCTTTAAAAATGCCAAATAAAACAACTTGAGCCAATTTACGGCTCTCCAGCAGGAAGCTGGCCAAATACCTGGAAGCAGGTTTGGCAGTACAACCAACCAGACTTCCAGGTCAGGATGTCCGGGGAGAGAGGGGGCAGGCCATGAACCAGAAGTCAGTCACAACCACCCATTTAATGGCCTGGCATGGGTTCCTGGCAGCCGCACCATAATTAACACTTTACAGAGTGGTTTTGACCAGAAGAGTGTGAAATTCTTTGAGCTATCCGAACAGCAGCATGGAAGAGCTCATTTATACATTTTAGTGATTATTGTGCCTACACTGTCTTGTTCAGGACCCTTGCAAGGGAGGAAAGAACATTTGAACACACTCTCCCATTCTCCTTCATAACAAGTGTTTAGAGGACGACTCCAATTCTATCCTTGAACTACTTTTGCCCCTCCACAGAGGGTGTAATGTCAGAGAGAGGACCAGGAGCTGAGGTGATCAAGCGAAAACAACCAGTTTCACCCCTCTAATGGAGGACGTGCTGAAGCTGTCAGTGAATCAGTGGAGTCGCATCATTGGATGAGGTGAGGTTGCAGGAAGGCCCCGGGATGGTGAGATTCCAAAGGCACAAAACTCTCACCCTTGCAAACAGTCCTACCATAGAATACAGTGTAGAAGGAGGCCACTCAGCCCATCGAGTCCACACCAATCCTCCGAAAGAGCACTCTACCTCGGTCCACTCCCCCACCCTATGACTGTAACCCTGCACATTGATCATGGCCAATTCACCTAACCTGCACATCTTTGGGCTGTGGAGGAAGCCAGTGCACCTGGCTGAAATCCACACAGAAACAGGGAGAACATGCAAACCCCATGCAGTCACCCGAGGCTGGAATTGAAACCAGATCCTTGGCACTGTGAGGTAGCAGTGCTAACCGCTGTGCCACAGCGCTGCCCTGAAGAAAGGGGTGGGGGGGGTGGGGAAGTGCAAATTGGGGAAGAGTATAGGGCGGTAACATTGATGCCTTTGACTTGGAAGCTTGCTGAATTTGGGGAGGGATGTGTTTCTCAATGTTGAAGGGCCTAATGCTCAAACCCGAGTTACCATCTCACAATGTAGTGAGTGTGCATATTTAGGAAACCTGTCTCTGAAATCATCTCAAATGATGATGGTGCCCTTCATTCTCCTTGTTTGTTTGTCCCACAGGTAAAACATCAACAGCTGCAGCCACTAGGCCCAAGACAGCAATGTTAATCTCTGAGGAGGAAGTCTCAGACAGTGCACTGCCACATCCCTGCTCTGCACTAAGTACCAGCACCTCGGTGGTAGTGTGCAAGTCAGCTCAAAATGATCTACACACATCACAGTTGCAAAACCAGCTGCCGGAGGCTGAGTTGGAGCAGGCCTCTGAAACTTGGAGAAATGCTGGGGTTGGCATAGGTACTGAGCCGCAGTAAGGGTCTCTGCAGCAGTCCATCAGGTGGCAGATGCAGGGAGTACATCCCAAGGTACATGGAGATGTGGTGGAGATTCCAGAGGTGCTGTGTGCACTGGCACGGGCAGTGGAGGAGTTTATCCAGGTCATGAGTGTGGCAGTTTGGACTGTCTTGGAAGGCTCACCCCAGCAGTTCACTGATGGGAAACTGGGTACACATTCTGATCTACACATCATCACCTTGTCTCCGACCTGTGGTACCCAGAGCGAGGCCCAGAGGGGGATGGGAAGCCTGAAGTCACATCCAGGTCTTGAATCCTCTCAGGAAACCAGGAAGGGTCAAATGGACTTCATGGTGATGGATATTGGATCATGTTGTGGCCATCAGGGGGCCTCTCTCAGTGTGCTTAGGACAGCCTGTCCTCCACTCCTCTGCCGTTTACACCAATGCCTCAGGGTGCCCCCGGCAACAGTTCAGCCTCCTGCCATAGTACTTCCACCAGGCTGGGGACTTCACAAAGGATGCCTGCTAAAGTCATCCCAGAAAAGGGTATCTCGGCCTCCAGCACAGCTGGCAGCGGGATGGAAACACCACACGGCAACACCCCATAACCCATTTTGGGAAAGCATCACACATCGCATGTAGGTTCGCAAGGGTGATTGTTCAGTTTTAAGAGTTATGAAAAGTGTTGATTGATTGTGTTGTTACATAATTGTTCATTTCCCTTGCTGCTCTGGCTCTATTATTGTTTCATGTTTGTGATGAGATGGTTTTATTTTGGATGAACCACATGCTGTTAAGGGAGTTTGTGTTCATGTGGTTTCCTCTGATCAGCCTAATTTGGTACCTCTGCATTTTACCATGTGCAGGCAGCCATGGTATTGATGGATGGATGTTTTCAGGGGAAAGTGAGTGTGGCCAGGATGTTCTTTTTGGTTAAATGATACATTCTTATTGAAATCTTCAATAGATCTCAATCTTCAGAGAATGCCAAGACTTGCTGACATCCAAGCCCTCCTGTGCACCTCCTTATGGAGCTGGCCAGCATGTTCATCCTCCTCATCATCTGAATCATTGTCAGAGGATGCAGTTCTCCCCATCAGTTAGTTACTCCTCAGCTAAGGTGTTCCTTCAAGAGAACCAGGCTGCGCAAAGATCAGCAGACCATGGCTATCAATCACACTCAAACAGGGGAATATTGCAGCATGCTACCTGACTGTTTCAAACATTGAAATCTCTTTAGACGGAAACCTTTATCTCCCAGAAGCCAACCATCCAAAGGTTGTGGGACAATGAGCACACCTGGCAAGTGAAAGTACCAAAATATGTATGAATTGTAACGGCTCCACAAATACTGTACATACATCTGCATCATCCTTTGGTTGTGGTCACACACAATCTGCACATTGATGGAATGAAATCCTTTTCTCCTGCCAAATGCCCCTGGCTGTCTTAACGGAGATCCTATTGCCACATGTGTGCAATCGATGACATTTTGAACCTTTGGAAATCCAGCCATGGTTGCAAAGCATCTGGCTCTGTCTGTTTGACTGGTGTTGTCACTGGTAAATGAAGTAAGTTAATGGGCACGCCTCACTCTCGATATGATGCCTGGTATGACCCGGAGGTGAAGACATTCAAGGCCACAGTTACGTCCAATGCTACAGGCATTGTAGGGCCATAGCACAATTGAAGGCAATCTTCCCGTATAATAAGCTGGAGGACAGCATATTATACAAGGATGTGACTGTCTACCTTGAGAGATGTAGGCCATGATTTTCCTGCCCTGCCATGGTGGAACCCGTCACAGGGGGTGCAATGGGCCAACCAAAAATCTATTAAATTCTGGTGGGACCAGGCGACCCTGGTGGCAGGCAGGACTGCAAAATTCCATCAGCAGTCTTCCAAGGCACTGATATTTAGACCTTTGGAGATATGTAATTTTCACCCTGGAGGCACAGTCCATGCCTACCCCTGCCTCCCTGCCTTCTGCAGCTCTTTGCACAGAAGGAGATCCTTGCTGGACCACCGGACACACCTTCTCCTTTATGGAGTGGGAGCCTCGTATGGAATGCCAAAATCCCAGTAGGACAACAATCTACAGGTCTAACGCAAGAGTGCACAAACTTGATTGTTGCATTTTCTGTATGTCCCCTTCCCTGAGAAAATGTCCGAATGCAGACTAAACCGCTGTGAAACTCTCCCCATCTTCAGCCTCAGAGTCTTCTGCTGAATGCAGCCATCGTCCCACTTTAAGCCTTTATATCTGCCTTTGCAACACATCCTCATCCCTGGCGTGACTCCCACTGAACATTTTTCATGGGCATCCACTAAAAAGTGGCACGGGCGATATAAAATTCAGGTTTATTGTCTTGTCAACAAGTTTCTTAGCTTGTTCATGAGTTTTTTAAAAATGAAAACGGCAGTTTTAGCACTTGCCCCATTTCCGTATTATCGGAGACTGGCATGATGACGTCAGGTTAGTGAGCTAACCAAGAATCAGGGGAAAGTAGCCAACGTATGAGAGGGAGGGAACACCCCGGGGAGGGGGGGGGGCAGCTAAACCTAAGAGAAAAGAAGCTAATCACAGGAGAAGGGGCAGAATGAAGGGGGGCAAAAGGGGGGTGGGAAAGGGGGTTGGGAAGAGGGAAGAGGGAGGAGACAGGAAACAATAGAGGGGAATCAGCGAGGGTGGGGTGGAAGGCGAGGGAATGATAGCCGGAAGGAGAGCACGGGAATCGATAACAAACTTGGCAAATACAATAACAGAGAGCAAGGAAAATACTGGCGAAAGATGGGCTGAACGGCCGAAGCGGAGGTGAACGCGAGACATCAATGGCAGCGAAAACCCTCCGGGAGAAGCAAGTAACAACACCAATACCAGATCCATTCCCGTATTGCCCTCTCTGTATTGGACATAACCAATGTCATTGTTTCTCTGGCACCTAAATGTATATGTACCTCCCCAGTCTCTCCCCCCACCCACACATACAGGTGCCTACTTATTTGTTAAACATAATATTGCTAACTGTACAGAGTTGCTGTTTTTGAGCTAGTGCACAATATCCTACCAGTTTTTTTTCCGCTTCTATGTATATATTTTAATCTGTGTACATAACTGTAAATATACTATGTTCAAAAACCCAATAAAAAACATTTATAAAAAAAAAGGTTAGTGAGCCAATGGCGTTACGCCAGATTGTGTGCATACGCAGGGAGGGCAATGGTACCAATTTTCTTATAAATTGACAATTTTCTTCGTCAAAAACAATTTGCAACAGCAATAAAACTAGTGTGGATGACAGTGATCATCCAGCCTGAATCATGCAGTCTGTATTTTGTTTTCACTGTCACTCCTCTGGTATGGTGAATCTGTTGATAACTGATGGGACACTAATGTCCACTCACTGCAGGGAGAATTCGAGTGAAGCATTTTATGTGGAGCTGTGACCAGTTTTTACCGGACTATTTCTTGCCTCCAGGAATGGAGGGAAAGTTCTATTTTATTGCCAAGTGCTGCAGCTCCCACTCGAGCAATTAAAAAGTGAAGCTTTGTAGGAGCCGTACCTTGCCGGAGGTGCAGAATGTTAATTCAGGAGACATAGCAATACTTGAGAGTACAATGTAGGTGCACAACAATAGGAAGGGAAGAAATTCAAGGCACAGATATAAATGAAAAAACTGCCCCATTAGCTAGACCTGTTTAACCAATGTTCGGCTGTAAGGAAGCATGTCAGTCCCTGTTCAATCTGCAGTCAGTGGTTATTTAGCTATTAGGGGTGCTATTGGCATCTCTGGGTACAGAGGAAGTATGGGTTTACCACCCTCAGGCAGTGTCCAACTCCATTATTTTCCTCTTCCTTGAGCAAAACAAGCCTCTCACATTTTCGTAGCCTTAAATTCAAATTTTCCATGACAGTACCACAGTGCAGCATGGTGGCACAGTGGTTAGCACTGCTGCCTCACAGCGCCAGGGACCTGGATTCAATTCCGACTTGGGTGATGGCCTGTGTGGAGTTTGCATGCTCCCTCTGTGTCTCCATGGCCTTCCTCACTCCGGGTGCTCCTGTTTCCTTCCAAGGTCCAAAGATTTGATTTGCTTTGCTTTACTATTGTCACATGCATTAATATGCAATGAAATGATGTGAAGGTTAGCTGGATTGGCCATGCTAAATTTGCCGTTAGTATCCAAAGATGTGCAGGTTCAGTGGGGATCTGGTAGGGGAGTGGACCCAGGTAGGATGCTCTTTCAGAAGGTCAGTACAAACTTGATGGGTAGAATAGCCTTCTTCTACACTGTAGAGATTTATTATCCCATGTATTATCCTTACCATCTAATTAGCAAAGAGGTCAGCTCACCCTCAGGCTCACTATCGCCCACGAATCTCCTCTCCTGCAATCTGCTATCGTTTTCCAGCTATTCTTTCAGAAAGCATCATCTCTTGTTCCACAGGCTCACACCTGAAGATCTACCATGTTGATAAGGGAAATACATTTACGTTGCATTTTAAAAACACTTCTACGGGATGTGGGTATCACTGATGAGGCTATCATTTATTGGCTCCCAACTGCCCTTGAGAAGGTGGTGATGAGCTGGCTTTTTGAGCTGCTGCAGTCCATGTCGTGTAGGTACACCCACAGTGCTGTCAGGGAAAGAATTCCAGGATGTTGACCCAGCGGTAGTGAAGGAACGGCGATATATGGGGGCAATTCTCCGCTCCCCATGCCGGGTGGGAGAATCGCGGGAGGGCTGGGCGAATCACGACATGCCGCTCTGGTACCCCCCGCGATTCTCCCACCCCCCCCAAAAATGGCATGTCGCGTTTTGCGTGACGCCGCTCGGAGAATCGCCGCTCGCCGTTTTTCACGGCGACCGCCGATTCTCCAGCCCTGATGGGCTGACCGGCCTGTCGAACCCGACCGGTTCACACCGGCGACAACCACACCTGGTCGCTGCTGTCGTGAACAGCGCGCGACAGGTAAGTGTGGGGCCTGTGGGGGATGGAGGGAGGATCGAGCACCACAGGCGTGCTCATGAGGTGACTGGCCCGCGATCGGTGCCCACCGATCGTCGGGCCGGCGTCTCTAAGAGACGCACTCTTTCCCCTCCGCCGCCCTGCAAGATCAAGCCGCCATGTCTTGCGGGGGCAGCGGAGGGGAAGACGGCAACCGCGCATGCACGGGTTGGAGCCGGCCAACCTGCACATGCGCGGCTGACGTCACGTCGGCGCCGCCGGCCGCATCATTCCCGGTGCGCCGCTTTGACGCAAGCGTCAAGGCCGGGTGTTCGGCATTCACGAACCGCCGCTCCTAGCCCCTTGGGGCGGGGGGGAGAATAGGGTGTGAGGAGCAGCCTCCGACGCCGTTGTGAAACACTCCGGGTTTCACTCGGGCGTCGGCACTCAGTCTCCCGTTGGGAGAATCGCGCCAGAAATTTCCAAGTCAGGATCATATTTGGCTTGGAAGAGAAACCTGAAGGTGGCAGTGTTCCCATACATCAGCTGCCCTTGTCCTTCTGGTGATAGATGTCACAGATTTGGAAGGTGCTGTCGAAGGTGTTGGTAAATTGCTGTTGTGCAACATAGATGGCACACACTGCTGCCACTGTGCACAGCAGTGGAAAGAGTGAACAGCAAAGGTGGTGGATAGAATTCCAATCAATTGGGCTGCTTTTTCTTGGATGGTGTCAAGATTCTTGAGTGTTGTTGGAGCTGTGCTCATCCAGGCAAATGCAGAGAATGCCCTAACATCCCTGTCTTGTGCCTTGCAAATGGTGGACAGTCTTTGTGGAGTCAGGGGAGGAGTTACTCATCACAGAATTGCCAGACTTTGACCTGTTCCTGTAGCCATAGTATTTATGTGGCTCTTCTAATTGAATTTCTGGTCAATGGAGAGACCCAGGATGTTGATAAAGTGAGAGATGGGGGGAGGTTCGGCAATTATCATGCCGTTGAATATCCAGGGAGATAATATTATTTCTTGATGGAGATGGTCATTGCGTGGTACTTGGGTGGTATGAATGTAATTTGCCACTTATTAACACCAAGCCTGAATGTTGTTCAGGACTTGCTGCATATGGCCATGGATTGCTTCAGTATCTCAGGAGTCGCAAATGGTACTGAACATTGTGCAGTCATCAGCGAACCTCCCCACTTCTGTTTACTGATGAAGTTCCCTCAAGAGCTCCTGCAGTGATGTTCTTGGACTGAGATGATTGACCTTTAACAACCACAACTATCTTCCTGTGTGCTCATTATGACTCCAACCAGTGGAGATTTTTTTCCCATTGACTCAGGTTTTGACACGCTTTTCGGTAAGAGGATTCAGCCTCAAATCATCTGCATCGGCAATCTGCATGCTTGGCCAATGCTAGAATGCATAGTTGTAGGCCGCAAGCAGCAAGGCCCAATGATGCCCCCTTGGTAAGGGTATTGGTTTATCCTCTCTCAAATTGCCCAACAGAGGCTTACAGACGGTGATTATCATGAATCGCCATTGTTATGACACCCTGGGAAAGTATGCAATTAATTCCAGCTCCACTCGTCCCGTAGTTACAACACAAGTGAATTAACAAATAATTCTTTAAAAATACCCAGTCTTCGGTCCTTGGCTGCCCAATCATTACAGTCATCAGATTTGTAAGTATAAACACAATTACTGTTTATTTATAACAAGAATTATCTTGAAATGTGCAGCAAGTACTACTCGTTAACTATTAACTAATTGCTAACTCCCCGCTTTAATGTGCCGCCACCGTCTACATACACAGAGGAGAGGAAAGGGATAAAATCAAAAGCAAAATGAAAAGGAGCCTTTGTTTGAGACAATGGTTTTAACACACCTTCCTTCACAGCAAACTTGCAAGTTAAAGTCTCTGTCCGCAGCCTTCTCTGTAGATTCATTGATCCAGGTTCTCTGCAACTTCAGAAGTACAGCAGTCACAGTCTTTCTGGAGAGAGAGAGTACCACGTTCTGGTCTTTGTTTGCATCCTGTACTGATTTTCCTGGAAATAGATTCATCAGGTACTCTTTAGGTTCAGAAATACAGCACTCACAGGCTTTCTGGAGAGAAACACAGAGGAGAGAGAGTAGCATGACCTGACCTCTGTTATCCAGGATCAAAACTGGAACTCCTTTGGATTCTGAAAAGCATTCCATTGCGATAGGATCCAATCACTACTCTTACCGAGCAGAGTGCAGGCTTTTGGCCCATTCACTGGCCATCAGCCAATCAATCACACCGAGTCCCATCCCATCTCTCCAAGAAGTCTGAGGCCTTCTGTCCAAATCAACAGGAACTATAATGCTCTCCGGTAACTTCTGAATTCTGCTTCTTGCCTTAAAGATACATGTCCACTAATCCAGCTTAACTTAAAGATACATATCCATTAATCATCCATGGATCAAAAATAATAACATCAAAATTAAAGAAAGGGGGAAATAAGGGAATAAACAGGAAGGACCCTTACAACTAGTATTAACAGAATATTTTTATGATCCCAGGGCCTTTCAATATTTGGTGCCTTCAGCCGTTTCTTGAAACCACGTGGCTGAAATCAAATTGGTTAAAAACTGGCATCTGCAATGTTGGGGACCTCCGGAGAAGGCAGAAATGTTCTTGGCATGGCTAACTGAAGATGGTTGCAAATGCTTCAGCCTTTTTTGCACTGATGTGATGGGCTCCCCCATCATTGAGCATGGGATATTTGTGAAGCCTCCTCCTCCAGTAAATTGTTTAATTGTCCACCACCATTCATGAATGAATATGGCAGGACTGGAGAGCTTCTATCCATTAGTTGTGAGATAGCTTAGCTGTTTCTCTCGCATGCTACCTTTACTGATGGATATGCAAGTAGCCATTTGTCATATCTTCACCAGGGTGACACCTCATTGCATGCTCATGGAACGCTCCCTGCTTCCATCATTGAACCAGGGTTGAGTCTCCCGGCTTGATGGTAATGGTGGAGTGGGATATGTGCTGGACCAGATTGTGGTTGTATTAATTTCTGCTGCTGCTCCTGATCGCTCACACCACCTCATCTGTGCCTAGTTTTTAGTGTATAGATCTGTTCAAAATATATCCCATTCAGCATGGTGGCAGTGCTATGCAACACAATGGAGGTTATCCTCAAAGTGAAGATGGGAATTTGTCCCCTCAAGGAGTGTGGTGGTCACGCTTACTGATACTGTCTTGGACAGATGCATCTGCCATAGTTAAATTGGCGAAGCTGGCATCAAGTGGGTTTTACCTTCTTGGTGGCTCTCTTACCATCTGCTGAAGACCCAATCTAGCAGTTACGTTCTTTAGGATTTGGCCAGCTCAGTCAGTAGTGATGCCACCAAGCCAGTCCTGGTGATGGACAGTTTAGTTCACCTCGCAGAGATCATTCTCTACCCTTTGCCAATCTCAGTGCTTCTTCCAATTGATGTTCAACATGGAAGAGTACTGATTCATCAGCTGAGGCTGTGCGGGTGGAGGAGCAGTAGCTGGTGATCAGCAGGAGGGTTCCTTGCTCATGTTAACCTGATGCCATGAGAATGCATGGGCTCAATGTTAAGGGCTCCCAAGGTAACTCCCTCCCAACTGTACCACCACCTCTAGTAGGTCACAATAAACCCAGGTTGACGGTGTCAGGGGCATTGTCTGAAAGGTATGATTTTGTAACGATGTCTATCTCATGCTGTTGCTTGACTAGCTGAGATTAGCACTCCAAATGTTGCCACTCACCATCAGATGTTAATAATGAGGTCCTTGCAGGATCAACAGGGCTGTGTCTGTTGTTGTTTTCAGTGCCTAGGTTGATGCCAGTTGATCTGGCCTCGTTCCTTATTGTTGGGTTTTGTAGCAGCCTGGGTGGTTTGCTAAGCCATTTCAGGGTCAACAACTACGTTTCTATGGACAGACCAGGGAAGGAGGGCAGATTTCCCTCTCCAAAAGGCATTAGTGAACCAGATGGGTTTATTGACCATCGTTCTGTGGTCACCATTACTAGCTTTTTTTAAATTCCAGCTTTATTAATTGAATTTATAACCTACCATCTGTAGTGAGATTCAAACCTGCGACCTCTAAGTATTAACTTGGACCTCAGGATTACTAGGCCATTGCGATACCTCCATGACACTACCCCTTTCACATACAAGTGGATTTTCAGTCGACCCAGCTAACCAGCAATTGCCCAATGAGTGCCCTGTTGATTAATAGAAAGTTTAAAACATTTGTATTTAAATTATGTTTATTAAATACTTAGGCTGTCCCAAACAGTTTTACATACATTGAGTGACTCCTGAAATGTTGTCATCGAAGTTGGAGCTGTTAAATCTTGTCTCATAAACTCACACAAACTGAAAATTAGATGAATAATGGTCCAATTTGTTTGCGTGCAACTTTTGAGTTATTTCAGTGAATGTCTCCCACTGAGTACTCACATTCACAAAAGCAGACCTCAACAATACCAGGTGATTGGGCCAAACTTATGTCACTAGGCTCCAAATAGTCTATATTGAACCACTGCAGTGATATGTTAGCACACTCTCGGAGTAGTTCAACATGCTTGTCACATTAACAAGATATTATTTAACATTTTGTTGAGGCTCTCGCACGGCATAAATTTCCACTCTCAATGAGCAGCAAAGATATTACAGAATGTTGTGCTTAGAAATGCAAGTTTTCAATGCTGCAATGTTTAATGAGGCTTGTATAATTATTACTATTAAGTAAGGCTCTTTGAATTCATCAGCAGGATGATCTTTATGTATTTTTATGACTTTCCTGCTTCAATGAATCCAATATCTTCCTGCAAAGTGCATTGCTCAGATCAGCAGCCGTTTTCGCTTTTAAATTCACAGAGCCACACGTAACAGTTTCTGCTGTGTTAGAAGGAATTGCTTCCAATAAACCCCTGCGGCTCAGAGTGTAAGGATTTGATTTCTCAGTCTATTCACAACAGGTGCAGCGGACTATTATTTCTCTGATTTATAACAGTGCAGTGGATACCTATTATGTTTTTCACTGCCTTTGAAACATG
The DNA here is from genome assembly GCF_902713615.1 of Scyliorhinus canicula. Taxonomy (NCBI): domain Eukaryota; kingdom Metazoa; phylum Chordata; class Chondrichthyes; order Carcharhiniformes; family Scyliorhinidae; genus Scyliorhinus; species Scyliorhinus canicula. The sequence goes on from NC_052151.1 coordinate 156,600,550, forward strand.
TGGTTTTATGTCCTTGCTATGTTGCTTCCATGATTGCTTGAAGGAAACCTCAATAGAGTAATGAAAAATGCAGACGTGTTTCAGATGTTTATCAAAGAGCCATGAAGAAAATACATAAAGAAACAAATATGGCAATAGAGTTTGCTCTGGTTACTGACTAATGTGTGTGCTGCTTAAGCAATTAGTTCGAAGAGCTGTTCATTGACCACCAATGACTTAACTACCTAATCTTATCCAACTACTGCCAGGCCCTTTCTGAACCACAACCAAAAATAATACAATATTCAAACACTTTCACTTTTTCTCACACTGTACGAAGAATAGACAGGCTGCATTGTGTTCTATGTTTTATTTTGATTGTCTTCTGTTATTACATACGATATTAATTAATTGCGTTCTTTCAAAATATGTAAATCATTTCAGCAACTTGCCCAATATTATTGTGGCAAAGATACCTGAGGTGATATTTGCTGGTTTTGGTTTCAATCATGATTAACATGGAAGGAGGTATCATATATCCATCATGTCAAATGCTATACTCCCAAAACATTTTGAGGCCCAAGCTTCATTAGTAGCCATTAGCAGGGCGCGAGTGGAGCATAAGCACTAGCATGGAATAATTGGGCAGAATGGTCTGTTTCTCTGCAATATATCCTATGTGATCCTATGTAAGTGCAATTTTCATATTATTTAGTGCTGGTTCGGGCTGTACTATCTGCTTTCTCAACCGGAGTGGACAAAAAGTAAAACTCTATGGGCCATAACCTCCTGGCTCCCAGCATAGGATTTGGAGGGTACCCCAAAGATGCACTGGGTAATTCCTCTCAGAAGTTCCCAGGTGAGGGTTTACGTGAAAATTGTCCTGAAGGGGTAATTAACCTAGACAATTGCACTGGACTAGCAACCACCCAACAAAGTGATTTAAATTACTAACTTTAGATGATTCTGCCAGTTTTGCACCTATAGTTACCCTGAAAGAGTTAGAAAGAACTTTTCATTCCAGAATAACTATTTTAGACACCCAGGACGGGCCCAACATCCCCCCACACCCCAGCCTCCCGGGGAATCCCCATGCTCCCCACCGCACCTCCTCCACTGTCAACTTGGCACACCGCCCCCACGGTTCCACCACCTTTCACCACCCCCACCCCACCTGCACAGGATTTCCCACCCCCCCCCCCCCAACACAACCACCCCTCCGATGCCCAATAGTGCCACAAACAGTGGGGCATGCCTTCCTTCGCTCCACTCCTTTTACACTGTTGGAGCCACTGACCTGCTTCGCTTCTTCAATCTCACCTCAGGATGGTCGGGCAAGGCAAGCACTTTGGAATTCAAGTGTGGTAAGTCACTACTGAATGGTAATCCACCACTGATTGCCACTACGAGGCAGTTAGGGACCTATGTGCGATGAAGCTCTGAGTGGGACACTTTTAGTGTCAGGGGCTGTGACTCATGGTTAGCACTGTTATTTGTGAGTCAGGTGGTTAAGGTTTCCAAGTCCCAATACAGGAGTATAAAAGCTCAGAAGGCCGAAGAAGGTAGATTACCCAGGGTAGGTAGGTCAGGGCCCTGCAGGTGGTCAGGACCCTTCTTTCGGTCGTCCACCACAATAACATTTTCCTGGAATAAATATTACATTCACTCAGTATATTAGGTCCAGTATCCCATGTCTGCCTCAAAGGCCTCTAGCCTCCCAAAAAGCAGCATTCGCAAAATCCCGCTGACCTCACTCCTGTGCTGGTGTATTCCAGTTCAGTCAAGACATCCAGAATCACAGCTTTTGTCGTCGCTGGCATAGAAGGCCCAAGAAGGTAAATTAAACAGCATTTAGTAAATCAACATAAAGTAAAGGCCACTATGCAGCTTACAGTTCAAAGGTTCCAGTTGGGGCTACAGGAAGTGCCGATCCCAGTCTAGGCTGGCTTTTATAGGGCGAATGTACAAGCCCCAACTGGGCTGGCCTCCGAGCCTAGTGGGGGAGCTCATATTCCACCACTCCCATGGGCAGATCAATAAAGGTGTCCCTGGAGGTCTCATGAGGTTATTATAATGAACATAAAAATAATATCTAGGTTGACATTCCAGGGAGGTATTGGGGGAATCATATGGCTGAAATGTCAACTCTACTTTTCTTTCCACAATGTGGAGATGTCGGCGTTGGACTGGGGTAAGCACAGTAAGAAGTCTTACAACACCAGGTTAAAGTCCAACAGGTTTGTTTCAAACACTAGCTAGTGTTTGAAGCAAACATGTTGGACTTTAACCTGGTGTTGTAAGACTTATTTCTTGCCACATAGGGCATTTAGAGCATTTACATAGGTTGAAGTGAAATTTTCCATAGTCCAAGAGGACCATAGGCTGCTCTCCCTCTCATCAGATCTGAGAGTCACCACACCTCAGGCAAGGGACAAGGTTGAGAAGACTGGGCCTTTATGGTGCAGGAATTGTACCATGCTAGTACAGGCTGTTGACATCATTTTGCATTATAAACCAGCCATCCAGTCAACTGAGCTAACCAACACTCCACACGGAATTGGGCCATTTGACCGAACCAGTCCCGGCAGGGCTTATGCAGCATTTGAGCCTCCTCCCACCTTTGCTCATCTAAATCTATCAACATAACCATTTAGTCCCTTCTCCCTCACATGCTTGGCCAGGTTCCCCTTAAATACATCAATACTGTTCACCTAACCACCTCATGTGCTTGTGAGTTCCATATTCTTACCACTTTGTCGGTGAGGAAGTTTCTTCTGAATTCCCTGTTGGATTTCTTGATGACTTTCTTACATTGATGGTCTTGAGCTACGCTCTTTCCCACATATATTCTTTCTGTATCCACTCTTCCAAAAATCTTTCGGAATTTAATAAGACTTCTGTTAGATCACACCTTTTTTAAAAAAGACAAAAGATGGGGCCTCTCAATACTTTCCTAATATGTGTGCCCACGTATTTCAGACATCATCCTTGTAAATCTTCTTTGCACCCTCTCCAATATATTACTAACCTTTTTGTAATAGAGTGACCAGAACAGCATGCAGTGTGTGTGAACCAAAGTTCGATACACCATCCGCATTACTTCCCTATTTCTCAATCCACTCCCTCTAAAAATAAAGTCCAGTGCCTAGTTTGCTTTCTGTGCTGTCCTTGCTAACCTCTGACATAGTCTTTATTGATTTTCATCTTGGCTGGCTATCATCTAATTGTGGAGAGGATTAAGGGACTGGAAAGTGTACTCCTGTTCCCATGTTCTGCTGAATTGTATTTCAAAAATGACTGTGGCAGAAAGGATTCCACATTTTAAGCATATTCTGTGTTAAGGATTTTTATTTCTAATCTCGTTTTTAAAACTTTCTGTGACAATCTCAAATTTGGAATCTCCCTTAACTGTTTCACCAACCTGTTGAAACAGTCCATCACTATCTGTTTTACTATAATATTCATAATCTTAGGGTCATTTATGGCGTCTCCCTTCAACCTTCTCAACTCTAGTGAAATCTCCCCTGTCCAATTTCCAGCATTTGCCATTTTTGTTTCAGATTTCCAACATCCGCAGTTTTCTCCTTTTTCTATTTTGAATGGGTTAATCATGCTTCATGATCTGCTGGCGGCCCTCTTCAGAGGCTATTGAATTTATTGTCCCTTATCTGGTTATTACATCATTGCTATTTGAAGAGGTAGTCTGAAGAGGTAGAATTCCAAATGGACTACAGAAGATACAACATGGATGCTGCCTGATATAAAATGGATTCTGTCAATGTTCTTGACCCTATGTTATCATCAGTGTCTGCTGCTGAAGTAAGTAAAGCTTTGTGCAAAACAAGTGACACACAAGCTGCATCTGGAGAGACAATTAGCCATTAGCAAACTTGCCCAATGCGGCATTGTTAGCTACTTAGCTAAGGGACTGGAGAAAGGGGCCCCAAATTAAGGAACTAGCAAGGAATGGGGAAGGACTTATTCAATGTGGCTATATGTAACCGTGATCTATGTAATGAATTCATCGGTTAGTGCAAACTACCAATTAGAGGCTATAGGAGCTAACTTGTAGCCATTTATGGCATTGAAGATGCATGTTATGAATTTGTGATGCAAACAGAATTGAGGTATATGTAAATGCGAATGCAAACTAATTCCGTTTCACTTCTCTATATTAACTCAGTGCAGCCTCAGCTCAGGCGAGAAAAGGTGCTGTACAGACTGTGGGGGTCAAGGTCTTTCTCCCAGAAATCTGAAAATTAATAAATCGCTTCTTTACTTACTCAAAGGTCAATTTGTGAATATTTTCACCTACACTATTTGTGGGACCTAGCTGTGGGTGCCATGTTTCCGATCCTGCCCACTGTGGGAATTGTCACGGGTGCGACGGACAATTTAATGCATCATTCAAAGGTCCATTGACCAAGTCGAAAATTTTCGGTCCCTGTGGCAGTGGGGTGGGGGAAGAGGGGGGGGGGGGGGGGGGGGGGGGCAACCAAAAAATATCGCCCTACATTTCAAAAGCATCTAATTTGCTGCTGGACACTGCTACAGGATGTCAGCTTGTCTAAGGCACTATATAAATGCGAGACTTCCTGTCTATTTTTTCCAGAAGCTTTTTCAGGCTGTTTCTTAATTTATCCATCTCAGAATTGTTTTTCACATTTTGACATTTGTTTTGATGTCCAAACAATAGGAAATATATATCTAGAAGCACGAGTAGTCAAATACTGTGCAGAATCATTCGGGAACTGAGCGGAACTGAAAGATTTATAAGAGGTTTTAAAGCTCCTAAATAAAATAGTTCATTATTAAGGCAATGCAAGATAAAGTAAAAGGCATGCCATGAAAATCAGCAGACATTAGTGCTGGACTACCTGTATCTGGCATTGTGCCAACAACCATATCTTGAGGTCCCAGGACACCTACTTCATGACAGCTAAGGATAATATAAATAGTCAGTTTGCACATCTGTAGCCAAGCTACCCCATAGAGATAATGCTACTGGTGTAAAGGTATGCATAAAATGCAGTGAAACAGCTGTAAGGTTGTGTAAGAACTTAGCATTATCCAACTAAATGTGTAGAGGGTTGGCCGACAACAGTTTTCAGCATGAATAAATAAACAAATCTGGCAAATTACTGTGCTCTGTATCTTGTTGCTTTCCTTTATGCAGCATACTCTTCTAAGTTCAGCAGATACTGACGCAATATTTATCCAGACCGACGCCTCTTGCCTGACAATCAAGACTGCTATCTTTTGGAGAAATGCTTCAACATGTGAAAAGAGGACATCCAGTCTTACACTCACTCAGCAGCAGCCTCCCTTAGCAAGCCATAAGCTATTGGGCTAATCCCGGTATTGGGCCACACAATCACTGGCCCACAGACTCTGTTTCCTACTGGTGCAATTGTTTTCTTTTTTAATGGAGTTCCTCAGACTCTCCGATCAACCTTTGGAATTGGAATAGCTGATGAATTAAAGGATAAGCTAAATAATTAAGGGAGAATGCAACAGAAAGTTATGAAGATAGGATCAGACAAAGAGGGGTGGGATGTGTGACCAACATAAATACCCACACTGTCCAGTAATGTTTTTGTACTGCATACTCAATGTAATTCAGTGTGATTTTTTAATGGCCAGAATTTTAAGTTTCCATCCCTCACCCCTCTGTACCCACCCCTCCTGTAACTCCCCCCCCCCCCCCCCCCCCCACCAAGTGGGTTCTCAATACGGGATTCCCTCCAGGTTCCCATCCTCCATGACCTGGTCTGGTCACACACTGGGACAGGCAGTGCCTCAGGCAGGAGGTCCACCCTTTTCCCAGTTAAGGCCCAGTTAAGTGGCCACTTAATGGCCAGTTAAGAGCCTTTTCCCTCCCAGCCACAATTTGTAGGCTTGCAGGTGGGTGACAGTTCAGTGGCGGGAGGCCAGAGAAAAGCAAAGATCGATCTCGGGCGGGATGGGGTGGTTGGGGGCATCGATCAATAAGCCCGTTCTGACTGTGGAGGCATCCTCCACTTTCGGCCGATGACCTCTGGATCTCCCCATTCCTCCCCCCAGCCTGTTTCCTGAGACCCTGATTGCCCCCCTTTGCAACATTCCGGATCTTTCTTCCATTGCTTGTCCTGAGATCCTACCTCTCATCCATCCTCAGGGTCCTGGGACTTAGTTTGAGGCAGCTCCCTGCAATGCCTCTCCCATCTATTATGGCCTGGTGGGGCAGGAGAGCTGTTAACCAGTCTGAGTGGCCGTCATAATTCCAAGGCAGGATTTACTCACAAGTGAGCGCAGGACATCTGCTTTTTACCAATCAATATTTATCAGTATCAGGGCTGCTGGAGTCGGCAGGGATGTTTTGGGACAATGAGCCGAGCCCCCACCATTCTAAAATTCAGGCCCACGAGTTTCAAAAATTGCAACATTTCAGAAGAGGCGATTTGTTTTCTCCAAATTCTGTCTTTTTGCAGCTAAGTCTCCCAATATTGCGAGAAATTGTAACAAATGCTGTGAAGGGCAGTTGATAGGTGCTTGATAGCCATTGCATCAGCATTCTGAATGAGACTGTATTTAACTGTCTGTCAAATATGTAAATGTGACCCAGTTAAAATACATTTTGATAATGAGATTTTAAAATATATTTTGTTCATGAGGGCTGAAGTTACATCATGAGATACCTTCAAGCTGCAAAATGAGGTAACCTCACAGAAGACAAATAATCTGTTACGGTAATGATTTGTTAATAATTAGAGGATAATTGATGAGAATTTGGTTCATCATCATTTATCATGAACATAAAACACCAGGAGCCATGTAGCCTCATACCACAATTGTAACAAACACAGTATGGGTTTTCTCTTTGGAAATTATACCGCTTGTACACTGCTCTCTTCCGTGTTATGGAATCACAAGATCTAGCCAGCCTTTAGTTTGAGCTTTTCCAGAGGAATTGGCCTTCAGAAGGTTTTACTGTGTACATTTGTCCCTTTGTACTTATGATCTACTTTAATATGCCTCATTATAATTTTTCCCTGAATATTATTTTATTTTTACAGTCAGTGAAATAATTATATCCACACCACACATATATAAAATAAGGCTGCCATTGTAATGAAATTATCTACTCAAGACAGGATGATTTGGAGTAACTATAATGAAATAGCTTAAAATGCCACTGATTTAACGGGTCCAACTTTACATTTTAATGCAATGTCTGGGTTTAGATTAGCAGTGATGTTTACCAGTGACCCAGTTATCAGAAGTAATGTTCCCTGTATAGTCTGTGATAGACTGCTGACAGTGGCTTATGGTTTTTCTCCTGTCACATACAGGGCAGAGTATTGTCTTCATCTGTGCTTTCTGCAGACTTCTATAATTTTGTACTAACACACAAGATAAGCAAAGCTCTGGATTGATGGATTTTGTGTGGGAAAATGCCATAGACCAAACTGAGGGTATCTAATGCAAACAATGCTCATCATGCAAGGGCTCAGGGGGTCACATAGATAAAACATGAAACCTAAATGCAAACCTGAGTTCAGGACTACCTGCTTATTTGGTGCTATTAAATATTAATTTCAATAGGGTGTCTTCAAATGGTAAAATAGCTATATGGCAAGAAGTCCAAGTTTTTCAATTGTACCATGGCAAGAAATTTAAGATGAAACTGGGCTCCAAAACTTAAATGGGTTGAATGAACCTAGAATTCTAACTTATTGCATATCTACCATAATTAATTTGAGAACTTTCTGGTGCTTTAAAACAAATGGGGCGGGATTCTCCGACCCCCCCCGCCGGGTGGGAGAATCGCCGGGAGTCGGCATGAATCCCGCCCCCGCCGTCCTCCTAATTCTCCCACCTCCCAAAAATTGCCCCGGTTTGAGTCGCGCCGCCCGCCTCGGAGAATGGCGGGATCCGGCGCGACTCAATGGCCCCGGGGCTGACCGAATTCCTGGCCCGCGATGGGCCAAAGTCCCGCCCATTCATTGCCAGTCCCACTGGCGTAAATTAGAGTAGGTCCCTTACCAGCAGGACCTGGCAGTGTGGGCGGGCTCCGAGGTTGCTGGGGGGTCACAGGGGGATCTCGCCCCGGGCGGTGCCCCCACGGTGGCCTGGCCCGCGGTCAGGGCCCACCAATCCGCGGGCGGGCCTGTGCAATGGGGGCACTCTATTGTTCTGCAACGCAGGGTGTGGTCTTCTGCCATTCCTGGTGCAGAAGTGAAACCCTCTGCACATGCGCAGCGATGACGCCAGCACGCACTTGCGCTCCTGCGCATGCGCCGACTCGTGCCGGCTAGCAGAGGCCCTTCAGCGCCGGTGGCGTGGCGCCAAGCCCCTTTCCCGGCAGCCAGCGGGGCACCAACCACTCCGGGGCGGGCCGAGCCCCTGAAGGTATGGAGGATTCTGCACATTTGGGGCGGCCCGACGCTGGAGTGGTTCACGCCACTCCATCCCACCGGGACCCCCCACCTCACCGGGTAGAGGGGAATCCCGCCCATGGTTCACACAGCCAGAACGGCAATTCCTCCCTCTCTCCCTAGCCTACACTCAGAACTTTCTGTTTACCTCTTTGAATGTGGTTTGTGCATTTGGCCGGGGGTGGGGGTGGGGGGGGGGGGGGGGGGGATATCCTGGCTATCCTAATAATAGTCATTGTTGATGTGTTGGGTAAGCTGGGTCGGCGAGGACTGCGTTTACTGCAGTAGTGAGAGAGACCGGCTTCCAACACTTGAAGAAATGCAACTCGATTTTATTGAACTCTTAACTATCATACATACTTTAACTGTGGGTTGACACTATGCTAACGTGACTGGAGACCTGAGGCTAACCTGACCAGACTATCTTATTACCACATGGTGTGTGTTCTAGTTGCCGCTCACGGGCTCTGACTGTCTCAGAGGCTGGATCCCAAGAGAGCGGGAAAAGTAGTGCCCTCTGGCTTTATTGTGATCGTGTCCTGTCTGGTGATTGGCTGCTGTGTCATGTGTGTTCACTGGTCATCCTGTGTGTCAATAACATCCTGTCTGTGCACCATCATATACCTGTGTGTATATTATGACCTCTCCCCCCTTTTTTTTACTTTTAAAAAAATGTGTGCAGGTCAATAAATAGTGAGTGTGTGTGTACAGGAGCCTGACTATATACAAAGTATGATGTGGAGATGCCGGCGTTGGACTGGGGTGAGCACAGTAAGAAATCTTACAACACCAGGTTAAAGTCCAACAGGTTTGATTCAAACACGAGCTTTCAGAGCGCAGCTCCTTCCTCAGGTGAATGGAGAGGTATGTTCCAGACACATTTATATAGACAAAGTCAGAGATGCTGGACAATGCTTGGAATGCAAGCATTTGCAGGTAAACAAATCATTACAGATCCAGGGAGAGGGATAATCACAGGTTAAAGAGGTGTGAATTGTTTCAAGCCAGAACAGTTGGTAGGATTTTGCAAGTCCAGGCCAGATGGTGGGGTTGGATGTAATGCGACATGAATCCAAGATCCCTGTTGAGGCCGCACTCATGCGTGCGGAACGTAGCTATAAGTTTTTGCTCGGCAATTCTGCGTTGTTGCGTGTCCTGAAGACCGCCTTGGAGAACGCTTACCCGGAGATCAGAGGCTGAAAGCCCTTGACTGCTGATACAAAGTATGTTAACCTATTTACATGGGAAGGTATCTAGGGCAGATAACAAATTAGGAAGAAACAATATGTACAGATGTGTAAACGGATCACAAGGTAATGCAACAATCAGTCTATAAATTCAGTCTCTGTGGCGGGCGACGAATTCTGGTTGACCGGTTCAAGGGTGGGTCAGGGGCCGCCTGCACAGGACCGGGCAGAACTGCCTCCAATGTAGAGGTCGGTAAAAGAACTGGCAGATCGGTGGCCTCGTGGAAGGGCGCGTCGTGAGGAACCAGCGTGCGAGGCAGGACATCACGGTTAGGTTGCGAGCGTGGAAGTAGCCGCAGTGCCCGCCTATTACGCCGAAGAAAGGAGCCATCATGCATGCAAACGAGGAATGATCTCGGGGCCACTTGCTTAACCACCACAGCCGTGGCAGACCTGCCACCGTCAGGTAGCTGAACACGAACTCGGTCAGCAGGGACCAGAGCAGGGAGATCTGTGGCGTGGGCATCGTACGCCGATTTGGATTGGGCCCGAGACTGTTGCATCCTCTGCAGGACCGGAAAATTGTCAAGATCCGGGATGTGGATAGCCGGCACCGTCGTCCGTAGTGTGCGGTTCATTAGCAGCTGTGCTGGGGACAGGCCAGCGGACAAAGGAGTCGCCCTGTAGGCTAACAGCGCCAGGTTAAAATCTGAACCCGAGTCAGCAGCTTTGCACAACAGTCGTTTAACGATGTGGACCCCCTTTTCAGCCTTCCCATTCGACTGGGGGTAGTGGGGGCTCAAAGTGATATGCCTAAAATTGTACAGCCGGGCAAAATCCGTCCACTCCTGGCTGAAGAAGAAAGGGCCATTATCAGTCATAACTGTAAGTGGAATGCAATGACGGGCAAAAGTCTCCTTGCATGCCTTGATTACTGTTGCTGATGTGAGGTCATTCAGTCTGACCACCTCGGGGTAGTTGGAAACGTAGTCCACGAGGCGGACATAGTCTCGGCCCTTTGCATGAAAGAGGTCAATACCAACTTTGGACCATGGGGAGGACACCAGTTCATGCGGCTGCAGAGTCTCTTTAGGCTGAGCCGGCTGGAACCTTTGACACGTTGGCCAATTGAGGACCGTTTTGGCGATATCCTGACTGATGCCTGGCCAATATACTGCCTCTCGGTTTCGACGACGACACTTTTCGACCCCCAGGTGACCCTCGTGGATTTGGCCGAGGACCAGCTCTCGCGTGCTCTGTGGGATTACTATCCTATCCAGTTTCATTAGTATGCCGTCCACTACCGCTAGATCGTCCTTTACATTATAAAACTGGGGGCACTGCCCCTTTTGCCAACCATCTGTGAGATGTCACATGACCTGCTGGTGTAAAGGATCCCTGGCCGTCTCCTGACGCATTTGCACGACCCTTTCATCAGTGGCCGGAAAGTTGGATGCACAAAACTTCACCTGAGCGTCGATCTGACAGACAAAGTCCGACTGCTCACAGTCGGCGTGGTGATGGATCTAGAGAGTGCGTCGGCCACAATGAGCTCCTTGCCCGGGGATAGATCAGGTCGAAATCGTAGCGGCGGAGTTTGAGGAGGATACGTTGCAGCCGTGGCGTCGTGTCATTGAGGTATTTTTGGATGATGTGAACCAATGGCCCGTGGTCCGTCCCGACTGTGAATTTGGGGAGTCCATACACGTAATCATGGATTTGTCAATCCCTGTGAGGAGGCCCAGGCATTCTTTTTCAATCTGAGCGTATTGTTGCTCAGTAGGTGTCATGGCTCTAGAGGCATATGCGACTGGGGCCCAGGAGGAGGAAGCGTCCCGCTGGAGGAGTACTGCCCCAATGCCAGACTGGCTCACGTCGGTGGAGATCTTTGTCTCCTTGGCGGGGTCGAAAAACGCCAGTACTGGGGCCTTGGTGAGTTTCGCCCTGAGCTCACGCCACTCTTGCTCATGAGCGGGGAGCCACTGGAAGTCCGTAGTTTTTTTAACGAGATTGCGGAGAGCTGTGGTGTGTGATGCAAGGTTGGGGATAAACTTCCCAAGGAAGTTGACATCCCTAGGAAGCGGAGGACCGCCTTTTTGTCCTCCGGGGTCTTCACGGCATTGATCGCTGACACCTTGTCTGCATCTGGCTGCACACCGAACTGCGGAATATGGTTGCCAAGGAACTTTATTTCTGCTTGACCAAACGAGCATTTGGCACTATTGAGTCGGAGGCCATGCTCGTGGATCCTGTGGAACACTCGCTTGAGGCGAACGATGTGCTCCTGAGGAGTTGTGGACCAGATAATGATATCATCAACGTACACTCGCACCCCCTCGATGCCCTCCATCATTTGTTCCATTATGCGGTGGTACATCTCTGAGGCGGAGATGATGCCAAAGGGCATCCGGTTGTAACAGTAGCGACCAAACGGGATGTTAAATCTGCACAGCTTGCGACTGGTGTCCAGCTGTATTTGCCAAAACCCCTTGGAGGCATCCAACTTCGTGAAAAACTTGGCGTGAGCCATTTCGCTGGTGAGCTCTTCTCGTTTAGGTATAGGGTAGCGTTCCCTCATGATGTTACGGTTCAAATCTTTGGGGTCGATACAAATGCGTAGTTCTCCTGACGGTATTTTGACACAAACCATGGAGCTAACCCAGTCCGTGGGTTCCGTGACCTTAGAAATGACGCCCTGGTCCTGGAGGTCTGCAGCTGCTGCTTGAGGCGGTCCTTAAAGGGTGCCGGCACCCGACGCGGTGCATGAACCACAGGTGTGGCATTCGGCTTCAGTAGTATCTTGTATCTATAGGGGAGTGTGCCCATACCTTCGGAGATGCTGTGGTATTGTGCTATGATGTCATCTAATTGGGCTTGGAAGTTGACATCGGGCGAGGCCGTTGCCTCTGCGGACGACATGGTGAACCCGCTGCACAAGATTCAGGAGTTTGCAGGCCCGAGCACCGAGCAGGGAAGCTCTGTTGGTTCCTACTATTTCAAAACACAGGGTTGCTTTTGAAGAACGATGGGATACCGTGAGCTGGCATGAGCCACTGGCAGCAATGGCATTGCCATTGTAGTCGAGGAGCTGGCAGGCCGGTGGAAGAATGCTTGGCTTGACGCGGATGGTATCAAGGTCAGACTTTGAAATGAGGTTCGCTGAAGCACCGGTGTCCAGCCGGAAGCGTATGCGAGCCTTGTTGACCGTAAGGGTAGCACATCACTCGTCGTCCGGATCAATGCTCATCATGGGGAGTTGATTCACCTTCTTCGCTGAAAGCAGCGTATGCTTGGTGATGATGCCCACCCGGAATGGGGATGTGAGGCCCTCGGTGTCGGGATCTGGAACCATGTCGGAATCGGAGTCTGCAACGGGTTGCTGTACTGACCAGACATTTCTGCGCTGCGGCTGGGATCGCTGTGTGTTGGGCAGTTGAGCAGATCTGCACAGGGCTGCGTAGTGGCCAAGCTTGCCACACTGGAGACAGCGTCGAGATTTCGCGGGACATTGCCGCTTTAAGTGGGCGGAGCCACACTTGTTGCACGTCATGGAGCCGACGTCAGGACGCTCCGTGCGCCACCGCGCATGTGCGGTGCGGTCGAACGATGTGTGCACCTGCGCAGTTCGGTCGTCAACCTCGCCATCCCCTTGGTCATTGCGCGCATGCGCAGGAGCCTGGGAAAAGTGCACAAAATGGCCACCCTCATCCAGACTCAGGCCCTGGAGCTGTTTTACGGCCTGCACCCGCTCCGCATCGTGGGGGCCTTGCCGCGCCGTCTCTGCCGCCTTGATATGGGAGTACCGGTTGTTAGCGTGCTCGTGGAGGATGCAGGTTCCGATGGCGATGGTAAGGGTGAGCTGATTAACTTTAAGGAGCTGCTGGCGAAGGGGATCGGAGCGGACCCCAAAACCGATCTGGTCACGGATCATGGAGTCGGAAGTGGATCCGTAGTTGCAGGACTGCGCGAGGATGTGGAGATGGGTTAAAAAAGACTGAAAAGGTTCATCCTTACCCTGAAGCCTCTGGTGGAACACATAGCATTCAAAGCTCTCATTGACTTTGATGTCACAGTGGCTGTCGAACTTCAGCAGGACTGTTTTAAACTTTGTCTTGTCCTCGCCTTCAGCAAAGGTGAGGGAGTTAAAGATGTGGATAGCGTGGTCCCCGGCTGTAGAGAGGAAGAGAGCAAACTTCCTGGCATCCGATGCGGCTTCGAGGTCGGTGGCTTCAAGATACAGCTGGAACTTCTGCTTGAAAATCTTCCAGTTAGCACCGAGGTTGCCGGAGATGCGGAGCTGCGGGGGAGGGCGGACGCTGTCCATGTTACCGGATAGCTGATGGCTGGTCAAAGGCAGACTATCTCAATGTAGGTCCGTCAAACTGGAGCATGACTCACTGGTACCATGATGTGTTGGGTAAGCTGGTTCTGTGAGGACTGCGTTCACTGCAGTGGTGAGAGAGACAGGCTTCCAACACTTGAAGAAATGCTACTCGATTTTATTGAACTCTTAACTATCATACATACTTTAACTGTGGGTTGATACTATGCTGACTTGACTGGAGACCTGAGGCTAACCTGACCAGACTATCTTACTACCACATGGTGTATGTTCTAGTTGCTGCTCACGGGCTCTGACTGTCTCAGAGGTTGGATCCCAAGAGAGCGGGAAAAGTAGTGCCCTCTGGCTTTATAGTGGTTGTGTCCTGTCTGGTGATTGGCTGCTGTGTTCTGTGTGTTCATTGGTAATCCTGTGTGTCAATCACTGCCTGTCTGTGCACCATCACATACTTGTGTGTATATTATGACAATTGTCAATTGGCACCTGTGGCAATGATTTTTTTCATTGTGGTTGCTTGGCAGTCCTTGTTCATTTTCATTAGCAGTCCATTTGGATGGTGTAGCATCTGATGTGTGAATAAATCAATGTATAAATGGCAGTCTGGGGAAGGTGTTTATATATAAAGCCTAACTCAGGAAACCGAACACAATCCTTGGATGTCTCAAAAACAAAAACCATCTGATTCTTAATTGCTACGGAATAGGACTGCATCTGATGCCTACCTATGTCCTGGAATTCGTTTCACTTTCATTCAACTATTATACATTGATCCCGGTATTTTGATGCCAGACATGACTAGCGTGTAGAAAGATACTTGGTAAATTTTTGCATGCAAATGAAGAACTCTCAATTCTGCCCATCAACTTTGTGACAGCCGGGTCTCTAACTTCAATGCCTTGTAGTAGTGGAGTATTACATGTAAAGCAAATAATGGAAACATGGTACGAGCTAACAGTGCCTTAGCCTTGGAACAAGGATTTTCTGCTTCACTGAGAAATAAACTTGAGGGTAGTCATGCAAAATAACGTAACATAGGAGCAAACAAAATTACAAATATAGTTTTGATGCATCCAGTTGTTTTGAATAATTGAGTTCATTTGATTTCCATACCATCATTCAAGTTATTCAACCGCACAGGTAAACCAGGATGCTCAATGACCACACACGGAGTATTTGGAACTATCATTAATAGTTGCACCAACCTCACAGGCTGAAGTAAGATTCTAATGGCATTTTCTTTCCAAACTTAAAGAATCAGAAATCTGATCCAGATTGAGTAACAGTAAAAAAGAACTGTGAACGGCTCAGCTCTGAAGCCAGTGGAGAGAAGGTACTTGTCAGAGAGTAATGCTTTCTCCATAGGGAGAAGTCCATTGAGAGACCGAAGCACGTTTCTTCCTCAGTAACACCAGTGAAGATTGAGGATCAGGACATTTTTCTTCTCCCGCTCCCTTTTTATTCTTTCCTGCGAGGCGGGTGTCGCTAGCAAGGTCAGTATTTTTTTGCCGACTCCTAATTACCCTTGAACTGAGTGGCTTGCTCGGCTATTTCAGAGAGGAGCTCAGGGCCAAGCACATGATTGTGGGTTTGAAGTCACGTGTCGGCCAGACCAGGTAAAGATGGCAGATTTCCTCCCCTAAAGGGCATTCGTGAACCGGATGGGGTTTTACAACAATCGCTGATAGTTGTCATGGTCATCATTACTGAGTCGAACTTTCAATTCCAGGTGTTTTTGTTCACTGTATTTAAATTACACCCACTGCCACGGTGGGATTTGAACCTATGCACCCAGACCATTAGCCTGGGCCTCTGGATTACTAAGCCAGTGACATTACGTCTACACCCCCATCTGCTCCAACTCCCTATTAGGGATTGGTCCTCGATATAAAGAAAAAATTAAAACACAAACAAGAAATGTCACAATTCCCAATTAATAAATAGTTTTGTATAAAGCCTGCAATAGCAGTGAAACATGGGGCGGGATTTTCCGTTCCCCGACGCCCATTTCATAATCGGCGATCGGGAGGAGAATCTCTTTTGATGCCGAAATCAGGGGTGGCACCTGTTTGATGCAGGTTTCATATGCTCCGCCTCCTCCAAAATGGCACCATCGAGCCACGTGCCTGTGGTGGTATGATTTGCATAGCTGTCTGCCATTGGTGCAGAACACCGGCTTACCATTGGCCCTGGTCGGTCATGTGCCTCTAGACCGATTGGTTGAGACCAGTCATGTGACGGCTCTCCGATTGGTTGAGAGGCTGAGTTAACCACGCCTCCATCCGAGGTATAAATAGTCAGAACGCCCGGCGGTCGTCCATTTACTGTAGTCGACCACAGGGCTAAGTTCTAGCTTATTAAAGCCTAACTTTTGTACAGCAACTCGTTTCGCGTTCGATTGATGGCTCATCAGTGCCACACAGCATTGGGATAGCCTCAGCGCATTCGCTGAAGGCCCTCCCCTGATGCTCTATTCCTCCATTGCGCCGTTCACTTGTGGTCTCAGCCATGCAGAAACCCGGCGTGGCAGCTGCGGACTGTGTCCAGCACCATCACAGTCGGGTCGGGAGCCATTCTGCTGGTCAGGGGGGGCTTCCGCGAGAGCTGGGAGGACTTGTGGGGGGTGGCCAGGGGGGCACTATCTGGCAGATCGGGTCCGCGCATGGCTGGCGCCATGTTTTACTGTGCGACCGCTGCATGGCGACGGACCGGGTTATTCTCCAGCCGTTTATTTTGTGGAGGCCGGGAATATTACGTGGCATGGCTACTAGCCCCTCAACGGTCACTTGGTGAGGGGGCGCCGCTGATTTTTTTTCCATGTAAAACGCCACAGATCCTCCGCACTTAGCCTCAGAATTGGAGAGTCTGGCCCATGGTTTGAGGTTTTTGCCATCAGACATATGCACTTGATGGATCCAGAAGAAGCACAAAACATGTCCCTAGCTGGGGTTGGCCCCATCTCGCAATTCCACACCAATTAATGGCCACCCAATTTGAAATGTGTTCTGTGAAAGGCTGAGAAAAGGCAGCATGCGGGCTGGAGCCTCCAATGTACTGCCTCCGTGGGAGGTTTTAATATCGATATATATTAAAACTGTGCCACAAACATGGAGGCAGCACAACCACATCACTGACCTCAGTTCCCAAGCACATTTGTTGATTTTATTTGAGCCCTGACCCCGGTTCAGGTTTGCAGCTTAAATGTAATAGCCACCTTGCCAATCAATCGTCCACCAAATGTAAAGACAGACAGGCAACGTACAATCCTAGTCAACTGAAACTTAATTAACTTAAATCGGCTTCTTGATTGTCGGTGGGCGCAGTTCCAACTCAAGTGGGTGCCTGCCAACCAAAATATCATGTAATGGCGCAAAGACTTTGGGACATGGGCCTGACACCTTCTCACACGATTATTTGCACTTTTGGACCATCCACATGCCGGACTTTATATGTAAATTCTGACCCATGTTTTAATAGATGAAAAGAGCATAGTTTTGTAGGTCTTAGCAGATCCATTAACTTTGATGGGAGGGAGAGTGGACAATATGTAATCATTTTATATTACTGTTGTATATTTTATATCAGAGCTGTGCAAAGATGGCACACTGGTTCAGAATGTTGGTTCAGAAATTAATTTACAAGTTTTTATATAATGTTTGCTCCATGTTACAGCTCTTTGTTTCCAATGTTAAGCTTCATCCCAGTGGTTTTTGAAGTGGGTGGGAGGGGCGTGGCAGCGTGAATTTCCATGGACGAATTCTTTGCCGGATTTGCCCACCCCAAACAGGATGATATTTTACGCTGGGGCGGAAAGGGCCTCAGACAGGAAACACACTCTTTAGTAAGGCCCTTAAGTGGTCACAATGGCTACTTAAGGGCCTTTTCCCACCCACCCTCAATTTTCATGCTGGATAGCTGAGGGTGGGAAATAGCAAAAGCCACTTGTCTTGATCCCAGGCAGGAAGAGGGCGGGATGGTCTTTTATTGGAAGCCCCCTTCTGATTGAAGCCGTCCTTTCCGAACAGACTGGGCACCTCAGACTTCTCGCAATCCCCCTGGCCTATCCCCTGATTACCTATTCACCTCCCTGTCACCCCTCCCCCGGGCATCCCCAAACTCCCACCCGGGACCCCTGCCACTTATCTCACAGTGGCTCCCTGCACTTAGTCCCAGACATGGCACTGCAGTGCCTCTTCCGGCCAGTGAAGCACTGTATACATGGGCTGGAAAGCTGTTGGCCAGTCTGATTGGATGACTGCTGTCCAAAGCGAGACTTCCTTCCAAGTAAAGATGAAAGTCCCGCCTGCTGCCAATCAATGCCCACTTGAGTCAGAGTCGAGATAGGCCATCCAAAAAATTCAAGCTCTCCAATGTGTTTACGCTTCACTGAATCCACGTCTAGGCTTCCAAGCACAATGAACATCCATAATAAACAGACTCACAGAATGAAACACAGAACAATTGAACATTACAATAAGTTCTTCTGAATAACCAAAAGAGTAAAAACAGAATTAAATATTTCTATTTTCCGATGCAGGCGTCAGGAATATAATTTTTAAAATGTAACTTTAATTGAAAGTAAGGTACAAATCATTATCTATTCAAGAGCAACTGTTCTTTTATCTCTCTCAAACAATGGTTGCAATTTGGAACAGAATTTTCTATTTTCAATTAATTAAATTATCTTCCAAAAGCACTATTGTGCACCAACCTTGAAAAATAAAGCAAACTGATTCTGAAAGATAGACATATTATTAATATTCAGACAAAGAAATGATGACACAAGCTGACCAAGATCATTTTCCTCTTTTATCTCATTCCCACTAATACCAAGGACATTGAAAATACTGTCAACCAAGGCAAGAATGGATCTTTTCCCTCCAAATATTCCTGACCTGCAATTGACCTCTGACCACTGGGGAGATTAAATAGGTATCTTTTTAAAATGTAATTTAAATATGCATTTTACAATGTTAATGGAGTTTCAAGTCATGCACTATTTCCTGCGTTGGCTTCAATGAGCTGTGAAGAAAATGGTGCCAGAGAGAGATGATTGCAACTCCTCAAATGTTTCAAATTACTTGTTTTCTAGCCCTTGTTTGAGTCACTTTTTCTTTCTCTCCCAGCTACAAATTAATGTAAGTGTCAGCTGACGTTAATGCAATAAAAGAACAGAGAAATATCACATAGTTCAGAAAAACTATGAAAAAAATGGAATTCACAGTTTCTCCCTTGACAGGCCCTCCGACCACGACTGAAGCAACAACTTTAAAATTATAATAAATATTATTCGAAAATAATTTGCATTTTATTATACTTTTACTTCATGTTTTCTGTCTATTTTTAATCTATTTTTTATACTTTACTCTGACAGTTATAGTCAGCGTTGCTCCAAATTTACCTCTTTTAAGATCTGACTAGTATGCTTTTTCACTTCCTTGTGTCCTACCTGAACTAATTGACCAACATTCAGTTTTACATCTTTCTCAAAGCTGTTGAGCTCTAGACTTGCCTTTGTCTTTACTTTATCTCACAGTCTATGTCACGGGGTAAAAATCCAAAACTTGGCATCACCTAAGCACGAATTAAGGATCTCTTATTTGCCGTTGTGCAATACTGCAGAGAAGATATTTGCTTATCATCCATTTCAGCATGTTCGGTCAATGCAAAGGGCAACATGGAGAATCTGCTCCAGCAGAATGCCCAGTTTCTTTTTTTTTATAAATTTAGAGTACCCAATTCATTTTTTCCAATTAAGGGGCAATTTAGCATGGCAAATCCACCTACCCTGCACATCTTTGGGTTGTGGAGGCGAAACCCACACAGACACGGGGAGAATGTGCAAACTCCACACGGACAGTGACCCAAGCCGGGATCGAACCTGGGACCTCGGCGCCATGAGGCAGCAGGGCTAACCCACTGAGCCACCGTGCTGCCCTGGAATGCCCAGTTTCTATTGGAGATGCACTCAGACCTGCGCTCCATATGCAGTACACAAGAGGGGATTGGGCACCTCAACCTCACTCCAGGTGCCCCTTCCCCTCAAGGAGTCAGGCATGGGATCTCAGCCACCCAAAGGAAGGAGAAGCAGCTGTTAGACACTCCTGGGATCTCCACTCAGAACTCTCTGCCTGTGTCTGTCCCTTCAGAATCCCCCTTGTCTGTGACCCCTTCAGCTTCATAGAACACAGAACATAGAACAGTACAGCACAGAACAGGCCCTTCGGCCCTTGATGTTGTGCCAAGCAATGTCCGGAACAAAGATCAAGCTATCCCACTCCCTGTAATTCTGGTGTGCTCCGTGTGCCGATCCAATAACCGCTTGAAAATTCCTAAAGTATCCAACTCCACTATCACTGCGTCCCCTATACTGGCAGAGAAAGCAGCTGTCACACAGCAGGACAGCCAAAATAAACCGGGGTCCTCCAGGTCTCGGGTCGCCAGGGACGGCCACCAAGGTCATTGATGAAACCAGGGCAATCTGATCAGCAGGCTCCCACAATCCCTGCTGGGAAGCTGAGGGAGCACCTGGAAGAAGTGATATGGATCACAAAATTCAGAAGTTTCTATTTCACATGTGGTTGCAATGGATGCACTGTGATTGCTAATTTTATGACACTTCTGTAAATAGACTACATTTGCAATTTGATGAGATCTGATGTGATTTGGTTGTGATTTGTACTCCTTATGCCTGTGCACTCCCCGTGCCCCCGTCACCCCAGGTTGGGTCTATGTTCGCCGGAATCATGAATGTGCAGGGAAGGGAAAGGTTTTTGCCAGGCCCCTTACGAGCTGTTTGCAAGAAGTCTGAGCCTTTGCCCTTCCCCTGCTCATCTGTCCCGACGCCTTAGCACTGTCAGTACTAGATTCTGGGCTTCCCCTTCAGTTGTCCCATTCAGCTGACCCACATCTTCACCCACCTCCCGATGACACAATTCCCATGCAACATTTGGAGATCACAACCACAAGGCTCTTCATCATTGCATTTAAACTTAAATGTTTAGTGCAATACTTGTACTCCTCCCCCATGACCCACACCCTGTCCCATTAAAGCATTGACCACCCCCAGATGTAACATTTCACCAGGGTTACACGTCAATCCACTCTCACCACTATCTATCCCATGCAGGTGAATGTCCACATCCCCGAGCAACCCACCCTTATTACAGTAGATCTGCCCCTACCATTCTACCAACTGTCACCATCCACGCCTCCTGCTTTAACCCCTCCAACAATCCTAAATGCCCCTTGACCTGTCATCGCCCTCACCCTCCCACTGTCCCCTTTAATATCACCATCCCTATCTATCACCAATTTCTCAGCATGCCACCCAGGATACATCGGTTGAAACTGCAGAACCTTCCTGAAGTGTGAAGATCCACATCCTGGAATCTCCTGCAGTGTGAAGATCCACGTCCTGGAAGTTCCTGCAGTGTGAAGATCCACATCCTGGAATCTCCTGCAGTGTGAAGATGCACATCCTGGAATCTCCTGCAGTGTGAAGATCCACATCCTGGAATCTCCTGCAGTGTGAAGATCCACATCCTGGAATCTCCTGCAGTGTGAAGATCCACATCCTGGAATCTCCTGCAGTGTGAAGATCCACATCCTGGAATCTCCTGCAGTGTGAAGATCCACATCCTGGAATCTCCTGCAGTGTGAAGATGCACATCCTGGAATCTCCTGCAGTGTGAAGATCCGCATCCTGGGATCTCCTGCAGTGTGAAGATCCACGTCCTGGAAGTTCCTGCAGTGTGAAGATCCACATCCTGGAATCTCCTGCAGTGTGAAGATCCACATCCTGGAATCTCCTGCAGTGTGAAGATCCACATCCTGGAATCTCCTGCAGTGTGAAGATCCACGTCCTGGAAGTTCCTGCAGTGTGAAGATCCACGTCCTGGAATCTCCTGCAGTGTGAAGATTCACATCCTGGAATCTCCTGCAGTGTGAAGATCCACATCCTGGAATCTCCTGCAGTGTGAAGATTCACATCCTGGAATCTCCTGCAGTGTGAAGATCCACATCCTGGAATCTCCTGCAGTGTGAAGATGCACATCCTGGAATCTCCTGCAGTGTGAAGATCCGCATCCTGGAATCTCCTGCAGTGTGAAGATTCACATCCTGGAATCTCCTGCAGTGTGAAGATCTGCATCCTGGAATCTCCTGCAGTGTGAAGATCCACATCCTGGAATCTCCTGCAATGTGAAGATCCACGTCCTGGAATCTCCTGCAGTGTGAAGATCCACATCCTGGAAGTTCCTGCAGTGTGAAGATCCACATACTGGAATCTCCTGCAGTGTGAAGATCCATATCCTGGAATCTCCTGCAGTGTGAAGATCCACATCCTGGAAACTCCTGCAGTGTGAAGATCCGCATCCTGGAATCTCCTGCAGTGTGAAGATCCATATCCTGGAATCTCCTGCAGTGTGAAGATCCACATCCTGGAATCTCCTGCAGTGTGAAGATCCACATCCTGGAATCTCCTGCAGTGTGAAGATCCACGTCCTGGAAGTTCCTGCAGTGTGAAGATCCACATCCTGGAAGTTCCTGCAGTGTGAAGATCCACATCCTGGAAGTTCCTGCAGTGTGAAGATCCACATCCTGGAAGTTCCTGCAGTGTGAAGATCCATGTTATGGAAGCTCCTACAATGTGAAAATCCCATTCCTGGATGCTCCTGCAGTGAGAAGATCGATATTGTTGATGCCCCACCCATCCACTGCAGTGCACGGTGTTCCAGGGTCCATAGTTTTATTTCAGATGACATCATCTTCACACTGCTGCCCCAGGCATTCTTCAGGTATGTCAGATTCATGCTACGTTGGTCCAGACATGTTCTGTGCCAACGTGATATTCCGCTGGCGGCGTGGATGATTGAACACGCAGAGGATGGTTCCAGTCGATCCTTCATCTACATCCCATCAAGGTGATGCAGAATGACTTCACGCCAGCCCCTGGTGGGATTGGCAACCTGCCATGGTGGGCATTCCTGCCGTCATTTCATGCTGATGGAAAGTGTGTTTCCAGCTCCCACCACGTTCTCTCTCTCCTCCTGCCCTCCCCACCCTGCTGGTGATTAAACCCGCCACAGGAGGTGAACCAGAAAACACTGCTGAAGGAAATTGCTAATTGGCAGCAGTTTCCCATTGGTAGGCATTAATACCACTTCATCTGAAACCAACCAATTGGAGGAAAGAATCCTCAGAACCAAGAATTCAAATTGACTACCCTTTCAAAAAGTGGTAGTTCATCATAAGCACTAGCCTTACAGTGGCGCAGAGGTTAGCATTGTTGCCTTATGGCACCGCGAATCCAGGTACCATCCCGGCCCTGGGTCACTGACCGTGTGGAGTTTGCATGTTCTTCCCGTGTGTGCATGGGTATCACCCCCACAACCCAAAGATGTGCAGGGTAGGTGGATTGGCCACACTAAATTGCCCCTTCATTGGAAAAGAAATTGGGTACTCTAATTTTATTTTTAAAAATATCACCGGGTTGCTCACAATTAATCCATTAATATCATATAATTTATACATACAAATTATTTATAGATACAAATTAATGTTATGCCATTATTAATTTAGAAATATAAAAAAAATTGTTTGTTTTTGTGGAGTAAAATGGTCGTTAAGTCGGGAAATAAAAGAAAATAATGAAAAAATGTAATTCAAAATATATTTATTCAGCATTACTCGAGGTCAGAATTCAGTAAATTAGGAAAACCTATCTCCACTGTTAGACTGGTCATAAATAGAGGGTGTTAAGGAAGGTGTTAGGAAATATTAGGAGAGGGTTTTCAAAGGAAATGGAACGTAATCATTTGAAAGTAAACATTTTAAAAGGGTACAGGGAAAGACACATAGTGGGGCAAATGTTATCCCCCCTCCCCGCTCCTGCGCTAGTGTATTTGTAGGTGTGGGGGGGGGGGGGGGGGGAGGGGCGCGGAGGTGTCATGCAAAATAGAACGGTGGCTAACCCACAGCCTTCCTGCCCTCTCCCAAGTTGGCCCCCAGAATATGGTGGATGGGTAAGACTCCACGCAGCTTTTAGGCTTATTGGGTCTCTTAACTAGCCAATTAAAGGACATTGTACCTCCACTGCCACAATACTGTCAGCGGAGACGGAATGACGGAGAATAGCTCGCTCTTTAATGACCTTTGGCTAAGGTGTTTGGTGGGGTATTTTATTTAGGCAGTACCCTCTGGCAACACCCCTCCTCCCTACACACAAACACACACACACACACACAACTTTTCCTCTTGGCCTCCGCCCAACCTTTAGAACCCAATACCCCACGACCTTCACCTCTTCTCTGAACTCCACCATCTCTCCCTGTGCAAAAGCCCCAGATCTCAGTCAGGTCTGCATGTCATCTTTTCTCGTGACTCTCAGTGATCACTACTAAGTGTCTGATCGGCCTCCAGCTCTTGCGGACAGGACTTTCCTTTCCCTGACAGTTGGAAGTTTCATTCTCAGTTCGTTAAGGCCACTTCCAGCAGGTTGTCGGAGTGGGCCAGTCTTTTTTTTAATGTCAGTTGGCTCAAAGCAATATTATCTCCAAACCCCCTCTCTCCCAGAAAATTCACCCCCATGGCTAGTTTGTCCAGTCACCCAGTGTCGGCACAGTGAGCCAAAGGGCTTACATCTATGCGGCAACGTCCTATGACACCTGTTTTTATCTTCAGCTCTGGGGATTATATATCAGCTGGTTGGAGCACAGGCTTAAAAATCTACCAGGGAGAATTGCACTCCCCGCACGGGAGGTTAGCACAGTGACACAGTGGTTCACACTGCTGTCTCACAGCGCCGGGAACCCGGGTTCAATTCCAGCCTCAGGTAATTCCTTGTGTGCAGTTTGCATGTGTTTGCTTGGGTTTTCTCTGCTTTTCTCCTACCGTCTATAGATGTGCAGGTTAGGTGGATTGGTCATGCTAAATTGTTTGTAGTGTAAAAAGATTAGGTGAGGTTATGGGGCTTACAGGGATAGGGTGGGGGAGTGGGCCTTGGTAGGGTACCCGTTCAGAGGGTCGATGAGACAAAAGGCCTCGTTCTGCACTGTAGGGATTCTATGAATCACCTGGCTTTTTCTTGCACTAATTTCAATTGAAGAAAAGTCAGTGGACTCCGTCCCAATATATTTCCCTTTCTGCCCCCTACTCAAGTAATCATTTGATGACCATACAACACAAAAACACCATGGAAGCTTCCCTCTCAGAAAATCTACCCCTGAGGCTAGTTCTTCCAGTCAGCCAGCACAGGCACAGTTGACCTGCATCTAATAATCATTGATTCCAGTTCATGAATTACAAAAGAAATTTGCAATAATGATCTGGCAGCTATTCATATTTTAATGTGAAATCCACCACGCCGTTGGCCGAACCACATTGATACGCAATGAGCCCAAACTGGAATAAATGCTAAACTAAACATTTTTTTAAAATCCAAGAATATAATAGGTGTGATTCAGTGGCCTCGTCGTGCCAGATTTGGTGTCGAGGCGAGGTCGTTGAATCTCGCAAGAGGCCTCTCGCAATATTTACGATGCTCGAATTGTCTTGAAACAGAATCTCGTGAGACATCGCGATCTGCATCTCGGCATCACTGACGTGGCCCAGATCAGCAAATTTAAATGAGCCTCACGGCTCATTTAACTATAGGTTTGCCAGCATCCGGTACTCAACGGTCATGCCTACGAGACTTTGCCAGGGCACCGTTTAGTACACAAACATGGGCCAGGCATAACGGCACTTGGTGGGGAGAGGGGGCTCTCGCAGGCCATTAAAGACCCTGCGTGGTCAGGAACAGGGCAGTGTGGCACCCTAGCACTCAGGCACCATGGTACTGCCACCCTGTCACCCTGGCACTGCCACCTGGACACTCTGACTGTGCCACTCTGGCATGTACCAGGTTGGCAGGGGCACTGCTGAGTGCCAGGCTGGCAGTGCCACGGCTCAGGCTCAGGGGGCCTTACCAGAGAGGGGCAATGAGGGTGGGGTTCCCCAGGGCCTTCCCAAGTTTGGAGGGGGGGAGGGAGGGGTCATAAATGGGGGGGAGGGGGGGGATGGACATGTTAGAGGGGGGCAATCAGGGCAGCCAGACTAAATGGCGTCTTGATCATAAGGTCGCCAGCAAGAGATTCCTGAGTGCGGCCTTGGAGGGGAGAAACTGCCTGAGGCCAAAAAGATATGGCAAAGTGGTTGTTGAATAGCAATGTCCTACTAAACATGCCCGAGGCTGGACATCAAAACTTTTCGGGTGAATTGCGGCCACTACCTTGAATTGAAAAAGAACCCGTTGAAATATGATTATTGCGGGTTGAGGCGCTGTGGCAACTTTTGCTGAGAAAGATTATTGATCCTAGATTTTGAGCGGAGACTTGCACACAGGAAAGAAATGCACAAACAGCTCTTTTACTCTGAAGCAACTTTCTCTGTGATATTTATTAGTTTTTCGCCATTCAGCACGAATGTCCTCCAACAGCGACAGTCATATCTAAACCAAAGTGATAATGCTGAACCACAAACATGCTTTGTCATCCAATATCACTGTCTTCCTCCTAATCGTTCACCAGAAAAATGAGGAGGTGTCATTCCCAACAGAGGAAAAGAATATATAGATATGAAAAGAAAAATCAATATATTAAATCCAGGATGTTTTCATGTGGCCTCGCTGACACTGTTCGATTACTGTCAGCAATAAAGGAAAAAAGGCTTGCAATATTTTGACAATATTAAGTGTGGAGTAATGGAAGGCGAGGTTCGGCTGCAGCTGTGCATATTGTACATGACTGGCTTCAGAGCAGTACTCGGGAAAAAAACGAGAATTCCTTACGCAACACAGGCAAACTCAGGAGATTCTTTTTAGATTTTCTTTTATTCATTCCTGGGCTGTAAGCATCGTTGGAAAGGCTGGTCCTTATTGCCCATCCCTCAACGTCCTGAGAAGGTGAGTCTGAGCCTTGGCAGTCTGTGTGGAGCAGGTACGCCCGCAGTGCTGTTATGCTGGGAGTTTTAGGATTTCCGCCTAGCAGTAATGAAGGAACAGTGACATATCTCCGAGTCAGGACAGTATATGACTTGGAGGGGGCATTGAAGGTGGCGGTGTTCCCACGAACCTGCTGTCTTTGACCTTTTGTGGGGTGGAGTTTGACGGTTTGGGAAATGCCGGTGAAGAAGCTGATTTATTTGGTGACTGAATAATTTACATTTTTAAACAACATGTGCTGTGCCAATCAAGAATAAATAGACAATATGGCATCTTCAATGGAATTTGTAGCAGCTTTACATCTCAGTAGCTGCCCAGGGCCACTCAATGATGTCCTCCTTCAAAAAAGAACAAACTACTGCACTAATGGCTAGAGGGGCAGATTAGGCAGCATCCCTCACACAGACTTTCAGTTACTCGGAACAAGGATATAGGCTCTGACGCTCTAATGTAATTGATGCCAATGCCACCACTGGACATGCTTAATCAGAGGCTTCAGGGTTCCATCAATGGCTTCTGCTGGTTAACTCTGAGGTTCTCTGAGAACTCTGACCTCTGAGTAACTGAGGCCGAGGTCACTGAGTCGATCCATGGTCGGTGTTGAACTGCCTGAGGTCAATCAGGTTGATGGCATGAGTAAGAAAATGGCATCAGTGACCCTGCAATGGGAGGAGCGCTGTTGGGAGGTTGGTTGGGGAGATAGGGGAGAACAAATACAGCATACTATAAATAAATCATTTTGTTTGTGTCTTAATCTTCAAAGTGTGCTCATCGCTGTTGAGAAACTTTAATCAAAAAGTACAATGTAAATTAAGGAAAACAATCAAATGAAAGTTCTGATAGCACGCCCTTGACCTGAAACATTGAGGGAAATTTTAACCACAAAACTTGGGGTGGTGGGGAGGGGTGAGGTGGAGAATTAAAATCTTAAAAATTAGAATTCTGTCCCAACCCGCTAACAACCCATCCATCTCCACCTTTTATTGGGAATATGAATGGGCAGCCAACCCTTCCAATGAAGCAGATTCATAGAATCATGGAATTTACAGTGCAGAAGGACGCCATTCGGCCCATCGAGTCTGCACCGGCTCTTGGAAAGAGCACCTTACCCAAGCCCACACCTCCACCCTATCTCCATAACCCAGTAACCCCACCCAACACTAAGGGCAATTTTGGACACTAAGGGCAATTTAGCATGGCCAATCCACCTAACCTGCACATCTTTGGACTGTGGGAGGAAACCAGAGAACCCGGAGGAAACCCACGCACACACAGGGAGGACGTGCAGACTCCACACAGACAGTGACCCAAGCCGGGACTCGAACCTGGGACCCTGGAGCTGTGAAGCAATTGTGCTAACCACTGTAATACCATGCTGCCCAAATTGATGCTTCAAGAATGATAATGAGGCCGTGAGACTCAACCCTCTCCCCAGATGCACCACCACCACCGCCCATCCCTCCATCCATCCCACCCCAGTCTCGGGCCAACACTGACCTGCGGCCACCGGGCTGTTCCTTATCTGACTTGAAGCCAAGCTTGTCAATCATTAGTGATATCACGTGAATGCAATATTACACTCCACACAATGTGAGGGAACACTGACATCCAGGTTCTCTGTGCCTTACCAACCACCACCCCCATTGCCCCAATTCCCAGCAGCTCGGGTAAGTTAAATCCCAGGTCATGAACTCAGTTTCTGTCTCAACAGATGCTGCCTGACAAACTGTTATCCAGCTTTTTCTGTTTTTAGAATAAAATTCACTGATAGACTTAGGAAAATTGGAGTGTTTATTTTGATCGCATGTATGACATTTTGGAAATTGAAGTGTAGCACTAACGTCTTATGGGACCATAAATTGTTATTACTGTTGCGCAGGGATGATAAACTGTTAGTTTTGAACAATAGGCTGCTACTTTTAAATATAATTAAAAGTGTGAAATTATTTATTATCGCGCATGGGCTGCTCAAGTTATAATAGAAGGGCGTATCAGATGGCAGGGTGTGTTGGGGGGGGGGGAGCAATGGGGGAATGGAGGGTCCCGGGGTGGAAGACACCACTGGTTGTCAATTTCATCTCCTCCAATTCCTTACAGATATTGTATAGGGTGGATGATATCTTTGACCCCACAAAGACTGCCCTCGCAGTGCTACTGGCAGGCCAGGCAGCTAGAGAGGGCAGTGGCAGCAGTGTCGACCATGGGCAGGGCCTCATCCCACACCCTGAGGACCCGGCCGTCCATCAGGCCAGGGAGGGTCCCAGAGAGCGAGATCAGCAATGGCCCAAGGTGTACAGGCGTTGCTGGTCTTTCGAAACGATGACGGACAGCTTGTGCAGCAGGAGGCTCTGGGGGACAGTGCAGCACCTGTGCCATGTACTTGCGGATTTGGCACCATGTGGAAGAGGAGGCTATCCACTCCCGATGGTCGCCAAGGTCTCCGGAGCCTTGAACCACTACACCTCAGGATCATTCCAGGGCTCGAGCAGGGACCTGTGCAGCATCTCACAAGCTACAGCCAACAAGTGTGTCATGGATGTCCTGTTTGGATGGGCAGCAAACTATATAAACTTTTACACGGACTAGGCACAACAAGACGCCCAGGCAACAGGATTCTTCGCCATTACCCAGATGCCCCAGGTCCAGGGATAATAGTTGGCAGGCATGTCGTCTTGTGCTCACAGGGCCATCAGGCCACCCCTTCATAACAGCAGGGCTTTCACTCCCTGAATGTCCAGCTTGTATGTGGTAACCAGATGAAGATCATGCACGTGAGTGCATGCTTCCCCGGGGGTGAGCATGACAGCAACATCCGGGGGCAGTCAAACATTCCCAGCCTTTCCGAGGACCACCCCAGGTTGGCCAGTTGCCTCTTTGGATATAAGGAATACCTGCTGAGGACCTGGCTAATGACACCAATACGGAGACCGATGGTCAATGCAGAGGCCGAGATAATGAGGCTCAAATGGCCACTCGGGCTGTCATTGAGCGGTGCATCAGACTCCTCAAGATACGGTTCTGATGCCTCGACTGCCCTGCAGTACACCTCCCAGAGGGTAACTCGCTTTGTGGTGATCTGCCGTACAGGTGGGGTTGGGGAGTACGGGTGGGCGGCACTGTGGACATAGGTGGGTCAGGGCACGGACGGTGCTGAGCAGGAGCGTTGCCACGTGTGTGCTCATAGGGGGTGGTGTGGTGCCTGAAGGCCGGCACCAACCCACCCATGTGGCCCGGAGAGCTTGCTGATCTTCTTACGGTACTTGGTGGCAGTATCCTTAGTGACGCTCTCCGAGCTAACAGCCGCTGCCACTGCCTCACAGGCGGTATTGGCTGCCCTGTGGCTGACCATCCGAGCCCCTCAGGGGAATAGGGCATCCTAACTGACCTCGACCTCATCCAACACTCTGGCAATGTCGGCACCTCCGAATCGTGGGGCTGCAAGCTGAGCGGGGTTGACTGTGCAGGATCGGTTGAAGTGCTGCTCTTCCTTGTTAACAGGGAGTTTGCGGGTGCAGTCTCAGCGCATCAGCCGGTGGGACCATCATTTGTGGTGTGAAGCCCGTGGGGCCTCATTAAGTGGCCCAATTAATGTTTGATATCTGTGATGGCCTCACCGGGCCAAGCGTCGGGAAGTTCGCCGCAGTACCCACGAGCGACCACACTTCGGAACATTTGCGTTGAATCGCATCTGACTTATCTGGAATTTCAAATGTTATAACTTGGACTGCTGGTGCAAATTTTAGGGAGATTCATTAAGATTAGGTAAAAAATAAAGTTTTAGGAAGGAAGAGACAATGCATGTACCGTTGTTTCATTTCTTGAAATTCCACATTCCATTCAGTGTTAATAACCGGCAGGAATGCTAAGCGGCAGAGTTATTAAGAACCAATTGAGCTTGTAATGAGGTGGTAAAACCCAACCAATTAATGTTCAGTTACAGTTTTCAATTGATAAGGTCCGATGTTAAATATGGACAAGCTGAACTTGGCCTTAATAATACTCAAGCACCATAAGGATGATGTCAAATATGTCTGGTTCAAATTGCTCACGTGGCAGGAGTTAAACATTTGAGACTTAATTAGCCAACAGGAGGTGGTAAAGAACCAATTTGTTGGTTAGCAGATGGAAATGCCTTAGATTGTTCACCAAGTGGAACTGAGGAACTAAATTAGACAATTAGAAATAAGAAGGAAAGTCAAGTTAGCTTTTTGATCCAAAGATAACATGGAAAGATAATATTAGGGAATAAGGGGAAACCATTTAAATAAATACTTCAGTTGCCTAAAGAGACAACAGGATGTGTCTCTGGAGAGAAACAAACTGATGGATATAATATGGAGCCAGATATGTGGAGCTGAGATCAAACAGGAAATAATGCATTCCTTAAACCTAATGGCATTTTCCTATCCCTTAAAATCCTAATATTTTAACAGAAGAAAAAAAATTCATGAATAGAGAACCTTCAACAACTTCAGGGCATCCCAAAGCCCTTTACAGTTAATGACATATTTTCGAAGAGTAGTCACTGCTGTAATGTAGAAAATACGGCAGCTAATTTGCATACAGCAAGCTCCCACAAGCAAATTTGTGATGATGGTCAGAAAAAGTTTTTTTTTTGTGGCGTTGATTGAGTGTCAAAATTGGTCAGGACACTGGATAATACCAGAATAAGTCACAAAATGTCTTCAAAGTAATACTGAGGCATTTATTTCATCCACCTGAGAGATGACACAGAGCCTTGACTTAATATCATCCCTTCTGAAAGACACCACCTCCAGCATATTTTAATTGCACTACTCCCTCGGCAGTGTACTGGGCTGCCAGCCTAGATTTTTCTTCTCAAGTGTATGGAATAGGGTTTGAATCTGCAACATGTGAGAGCACTGCCGACAGAGCCACAGCTAACACCGAGGCTAGACAGCTGAACGTGTCTCACTCTTCTGATCAATTCCAATCACTGATGTACCAAATCTGAAAAGAATACAAACAACTTAAGCAGAATGTGTGTTGTACCGAAATTCCTGAAGAAACAATATCTTGGTGTAGGAGTTTATAATTGAATTATAATTAACATGCATTCAACATTTTGAAGAAACCTTGGAATTAATGGGTAACCATAACTAAGCGAACAGACTTTTTAAGATGTATGATTGTAAGATATATGGAGACAAATGTTTCTATCAGTTGGTATCTGCTCCAGTGCAAAGAATAAAAGTTTTTGGAAGCATAAGACCATAAGACCATAAGACATAGGAGTGGAAGTAAGGCCATTCGGCCCATCGAGTCCACTCCACCATTCAATCATGGTTGATTTCAACTCCATTTACCCGCTCTCTCCCCATAGCCCTTAATTCCTCGAGAAATCAAGAATTTATCAATTTCTATCTTAAAGACACTCAATGTCCCGGCCTCCACCGCCATCTGTGGCAATGAAAAGCATGCCTGACTTGCATACAGTAACAACAATAACAAGAACAACTTGTATTTATATAGCATCCTTAACATGACAAAATGTTTCAAGCATTTCATAGAAGCGTTGAAAAAGAAAATGGGCGGGATTCTCCGTTGGCCAACGGCAGAATCGGGAAACACGATTGGGCGGAGAATCGGTTCTGATGCCAAAATCGCGATGGGCGCCGATTTCACGCCAAATCGCAATTCTATGTCACCTTGACAGCGGCATCAATGCATTCCAGAATGCACGTACTGTAGACGCCTTTGGCACATCAATAACGGGTCCGAGCCGGTATTCTCCGGGGCCCCTGCGATTCTCTGCCTCCAATGGGCTGAATTCCTGATGGCGAGGTTCACTTGTATTTTTAAAAATCGTGAAACCAGCGTCGTGGCTGCTGAAGGGGAGAGAAGGGGTATGGAATGTGTCTAACATTGCAATAGGTTGATGACAGTTGTGCCGCTGGTCAGAATGCTTCTGCCAGGGATGGGGGGAGTAGTGGGGGGTGGCCAGAAGGTGGGCTGTGGAGTTGGGATGGACAGGCATGGGACTTCATCGCCGCAGCCTGCATGGCAGCCATGCAGTTGTGAACTTAGGGCCACGGGTCACATGGTGTCCCTCCAGGCCACCCACTAGGTGCCATCTGGCCCCAGCTGACCCCATCAGCCATATGGGCATGTTCCAGTGCAACCAGTGCCATTTTGTGGGCTGGGATGTGGGGAGTGATGTGTGTATATACAGCCACAGCTTGTCACCCTCCTCAGTGTCAATCGCGAATCTGACATCGTTTCTCATTGGAAACTATTGTATTCCACTTGGTGCCGGTTCTAGTCCCTTAACAGTCATTGAATCTGTCCAGGTGCAGCACCAGAGGAAACCCACGCAGACAGGGGGAGAACATGTAAAATGCACACAGTCGCCCAAGGCCGGAATTGAACCCAGGTCCCTGACAATGTGAGGCAGTAGTGCTAACCATTGTACCACCATGGTGCACATAAAACATATTCGGCTGGATTCTCCGTGCAGCACCAGTTTTACTGTCGTGGAACTCCACGAATCCTATCCTGGCATCAACATTTAGTAGCAGGAATGGAGAATCCAGACGAATATGTTTTATGTGCACCATGGTGGTACAATGGTTAGCACTACTGCCTCACATCGCCAGGGTCCTGGGTTCAATTCCGGCCTTGGGCGACTGTGTGCATTTTACATGTTCTCCCCCTGTCTGCGTGGGGTTCCTCTGGTTGCTTCGGTTTCCTCCCACAGTCCAAGATGTGTATTGGTCATGATCAATAGGCAGGGTTAGGGAGGGGGAGTGGGCCTAAGTAGAGTGCTCTTTCAGAGGATTGGTGCAGACATGATGGGCCGAATGGCCTTCTTCTGCACTGTGAACCGAACGACAGCAGGAGATATTAGGGCAGATGACCAAATGCTTGGCCAAACAATTTAATTTTCTGAAGTGTCTTAAAAGTGGAAAGTAGGGTATAGAGAGGTGTAGGGAGCGAATCCCAGAGCTTTGAGAACTGAAGGTATGGCCACCAGTGATGGAAAATTTTAAATCAGGGATGCTGAAAGAGGCTCAATTGAAAAGTATGTGAAGTATGCATTGGCACATGTCAAGTGCTCATGATCAGTATTGCAAGCAGAAAAAGGATATGTCATAGTGATCGTTGCAATTTAAGGGCTCAATCAACCTCTTGCTCTCTGTCTCTCTCTCTGTGTGGAGGGAAGAATAATTTTCTGATGAAGCTGGGTGAACACTACCATAACCATGATTTATCACATAAACAATAATTAACACTATGCAGGGAAAGATAGTAATCAGGTTTATTTTGCTTAAAATTAAAGTGTAATTCTTCCATAGCATTCACATTCAAATATGGACACAATCTCCCCATGGATGCACAATCGAAGAATTCACATGTTGAAAATGTTCTGCAGACCACTCAATCTCAACCAGAACTGCAAATATTTTTACTTTAATGTAAAACTATTAGACATGTATAAGTAAATTTTCTACATTTCATTTCATACTTATTTGTGGCACATTTTTACTCTTGTAAAGGTAGTCCAAAAAGGTATTGCAGTCTGAAATTTACTGGAACAAAAGTAGCAGCAAACATTCAATGCATCCTTTACTTCAGTAGTGGTGCTTCCTATTTAAGATAAAGAGTTGTATTTATTTAATGCCTTTCCTGATCTCAGGACATCCCAAATTACCTCACAACCACCGTAGTATTTTTGAAGTTATAAATCAGAAAATATGGTCAGATCCCACGAAGAGCAATGTCACACTGACCAGGTCATTTGGTTTTGTAATAGTGGTTGAGAGGTAATTGTTTACCAGGGGAGAACTCAATGCTTATCTACAAATAATGCCGTGGGATCTTTTGACACAGCCGCAGAGGGAATGTGGACTTAATGTCTCACTCTTTAGACAGCAGCTCAAATGGAGCAATATTTCCTCAGTACCATTCAGAAGTGTTAACCTCGATATGCATAAGTCTCATGGGGGGTGGGATTCTCCCTTTGGGGGACTAAGCCCCCACACACACCGGAAAACAGGCTTGAATCACTCTGGACTTTTCCCTCAAAGGTCCGGGGTGATTCCCCGTTTTCCAGGGGGCTAGCAGCGCCCCAGCATGCGTCCCGCAACTCTGGCTGCTGGCGGGGCCCTGCTGTACAGACTGCGCGGCCGCGCATGCACACGGTGGCTGCAAGCAGGTCCGCACACGCGCGCGCCGGACCACCTCGGTGCGGGCGCTGCCGACATGGCGGAGCCACACAGCAGGCCCGCGCGAAGGAAGATAGGGTCACTCCCAGATCGCGTGGCCTGCCGATCAGTGGCCCCTGATCACGGGCCTGCCCATCATGAGCCCCCCCCCCCCACCCCCCCGTGACCGATCCCTATGCCCCCCCCATCATAACGCCCACATCAGCCACGATTCCGAGTTCCCGCCTGCTGGAACCATATTAGAACCACGCTGGTTAGACTCAGTGGGCACTCGGCCCGTCGAGCGCTGAGAATCGCCGGGGGGGGGGGGGGGGGGGGGGTCTTTTCCAACAGCCCCTGACCGGTGCCGCATCAATCATGCACGCGTGAATGGCGACGATTCTCCGGTTGCCGGAGGATTGCGTGCCGGCGTGGGAGCCTATTTTCGGTAATTCTCCGCCCCCACGCCTAGCACGATTTTGGCGCGGAGGGTTGGAGAATCCCGCCCATGGTCTTAAATCCATTTCTTTCTGACACACAGACAAAACACTATTCAAAAAGGGAGGGAGGCAGAAGGTGGGAAATTACAAACCAGTTATCTTAACATCTGTTGTTGGAAAATTGTTAGAATCAATTATCAAGGACATAATATTAGGACATTTGGAAAGTCAAAACGCTATCCATCAGAGTCAGCATAGTTTTATGAAGGGCAAACCTTGTTTGACTAATTTACTGGAGTTCTTTGTAGATGTAACAAGCCAAGTCGATAATGGGGATCCTGTCAATGTGGTGTACCTGGACTTCCAGAAGATGTTTGATAAGGTGCTGCACAGAAGGTTAATCCAGAAGGTTAGACTACAAGGGTTAGGGCAACTTTATTAGCTTGGATAGAAGACTGGCTGATGGACAGGATACAGTTGGAATAAATGGGTATTTTTCCAGATGTCAAAGATGTAACTCATGCATTGCCACAGAGTTCGGTCCTTGGGCCTCAGTAATGCACAATCTATATTAACGACTTGGATACAGGAATAGAAGGTTCTATCGCAAAATTTGCAGACAACACAAAAATAGGTGGGATAGTAAATTGCAATAAGGAAATAAGAACCTTACAAATTGAAATAGATAGGTTTGGAGAGTGGGCCAAAATGTGGCAGATGGAGTTTAAAGTTGGGAAATCTGAGGCCATGCATTTTTGTCGGAAAAATGGGAAGGCAACTTATTATCTAAATGGGGAGAGACTTGGGGTGCTCCAGTGCTGATGGATCTGGGTGTCCTCGGGCATGAGTCACAGAAAACTATCATGCAGTTACAGCAGGTAATAAAGACAGCAAATGGAATGTTGGTATTTATAGCTAAAGGAATCGAAGAAAAAGACAAGGAAGGTTTGTTACAACTATACAAGGCCTTGGTGAGAGAGCACCTGGAGTATTGTGCAGAGTTTTGTCCCCCTTATTTGAGGAAAGATGTAGTGGATTGGAGGCAGTTCAGCGGAGGTTCACTAGGTTGATTCCAGAGATGAGACGTTTGTCGTATGAGGAAAGATTGAACAGTTTAGGCCTATATTCTCTAGAAGTTTAGAAGAATGAAGGGAGATCTAATTAAGGTCAACACAAAGATAAAAGGTATGGATAAAGTAGACATAGAACGGATGCTTCCTCTTGTGAGGCATTCTGGAATGAAAGGTTATAGTCTCAGGATAAGAGGTAGCAAATTTGAAACAGAGTTGAGAAGAAACTACTTCTCCAAAAGGGTAGTGAATCTGTGGAATTTGCTGCCCCAGCGAACGGTGGATGCTGGGACAGTGAGTAAATTTAAGGAGGAGCTAGGCAGTTTTTTAAATGGTAATGAGTTGAAGGGTTATGGAGAGCGGGCAGGGCGGTGGAGTTAAGGCCAGGATGAGATCAGTCATGATCAAATGGCGGAGCAGACTCGATGGGCCAAATGGTCTAATTCTGCTCCAAAACTTATGAACTTATGAATTGAGCTGAGGTTGACACCTTGGATGCAGGGATGGAATGTACTACAGCCAAATTTGCATATGACACTAAAATAGATGGGAAAGCAAGTTGCAATAAGGAAATAAGAAATAAAAAATGAATGTGGATCAGTTAGGTGAGTGGGCCAAAATTTGGGAGATGGAATTTAATGTTAATAAGTGTGAGGTTATCCATTTTTGGTTGGAAGAACAGAAAGGCAACTTATTATCTAATTAGATAGAAGCTTCAAACTGCTTCAGTGCAAAGGTATCTCGGTGCCCTCGTGCACAAATCACTGAATTAGTATGCCGGTGCAGCAAGTAATAAGAAAGATAAACAGAATTTTGGCATTAATTGCTAATGGAATAGAATATAAAAGAAGGTGCTTTTGCAACTGTATAGGGCATTGGTGAGACCGCATCTGGAGTACTAGGCTCAAATTTAGTCCCCTTACTTGAAGAAGGGTGTACATGCATTAGAGACGCTTCAGAGGAGGCACACGAGATTAATTCCAGGGATGAAGGACTTGTCTTATGAAGAGAGATTCAGTAGTTTAGACCTACACTCACTGGAGTTTAGAAGAATGAGAGGAGGTCAAATTGAGGTCTATAAGATGCAAAAGGAGATTGACAGGGTAGATGTAGAGTGGATGTTTCTGCTTGTTGAACATACAAGAACGAGAGACCATAGTTATAGGCTAAGGCGTGGCAGATTTAAAACAGAAATTAAGAGGAATTACGGGCGGTATTCACCACCCCCCGGCTGGGTGGCAAAATTGCGGGGTGCCGCGCAAATCGTGCCACGCCGCCCTGACCCCCGCACGCGATTCTCCCACCCCCCTGAAACCAGCGCTGCGTGAATCGCGCCGGGCCGCTCGGAGAATCGCCGCAAACGGCGAGCGGCAATTCTCTGGCCCGGATGGGATGAGCGGCCGCTCCGACACGACAGGGTCCCGCCGGCGCCGTCCACCCTGGTCGCTGCTGGCGGGAACTCTGCGGGAACACTCGGGGGGCAGCCTGTGGGGGGGGGGGGGGGGGTGAGGGGGGCTCCTTCACCAGGGAGGGGCCTCCAAAGGGGTCTGGCCCCCTATCGGGGCCCACCGATCGGCGGGCCGGCCTCTCCCCCCCCCCCCCCCCACCCTGGCCTACATTCCACCGCGGCCGGCCCCTGAACACCCACGCCATATTGCATGGGGCCGGCGCGCGTAAGAAATTCCCCGTGCATGCGCAGGATGGCGTGGCCCAACTGCGCATGCGCAGGATTGAGCTGGCCCCAACTGCGCATGTGCGGGTTGGTGCGGCACCTATTTGGCACCTCATAAGGACGCTGGAGTGGCGTGAACCGCTCCAGCACTGTGCTGGCCCGCTGTGGGGGCCAGAATAGGTCATTCCCGGGCCCTGTTCACGCCGTCGTGAAACACGACGGCGTTCACTACGGCGCGTGCACTTGGTCCGTGGAGCGGAGAATCTACTTCACTCAAAAGCTCATGAATCTGTTGAATTCTCTAGACTAGAGTGCAATCGTTGCAGAAACATGAAATTATTTAAGGAAGAGATAGATAGGTTTTTAATTAGCAGCAGGATGAAGGGTTATGGACAGTGGGCAGGAAGGTGAAGATACGGTCAAGATGAGATCAGCCATGATTCTATCAAATGGCAGAGCAGGCTTGAGGGGCTGAATTATGTACTCTTGCTACTGCTTCTTCTGTTCTTATTTTATCTGCAAACATCATTGCCCATCGCCGTTCCATCTCTCTTGCTCAGTTAGCAATGAGGAGTTCACTGCCAAACCTTGACACAATCCAACTTTGGCTTTGTAACTCTCATTCTCCCCCACACTGTTTCTTACTGTTGTCTGGAATTCCTTGTACGTGTCGGCATGGATGGCATCCCTCTTTCCATCCCTCCTTTCCCCACACCATCGTACTGCCCCACCCTCAGTCCTCCCCCAAAACTGACATTGTGAGTAATATCTGGCACGACTTATCCCGCCCATCAGCAACACCCACAGTGCAGTCTTGCATCTCAGTTCATGTGAAAAATATACCCCATTAAAAGCATAGCCCCCCCCCCCCCCACCAATCTTCTCCCTTTTCTTGCCGTTTATGATGGCAATCCCTCACATGGCTCCATAGTTGTCAGCTCTATTTGTCTTCCCATCCAAAGTACAACTCTTCATGCTTTCACTTTAATAATGAGTGTTGCCAGCTTATTTCACTGTGTGG
Organism: Scyliorhinus canicula; assembly: GCF_902713615.1. Lineage (NCBI taxonomy): Eukaryota > Metazoa > Chordata > Chondrichthyes > Carcharhiniformes > Scyliorhinidae > Scyliorhinus > Scyliorhinus canicula. The sequence goes on from NC_052151.1 coordinate 156,639,822, forward strand.
GGTAAAATAACTGAGCTTAATATCACTCAAGATATAATTGCCAATAAAACCAAGACAAGTCTGAAGAAGACAGCTACATTGCTGAATGGAGCCCCATGTGGATAGCATTTTCCTCCCAAAAGGGTTGCATGAACAGAATGGTTTGAATACTTCTTTCACAGGATCCGCTGATAGTTAGAGTTGGATCTGCAACACAGCTTGACGGAGTTTGAATGTTACACATTATGACAGGCTGGTAAAGAGTCTTCAAACCTACTGCACTCAATTCACTTGAGCATACAACTGGGATATTCCAATTTCTGTAGCAACTAGAATAATTAAGATGTGGGCACATGCAGCTGCTTCTAAAAGATATGCATCTGGTCATCAACAGCTCGAATCAGATTCAACCTGATTTTAAAACACTGATCTGTCTACAAATTCATATCTGTTCACTGCAATGTAAATTATTATTGATGTGGGTTTTTTTTCATTGTAAAATATTTTTGCCTTGGTGCTGGAGTACTATTTATCTTGTGGTTCAAATATTTGCAGACCTCACACTGCCAGAAATGGAAGCTAATGTAGGTGCTACTCAAAAGGCGCAATCAGTTTCAGAAAAGAACATAGAGCTTGACACAGTTATATTTGCTCAGCAATTACATTCACAGAATCATAAAATACTACAGCCATTCGGCCATCAAGTCTGCAATGGTTCTTTCGAAGGGGAATCCACTCAGTCACATTCCCCAGTTGTTTACCCACAACCTTGCAATATTTTTCTCCTTTTAGGCATTTATACAAATACCTTTTGAAGGCTGGGCATTAAGTAAATATTTTTTTCAACATCTGGTTTTATTGGTTACAAAAGTTTTGCCACCGTTTCTATCCAAGCATGGGTACCAAAGATGATCAAAAACTGTACTCCGCATGAGTGTGACACTAACATCTTCAACGTGAGACCATTTTCCCTCCCAGAATTGGCACTGCACAGCCCCAACAGGGCTCAAAATTAAGGCTCGGTCCTCATTTCAATAAGCTTGATGAGCTGTTGGCGCTGGTTGCCCCTCCACATGAAACAAACTTCACCCGCAACGGCTTTCAGCTCAGGGCCAAATTGAGTGTTGGGGTGGATGGCAAGGTGGGGAGGTGGGGATAGTGTTCGGAAGAGGAGGACAGTGCAGATGACAGTGGTTCGCAGACGGATTATGAGCTGGGAGAATCACTCCTGCTCCACCTGGCTTGACATGAAACTTAAAAGATAATTCCAACTTGCCAGCGGTAAGCACCCACGAAGACGGAACAGGTTTGTGTTAAACATTCAGACAGCTGAGGCAAATGTGGTGTCAAATGCTTTTAATGTGTCTTTGGGGCACAGCTCTGTGAAAATTGTAAATTGTGCTACAGTTTTTCACACTGAAAATTTAGATTTCAATTTATTGTCATGTGTACCAAGGTGCAGTGAAAAGTATTGTTCTGCGTACAGTCCAGATTGTTCCATACATGAAAAACATAGGGCATACGGTAAACACATAATGTAAATACATAGACATAGACATTGGGTAGAGTAGTGTAGTGCTATAACAGTAGAGAGGCTGCGTAGAGAAATCAGTCCATAAGAGCATCATTCAGGAATCTGGTAACAGTGGGGAAGAAGCTGTCTTTGAATCTGTTAGTGTGTGCTCTCAGACTTTTGTATCTTCTGCCTGATGGGAGTGATTAGAAGAGAGAATAACCCGGTGGGAGGGGTCTTTGATTGCGCTGCCCGCTTTCCCAAGCTAGCGGGAGGTGTAGACAGAGTCAATAGATGGCAGGCGGGTTCATGCCATACCTAGCTGTGATGCAGCCATTTAGGATGCTTTCTATAGTGCATCTGTAACAAGTGGTAAGAGTCAATGTGGAATGCCAAATTTCCTTAGTTTCCTGAGGAAGTATAGGCGCTGTTGTGCTTTATTGGACATAGCATCGAAGTGGGTGGCCCAGGACAAATTGTTCGTGATGTGTACACCTAAGAATTTAAAGCTGTTAACCATCTCCAACTTGGCACCATTGCTGTAGACAGGGGTGTGTACGATAGTTTGCTCCCTGAAGTCGATGACCAGCTCTTTTGTTTTGATGACATTGAGAGAGAGATTGTTGTTTTTGCACCATGTCATGAAGTTCGCTATATCCCAAGTTGACCAATTTCTACCTTGTGATGTGAGAAAGCAGATAAGTGCTTTATATTTTTCTTCAATAATGATATGCAATTTGGCTCCAGCTCAAGACGAACATTTAGATAGGCAATTACTTAAGCACTAAAGTGTAATACAATAATCGCCGACATTGAAGCTACCCTGATAGCTCAGCAAGTTTACCCATTGAGTAACTGAGGCCATGCACGTTGAAGAAGCTACCAGTGTGTGCCAAAGTAACTGATCCCATCACATGCACTGAGACTAGTTAGAAAAATGATGCCCAGAGCGGATGCTATATGAGACATAGTAGTCAGCAATTCACTCAGTAATTTACAACCTTGGAAACAAGTTGAGTACTTTGATTCCAGCAACTGCTGTGCAATGATTTTTAAATTTAATTAAGACGATGGTTGGAAGTAATGTATGTGGGCAAGATTTTTACAGAGTAGGACCTTGCTTAAGTCTCTGTTTTTGGGTTGGAAACAGGAAATTGTTTAATATATTCCTCAGCTTGAGAAATGTTCTCCAAGTACACGGGGCCTCACGGTAGCATGGCGGGGCCTCACGGTAGCATGGTGGTTAGCATCAATGCTTCACAGCTCCAGGGTCCCAGGTTCGATTCCCGGCTGGGTCACTGTCTGTGTGGAGTCTGCACGTCCTCCCCGTGTGTGCGTGGGTTTCCTCCGGGTGCTCCGGTTTCCTCCCACAGTCCAAAGATGTGCGGGTTAGGTGGATTGGCCATGCTAAATTGCCCGTAGTGTAAGGTTAATGGGGGGATTGTTGGGTTACGGGTATACGGGTTACGTGGGTTTAAGTAGGGTGATCATTGCTCGGCACAACATCGAGGGCCAAAGGGCCTGTTCTGTACTGTTCTATGTCTATGTCTACACAGAGGGAATCATCCCTATCCCTATCCTATGATGAATTTAAAGGCAGCTACACTGAAAAAAGTCAATAAAATCAATGGTTATTGTCACAAAATGTCCGGAAGATGCGTCTGGTCTTACACCCCCAGCTTTACCTGCCGATACAGATGCAGAATGGGCGGGACCATGGCCGCGCATGTGCACGATAGTGACCTGCAGCAGCTGTGCAACATGGTGCCGCCCGCATGCAGACCCGGCCTGCCAAAACTGCCCCCCTGTAACACCACTCGCCACCTTTGGACCACCCCCACCAGTCCCCACAGCCGCTTCCGAAGCCCCCCCTGCCAGCGGAACGGTTCCCCGCCCCGACTGTGGCGGCGCTGGATACAATCCGCAGCCACCACGCCAAGTTTATGAAAGTTAAGATGAGACGCGACCAATGCCGTCAGGAAGTCGGCCCATGGGGGGCAGAGCATCATGGGAGGGCCTCAGGTGACGTCCTGAGGCTGCCCCAACTGTGTGTAGCATACGACTTGAATATGCCAGTTTTGAGGGGGCGGAGGAGCAGTAAAACTGCACCGCCCCTGATTTTGGCATAAAAAGGGGGTGGGATTCTCCACTACCCGGTGGGGGGGGGGGGGGGGGGGGGGGGGGGGGGGGGGGGTCCCGGCGGGATGGAGTGGCGTGAACCACTCCGGCGTCGGGCCGTCCCAAAGGTGCGGAAGTCTCCTCACCTTTAGCGGCCAAGCCCTAAACTTGAGGGGCTAGGCCCGTGCCAGAGTGGTTGGCACCCCGCCGGCCATCGGGAACGGCCTTTGGCGCCACACCAGCCGGGGCCGAAGGGACTTAGTCGGCCGGCGGAAGTCCCCACATGCGCCGGAGCGTCAGCGGCTGCTGACGTCATCCCCGTGAATGCGCAGGGGAGGGGGTCACTTCCGCGTCCGCCATCGTGAAGACTATGGCAAACGCGGAAGGAAGAGTGCCCCCACAGCACAGGCCCGCCCGCCGATCAGTGGGCCCACCATGGGGGCACCCCCCAGGGCCAGATCGCCCGCGCCCGCCCCCCCCGGGACCCTGGAGCCCACCCGCGCCGCCTGGTCCCGCCGGTAGGGTAGGTGGTTTGATTCATGCCGGCAGGACCGGCATGACAGTGGCGGGACTTCAGCCCATCGCGGGCCGGAGAATCACCGGGGGGGGGGGGGGGGGGGGGGGGGGCTGCCGACAGACGCCCCCGCCGAATCTCTGATGCCGGAGACTTCGGGAGACGGCGGGGGCGGAATTCACGCCGGCCCCCGGCGATTCTCCGACCTGGAAGGGGGTCGGAGAATCTCACCAGGGATTTTCCAGCCGATCACCCAACGTAATTTCAGCGTCGGCAATCGGAGAATCCCGCCCATGGCTTTTTACACAAGTAAATTCAAATCGCTATGTATTTTGTAAACAGTGTCTGGGCAGCAGCTAAGAAAAATAAAGGAAAAGGAAAGAATAAGGAAAACTGTGTTCTTTGCAATTTGCACATTTATTAGAGTGCTGTGAACCAAGAATCAGTCTAGTCACAGATGAGGTGTTACAGATGATGTGTTAGGCAGGTTGGTTCGACGTGGACTGCACTTGATGCAGTGTGGCGAGAGACAGACCTCTAACACTGGAGAAGATCCAACACGATTTTATTCAATGATATAACTAATATACGTGCTCAGGGGTGAAATTCTCCGCGGACCGTCGTGACGCCGATTTCCGGCGAGCAAAAGCGGTGCAGATGACTCCGGCGTCGGGGCCTTCTTTTAGGCCGCTAATCTCCGTTCCCGGAGGGGCCAGCATCGGACCGACGTGATACGCGTCATTTTAATGCGCTGCAGAAGTGGCGCGTTGAGAGAGAGAGGACGGATACCGGCGTGGGGAGAGGAGGAGAGGGGGGGGGGGGAGAGGAGGAGAGGGGGGGGAGAGGAGGAGGGGGGGAGAGGAGGAGAGGGGGGAGAGGAGGAAAGGGGGGGAGAGGAGGAGGGGGGGAGAGGAGGAGAAGGGGGGAGAGGAGGAGAAAGAGGAGGAGAGGGGGGAGAGGAGGAGGGGGGGGAGAGGAGGAGAGGGGGGAGAGGAGGAGAGGGGGGAGAGGAGGAGAGGGGGAGAGAGGAGGAGGAGGAGAGGGGGGGAGGGGGGAGAGGAGGAGGGGGGAGAGGAGGAGAGGGGGAGAGAGGAGGAGAGGGGGAAGAGGAGGAGGGGGGGGAGAGGAGGAGAGGGGGGGGAGAGGAGGAGGGGGGGGAGAGGAGGAGAGGGGGGGGAGAGGAGGAGAGGGGGGAGAGGAGGAGGAGGAGAGGAGGGGGGGAGGGGGGGAGAGGAGGAGGGGGGGAGAGGAGGAGAGGGGGGAGAGAGGAGGAGAGGGGGGAGAGGAGGAGGAGGAGGGGAGGGGGGGAGAGGAGGAGGGGGGGAGAGGAGGAGAGGGGGAGAGAGGAGGAGAGGGGGAAGAGGAGGAGGGGAGGAGAGGAGGAGGGGGGGGAGAGGAGGAGGGGGGGGGAGAGGAGGAGGGGGGGGGGAGAGGAGGAAAGGGGGGAGAGGAGGAGGGGGGGGAGAGGAGGAGAAGGGGGAGAGGAGGAGAAAGAGGAGGAGAGGGGGGAGAGGAGGAGGGGGGGAGAGGAGGGGGGAGAGGAGGAGAGGGGGGAGAGGAGGAGAGGGGGAGAGGAGGAGAGGGGGAGAGAGGAGGAGAGGGGGGAGAGGAGGAGGAGGAGAGGGGGGGGGGAGGGGGGGGAGAGGAGGAGGGGGGGAGAGGAGGAGAGGGGGAGAGGAGGAGAGGGGGAGAGGGAGGGGGAGAGGGGGGGACGGGGGGGAGGGGGGAGAGGGGGAGGGGGATGGCAGAGGGAGAGGGGGGAGAGGGGGAGAGGGGGGAGAGGGGGAGAGGGGGGGAGAGGAGGAGAGGGGGGAGAGGAGGAGACAGGGGGAGAGGAGGAGACAGGGGGAGAGGAGGAGAGGGGGAGAGAGGAGGAGACAGGGGGAGAGGAGGAGACGGGGGAGAGGAGGAGAGGGGGGAGAGGAGGAGAGGGGGGGAGAGGAGGAGAGGGGGCGGAGAGGAGGAGAGGAGGGGAGAGGATGAGAGGGGGAGAGGAGGAGAGGAGGGGAGAGGAGGAGAGGGGGAGAGGAGGAGAGGGGGGAGAGGAGGAGAGGGGGGAGAGGAGGAGAGCGGGGGAGAGGAGGAGAGGGGGGAGAGGAGGAGAGGGGGGAGAGGAGGAGAGGGGGGAGAGGAGGAGAGGGGGGGGGGAGAGGAGGAGAGAGGGGGCGGTGTGTGTGTACCGGCCTTCAGAGAGAGGGGGGTGTGGGTACCGGCCTTCAGAGGGAGGGGTAGGGGGTGTGGGTACCAGCCTTCAGAGGGAGGGGGAGGGGGGTACCAGCCTTCAGAGGGAGGGGGAGGGGGGGAGCGGGGGTGTGGGTACTGGCCTTCAGAGGGAGGGGTAGGGGGTGTGGGTACCGGTCTTCAGAGGGAGGGGGGTGTGTGTACCGGCCTTCAGAGGGAGGGGGGTGTGGGTACCGGCCTTCAGAGGGTGGGGTAGGGGGTGTGGGTACCGGCCTTCAAATGGAGGGGGAGGGGGGTACCGGCCTTCAGAGGGAGGGGGAGGGGGAGGGGGAGTGTGGGTACTGGCCTTCAGAGGGAGGGGTAGGGGGTGTGGGTACCGGCCTTCAGAGGGAGGGGGGTGTGTGTACCGGCGTGGAGAGGGGGGGGGTATCGGCGTTGAGAGAGGGGGGGGCGGCGTTGGAGGGGGGTAGGGATGGTGAGGGGGTTGGGGTGGTGAGGGGGGTAGGGGCGTTGGAGGGGGGTAGGGGTGGTGGGGTGGGGGCAGAGGGGTGGCGCCGCTGCCCCCAACCCCCCACCCCCTATCCCTACCCCCCCTATCCCTATCCCCCCCACCCCCCTACCCCCCTATCCCTACCCCCCCCACCCCTACCCCCCTATCCCTACCCCCCCCACCCTACCCCCTATCCCTACACCCCACCCCTACCCCCCCACCCCTACCGCAACCCCCCCTCAACGCCGCAACCCCCCCCAATGCCGCAACCCCCCCTCAACGCCGCAACCCCCCCCCCCAAACGCCGGGACACTCTCTCTCTTCCCCCCCACCCCCCCAAACGCCGGGACTCTCTCCTCCCCCCCCCCCCCCCACTCGCCCCAGGTCACTGAACGGCGTCAACCATCATCAATAGTTGACGCCGTTTTAAAGCTACTCTGTTTTTCGCCGACGTGACCCGTGGTGGTTGTGGGGGCTGGCAGAATTGCTGGTAGATCGGTGGCCTCGTGGTAGGGTACGTCCGGAGGAAGCATCGTGGGCGGTGGGGCACTTCGGTCAGGTAGCGGGCATGGAACTCTTCGCAGTGCCCATCTGTTGCGCCGTAGCAGGGAGCCATCAGCCACGCTGACAAGGAACGATCTTGGGGCCACTTGTTTGATCACCACAGCTGTGGCTGACCAGTCGCCCTCAGGCAACTGGACACGAACATGATCAGTTGGGGCCAGCTCGGGTAGATCCGTGGCATGAGCATCGTATGTGGCGTTCTGTTAGGCCCGTGACTGCTGCATTTTCTGTACAACCGTGAGGTGGTCAAGGTCTGGAACATGGATGGCTGGAACTGTGGTCCTCAGAGTGCGATTCATGAGCATCTGCGCTGGAGACAACCCAGTGGACAGTGGGGTATGCCAGCATTGCCAGGTTGAAGTCGGAGCCTGAGTCTGCAGCTTTGCACAGCAACCGCTTTATAATATGAACTCCTTTCTCAGCCTTCCCATTTGACTGCGAGTAGTGGGGACTGGAGGTTACGTGACGGAGGTTGGAGGACTGTGCAGAATCAGACCACTCCTGGCTGTAAAAACAGGGACCATTGTCACTCATCACCGTGAGCGGTATCCCGTGCCTGGTGAACGATTCTTTGCAGGCTTTGATCACCGCCCTCGACTTAAGGTCGGACAGTTTCACCACTTCTGGCTAACTGGAGAAGTAGTCAACCAGGAGTACGTAGTCACGCCCCTTGGCGTGGAAAGGGTCGACACCGACTTTGGACCATGGAGAGGTCACTATCTCATGTTGCTGCAAAGTTTCTTTGGGTTGAGCTGGCTGAAACTTCTGACAGGTAAGGCAGCTGAGGACTGTGTTGGCAATGTCCTGGCTGATGCCCGGCCAATAGATCGCCTCCCGAGCTCTGCGTCGGCATTTCTGGGTCTGGGTCGTAATTTCTCGACCCCAAGGTGACCCTCATGGAGTTGGCCGAGCTCCATAGCTCGCATGCTCTGAGGAATTACGATCCTGTCGAGTTTCAGGAGGATGCCTTCCACCACCGTCAGGTCGTCCTTTACGTTATAGAACTGGGGACATTGTCCCTTCTGCCAGCCGTTGGCATGGTGCTGCATCACACGCTGCAGCAGAGGATCCTTGGCCGATTCCTCATGAATTTGGATCACTGCTCGTCAGAGGCCAGAAGGTTGGTGGCACACAATTCCACTTGCGCTTCTATATGACAGATAACGTCAATTTGTTCACACGGTGTGGTAATGGACCTGGATAGAGCATCTGCAACGATGAGCTCTTTGCCTGGTGTGTAGACAAGTTCAAAGTCGTAGCGGCGTAGCTTAAGAAGAATTCGCTGTAACCGAGGCATCATGTCATTTAAATCCTTCTGGTTAATGTGGACTAGAGGCCTGTGGTCCATTTCTACCGTGAATTTTGGCAGGTCATAAACATAGTCGTGAACTTGACTATCCCTGTCAGGAGGCCCAGATATTCCTTCTCAATCTGAGCGTACCGTTGCTTAGTGGGCATCATGGCCCTGGAGGCATACTCCACTAGAGCCCAGGACGAGGAGTCATCCCGCTGAAGGAGCACTGCCCCAATGCCATCCTGGCTGGCATCAGTTGATACCTTGGTTTCCTTGGTTGGGTCGAAGAATGCCAGAACCGGGGCTGTGGTGAGCTTCGCTTTCAGCTCACGCCATTCCTCTTCATGCGCGGTCAGCCATGTGGGATGCCATATTGGGAATGAATTTCCCGAGGAAGTTGACCATCCCGAGAACGTGGCGGACTGCCTTCTTGTCCTCCGGGGTCTTCATGACGTTGATCGCCGAGACCTTGTTGGCATCTGGCCGCTCGCCCTGCTGCAAGATGTGGTCACCTAGGAATTTGATGTCCGATTGATCAAATGAGCACTTGGCCCTGTTGAGCTGGAGACCATGCTCATGGATTTTCTGGAATACCTTCTTGATGTGAGCGATGTGCTCCTGGGGCATTGTGGACCAGATAATGACATTGTCAACATACACCCGCACCCCCTCGATACCCTCCATCATCTGTTCCATGATGCGGTGAAATATTTCTGAGGCAGAGATGATGCCAAAAGGCATGCGGTTGTAGCAGTAGCGACCGAACGGGGTGTTGAACGTGCACAGCTTGCGACTGGACGCGTCCAGCTGTATTTGCCAAAAACCCTTGGATGCGTCCAGCTTTGTAAAGAATTTGGCATGAGCCATCTCACTGGCCAACTCTTCACGTTTTGGTATCGGGTAATGCTCCCGCATGATGTTGCGGTTTAGATCCTTGGGGTCAATGCAGATTCGAAGTTCCCCTGACGGCTTCTTGACGCAGACCATGGAGCTGACCCAGTCTGTGGGCGCTGTGACCTTCAATGTGATGCCCTGGTCTTGGAGGTCCTGTAATTGCTTCTTCAGACCATCCTTGAGGGGGGCCGGCACCCGGCGTGGTGCATGAATTACAGGGGTGGCGTTCGGCTTGAGCAGGATTTTATATCGGTATGGGAGTGTGCCCATCCCATCGAATACGCTGTGGTACTGTGTGATGATGTCATCTATGTCAGCTTCCATCAGGCAAGGCCGTCACCGGTGACGATGACATGGTGTTGACTCGCTGAACCAGGTTCAGGAGCTTGCAGGCTCGAGCACCGAGCAGGGATGGTGTGTCAGGCCCGACGATTTCAAACCGCAGCGTCACCTTGATCGCCTTATTGGACACCCCTCATTGACACGAGCCACTGGCAGCTATGGCATTGCCATTGTAGTCTGGGAGCTGGCAGGCCGGTGGAAGAATACTTGGTCTGACGCGGATGGTGTTGAGATCAGATTTCGAGATGAGGTTCGCCGATGCGCCGGTATCCAGTTTCAACCGGATGCGATCCTTGTTAACTGTGAGGACAGCACACCACTCGTCGTCGGGATCCACACTGAGGATCGGGAGGTGCTTTGCCGTCATGGTGGAGGGCAGCGCATGGGTTGTTATGATGCCCACCCGGTATGGGGACATGAGGCACTCAGCATCAAGGTCTTTTGGGCATTCGGGATCGGAATCTGGTATGCCTTGTTGTATTGAGCGGACACTTCTGCGCCACAGCTGGGATCGCTGGCTGCTGAGCAGTGGAGCAGATCTGCAAAGGGCAGCATAGTGGCCAAGCTTGCCACACTGTAGACACCGACGTCTTTTTGCCGGACATTGCTGCTTTAAATGGGCGGAGCCACAATTCGGACATGTCATGACGCCAACGTCAGCACGTTCCATGTGCCATCGCGCATGCGCAGTGCGGGCGATCGACGTATGCACCTGCGCAGTCGTCCCCTCGGTTGTGGCACGCATGCGCAGAGACCCGGGCAAAGCGCGCAAAACGGCCACTCTCCTCGATGCTCAGGCCCTGCATCTGTGCGATGGCCTGCACCCGTTCTGCCTCATGGGAGGCCAGCTTTGCAGTCTCTGATGTGGGGAGTAATGATTGTTAGCATGTTCATGGACAACACACGTCTCGATGGCGATAGTGAGGGTCAACTGCTTGACCTTCAGGAGCTGCTGGCGAAGGGAGTCGAAGTGGACACCGAAAACGATCTGATCCCGGATCATGGAATCAGTGGTCGAGTCATAGTTACATGACTGCGCGAGGATGCAAAGATAGGTCAAAAAGGACTGAAAAGGTTCATCCTTACCCTGAAGCCTCAGCTGGAAAACATACTGTTCAAAGCTCTCATTCACCTCAATGTTGCAGTTGCTGTCGAACTTCAGCAGGACTGTTTTGAATTTCATCTTGTCTTCACCTCCAGCGAACGTAAGGGAGTTGTAGATGTAGATGGCGTGGTCCCCCGCTGTGGAGAGAAATAGCGCAATCTTCCTGGCATTTAATGCGGCCTCGAGGTCGGCGGCCTCGATGTATAAGAGGAACCTTTGCTTGAAGATCTTCCAATTGGCGCCGAGGTTGCCGGCGATGCGGAGCTGTGGAGGAGGCTGGATGTTTTCCATGTCACCGGATGGCTGCTTGCTGGTCAATGCTGATTCACTCAAGGTAGGTCCGTCAAGATCAGTACCACTCCATGGTACCATGATGTGTAAGTCAGGTTGGTTCGACGTGGAATGCACTTGATGCAGTGTGGCGAGAGACAGACCTCTAACACTGGAGAAGATCCAACACGATTTTATTCAATGATATAACTAATATACATGCTCAGCTGTGGGTCGACACTATACTGAACTGACTGGAGATCTGATACTAGCCTGACCTGACTTACTAGCTACCACATGGTGTTTGCACTGGCTAGCTCGTGAACTCTGACTGCATCAGTGGCTGGGTCCAGAGAGAGCGGGAAACCGCGTGCCCTCTGGCTTTCTAGTGGTAGTGTCCTGTCTGGTGATTGGCTGCACTGTGTTGTGTGCTTACTGGTCATCCTGTGTGTCAATCACTGCCTGTCTGCACTTCATTATATACATGAGTGGATATTAAAACAAAAGAAGCAACAGAAATATTAGGGTGGGCAGCTCACCTCAGGAAACAGCTCAGCTAGAGATGAAGTGCTGAAGACAAAAGTCAATTTGTGCAAAAGATATTTTTCTTCGCTGAACCAACGGCCATTCTCAAATTCTGTTCACTTAGGTTTACGGTGTAGTAGTCACTGGCTTGATTTGACCAATAAATTTATGGTTGTGTTTGGGAAACGGAGGGGTCTCAGCAGAGTTTAGGATTATGGGAGAAATAGATGCTTTTGGGTTTCCGGTCTTTGAGGGACGAAGTACTTACCGTTTACGTGTCAAAGTATAAGATTATTCTTTGTAGTGTTTCATTATCTTTCTTCTACTTTAATAAATACTTTTATTGTTTAATGAAAGGGAGGTATAAACGGGGCAGCACGGTAGCATGGTGGTTAGCATAAATGCTTTGCAGCTCCAGGGTCCCAGGTTCGATTCCCGGCTGGGTCACTGTCTGTGTGGAGTCTGCACATCCTCCCCGTGTGTGCGTGGGTTTCCTCCGGGTGCTCTGGTTTCCTCCCACAGTCAAAGATGTGCGGGTTAGGTGGATTGGCCAGGCTAAATTGCCCTAGTGTCCTAAAAAATAGGGTTAATGGGGGTTGTTGGGTTACTGGTATAGGTATACGTGGGCTTGAGTAGGGTGATCATTGCTCGGCACAACATCGAGGGCCGAAGGGCCTGTTCTGTGCTGTACTGTTCTAATTCTAAGTTCTCACCAAAAGAGAAAATGCTGGAAAATCTCAGTGGGTCTGGCAGCATCTGGAGCTGTTGGCTCTTTTCTCTCCCTACAGATGTTGCCAGACCTGCTGAGATTTTCCAGCACTTTTTCTTTTGGTTTCAGATTCCAGCATCTGCAGTAATTTGAAGTTCTCACTGCTTCCACAGACGTTTCTCACTAATATCCCAAAAAACAATGCAACACACAAACCCAGTGTTTCAGGATGGAATACTCTTGCACATAACATCCGTGGGGATTCATAAAATTATCCGTTCAGGTGAAATCCTGTAATGGTCGTTTCTGAAAATAAGGTGTAATATTGAATCTGGCCTATCGTATATTTAAATTAGTGTTGGGGCCACATTAAGGTTATGGCTACTGGAATCTGAAGATTTTTACTATCTCAAATTTGAGTTCAGAACTCGATCTGGTTAGCTTCCTCAAACTCATTTACTGGAATGGTCTCACTGATAACTTTATACTGCAGATAAATGCAGATATTTTTCAGTGTTTCACTTTCAAACGTATTAGATAATAGTGCCTGTTTGCATAAAGATGAATGCTAGATTTAAACTAAGGATAAAATTGCCCACTCCCACTAAGTGATAAGGATAACCGAAACCCATCTCCACCATTTTGATTTCCCTTGGCTATTTAATATGAATAACAGATCGAATCAAATGATTAATATCAACTATTTTATGTTTTGAAGCGCGATTAATATTGCTGTAAATAATGTGTCAATGGATTTGTCTCCCAGGATTTCCCTTTTGTGAAATACACAGGTCCAAGCCTCTCCTCACTGTTTCATGCTGGTAATCTGGAGCAGTGTAGTGAGGGGTGTCATACACAACACGAGGATATTGGGGGTCTACACTCCTGATCTCAGGTGACTTACAGAGCACATTTAATAAATCCATGCCTCTGATGTGGAGCCTGGTGTAATATCATGCAGTGAGAACTCACAAGGCAACTTGCTTGAAGCCAAAGACGGAGAAATTACTTTGGGCAGGTAATCAACATCACTAGTTGGAACACGTGCTCAAAGATGTCGGCTCAAGGATCACTTCAAATTGTGCCTCGGACCTATCCATATGGTACCTGTGGACCCAAAACAAGTGTCGCTGATGCAGCTCCCTGGTTGAAGCTTTGAGAAATTTGGTCGGCTGTGATGCAAAATCCTTATATGAGCCATTGATTCGGCTGACGTAGAGCTTGGAAAGCTATGTGGGGCATGTTTTACTCTTAATTTGGTAATGTGGTTCTAAAACAAGTATTAGATCCCCGAATAGCATATTTTATGGACATAATGCCTATCTTGGAGGATGGGGCTGAAGGGGGTTGCAACTTGGACACTTGGAAGTCGCGGGTTCACACATTTTTGAGAGACTGGAGCATAAATCTGTCTTAGAACATAGAACAGTACAGCACAGAACAGGCCCTTCGGCCCTCGATGTTGTGCCGAGCAATGATCACCCTACTTAAACCCACGTAACCTGTATACCCGTAACCCAACAATCGTCCCATTAACCTTACACTACGGGCAATTTAGCATGGCCAATCCACCTAACCCGCACATCTTTGGATTAGAGTCTTGTGAACTCTAAAATCCTCGCTCGTTGCAGATTATCGCAGAGAAGAAGCAGACTTGATCATTTATCCTATGCTGATAGTAGGTCCTTAATTGGACCTATCCCCTCTGATCTTTCACCACATCTTTTTATTTTATTCATTTCCATATAATTATTCAATTCCCTTTCATAAAGACAATTCTGCCTTAGCAGCCAATTTCATGTATTTCATGTTCTCATGATACTGGCTGAAGAATAACCTTCACATTTGCCTACTTACTGATCCAACTGTCCTTGTTATGCCAGGCACTTGAACAATCCTTCACTACTTACCTTCATGAAACCTTTTGTAATTTTGAAATCATGTGTTCGGCTCCCGATGTGTTCTGTTCTTTATCGCTTCCAATGAAAAATAAATCTTCACCTCATCCTTTGTATAATTTTAATGAAACTCTGCTGTAACCTGTCCATTACTAGAATATCTTTCTTCCTGTACTGGAGTTCCCAGAATTGTAAGCATTAATCAATGGCCCAGAGCTTCCAGTCAGTGGTGATAGGTGGGGTGTGGTGGTTTAAATACATGTTGAGGCCTTCCTGATACAGCTCCTACTGTTAATCACTGTCAATCCGGGTCCTATTGCTGTGATTAACAGCAAGAGTATCCCAGGATACATTTCTGGGTATGTTTTGCATTCTGACACTGTGGTCAGTGTTAGAGACGTACAGAGGGGCCTCAGCAGAGTAATTCTGCCGATATGAATGCTGCACATATGTGCAAGTCAGAACTTCCTCGGGGTCCCGATGGACAACTGCAACAAACGTCTCAACATTCACTGGTGTTGTCATCAGAAGATTAAAGCCAATATCTTGTACAAGTTCAGCATTACATAGAAAGAAAGACCTGGTTTTATATATAACACCCTTCATGATTACAGAATGTCCCAAAGCACTTTACACCCTGACTTTTGTATTTGCTGCTTCTAAAATTCAGAATCATATTTGCCTTTTCATGGCTTCTTCTGTCTACACTAAATATCTCCAAACATGTTTGTTCCACTACTAAATTCATGGAACACATTGGTGCTGGGGAGATGCCTAATTATAGTGTTATTCCCATTGATTATGTTAATAACATTCCTATCGCCTGATTCTGAAACTGGGCTTTCCTGAATATGCTGCAGGTCGTGGGACAGTTAGGTCTGAGTGAAACTATGCTTACATTTCGACCGAACCAGAGATCGATGGCCAATACCAACAGAAATGCCCAACTGAATGTGAGGTGTTTCCTCACCGACCACCATTTATTTCAATCACCTCCCTCTTCCGATCTCCCTCGCCCTCCTCCCCTATAACCTCCTACTCCTGATCTCCTTCCCCATCCCCTCACACTACCTCCTATCTAGCCACCTTTACCAAACCCTCCAGATCACCCCCTCCCAATCAACCCCGTCCCAATCAACCCCGTCCCAATCACCCCCGTCCCAATCACCCCCGTCCCAATCACCCCCGTCCCAATCAACCCCGTCCCAATCAACCCCGTCCCAATCACCCCCGTCCCAATCACCCCCGTCCCAATCACCCCCGTCCCAATCACCCCGTCCCAATCAACCCCGTCCCAATCAACCCCGTCCCAATCAACCCCGTCCCAATCAACCCCGTCCCAATCACCCCCGTCCCAATCACCCCCGTCCCAATCACCCCCGTCCCAATCACCCCCGTCCCAATCACCCCCGTCACAATCACCCCCGTCCCAATCACCCCCGTCCCAATCAATCACCCCCGTCCCAATCACCCCCGTCCCAATCACCCCCGTCCCAATCAACCCCGTCCCAATCAATCCCATCCCAATCAACCCCTCTTGTTCACCGCTCCTAAGCACCTCACTCCAAATTACCTCCCTCCAAATTGCATCCCTCCAAATCATCCTTTCTAACCACCCCCCCTCCAAACGGCCCCTCCCAATCACCTGCTTCTAAACACCTCACTTCTGAACTCCTCCTTCCCAATCACTCCTTCCCAATCACCCTTCCCAATCACTCCCTCCCAGTCACTCCCTCCCAATCACCTCCCTCCCAATCATCCCTTCCCAATTAATCCCTCCCAATCACCACACTTCTTGATCACCTCCCTCCCGATCAACTCCCTCCCAAACACCTCCCTTCCTAGCCCCTCCTGCCAAATCATCAATCCTTCCCAATCACCAATCCTTCCTCATCTCCTCCCCTACCTGATGACCAATCATTCCTGACCTTCAGCCCCCTTCCCATAACCTCCCCTCAATGTCCATCCATCTCAATGTCCTGACCTCATTCCTCTTCCCAATCTCCTACTGCCTCCTGATCAGTTCCCCCCTCCTTCTCCAGACCTCCTCCCATGCACTCTACCACCTAAGACTAACTGCCACCATCACAGTGACTGGAAACTGATGGCTGCTTTGCCATAGAGTAACCAGGGAATGCCAAGCTGGCATCTGCAATTCGCCAGGCTACTTTAAGTGAGGAAATGGGTGATTAAAAGTACAATTATGTCAATTTTCCTGTACTCCAAATGTATTACTTAAAACTTCCCTACCTTGAACATATAAATCATAACTAAATTTTTGTGTTTTGGCTCAGGTCATTGAGGTCAAATAGTATTACCAATACCGCATTGTTTCCAAAACAGTGACCCGCCAATGGGTTTGCCTCCATTGGCTATTTAATAGCCATAGGGCATGTTTCCTGTTCAATTAAGGATGGCAGGTGGGCTCTCAAAGCTGGAGAGTCAATCGATGACCTACACCAATACCCCTCACCCCCCACTCCTCCCCATGTCCATAACCATGAAGCAGTCCGCAGAAAACATAAGAGTGAGAGAGGGTACCTCCAGTTTGAGGCACCAATTTCAAATTTTAAACTCTTGTTTAAAAAATGGCTTCATCTGCCAAACCACTATTGTGGAGAGGGAACCTCAAAGTCAGTCTAGTCAGAAATGGACAATTGAGAAATGTTCTACTGATTACCACCCTCCCTCAGCTGATGAATCAGTACTCTTCCATGTTGAACACTTCTTGAATGAAGCACTGAAGGTGGCAAAGGTGCAGAACGCACTCTGATGGGGACTTCAGTGTCCATCACCAGGCAGCACTCACTTAGTACCAACACCATTGACCAAGGTGGTCAAGTCCTAAGGGATGTATCTGCCAGAATGGGCCTGCCAAAATTGATTAGGAAACCAACAAGAGGGAAAAACCTTCCACACCTTGTCCTCAACAATCTACCTATCACAGATGCATCTGTCCAGGATAGTAGAAGTAGGAGTGACCATGCATTGTCCTTGTGAAGATGAAGTCCAGATTCACACTGAGCATACTGTCCATTGTGTTGTATGGCAGTATCACCATGCTAAATGGGATAGATTCAGGTCATATCTAACAACTCAAAACTGACTATTCATGCGGCACTGTGGGCCATCAGCTGCTGTAGAATTGTACTCAGCCACAATCTGTAACCCCATGATCCTGCATAACCCCCCTCTACCATTAATACCAAGCCAGGGGATCAAAGCTGGTTCAATGAAGAGTGCAGGAGGGCATGCCATCAGCAGCACCAGACATACCGAAAAAGGAAATGTGACCTGGTGAAGCTACAGCACAGGACTACTTGTGCGCAGACAGTGGAAGCAGCATATGACCAAAATCAATAGATCAGATCTAAGCTCTGCAGTCCTGCCACATCCAACCGTGAATGGTGGTGAACAATTAAATAACTCACTGGAGGAGGAGGCTCCACAAATATCTGGGAGAGCCCAGACACCAATGCAAAAGCAAAGTTGAAACAAAACACTGGCATTTACTCAGCAATGTGGAAAATTTCTCAGGTATATCCTGTTCATAAAAGGCAGAACACATCCAATCCAGCCAATTACCACCCTGTGGTGAATCACAGTCCGTGTAATTCACACTGTTATTAAATATGATGTACTGTGTCTGTGTAAGCTCGGTATACGAGCAGTTGCTCGGCTCTGCCCCGAGGGGGAGATGAGGAGTTTGTACTGGGATCCACCCTTGGCTCCGCCCATGGCCCCTCCCACTAACCGGAAGTATAAAGCCTGGCAGCCTGAGCCTGCCTGCCAGTTCATCGCGTCGCAGGCTGGCTCCATTGTAAGATCATTAAAACCACTGTTCACTTCCAACTACGTGTCGAGTGAATTGATGGTCACATCACACCCCATCAGCCTACTCTTGATAATCAGAATAGTGATGGAAGGAGTCGTTGATAGTGCTATCAAGTGACACTTACACAGCAATAATCTGTTTACTGACACTTAGTTTGGGTTGCTGACCCCTATACATGCCATTACCACCTTTGGAAGCCATAGCAGCTGCCACCAATGCACCCACCAGCAGCCCAGGATCACCACAGGACCCCGATCTGAAGGTGAGTGAGGATGGGATAAATATGAGGTGGGCAGAGACATCGAAGGCAAGGGCCACGGGTTGGCTTTCAGTGCAGTCCCTTGATAAGTCACAAAGGATTATGAGGAACCTCCCCACCACCTCCCATAAGAGACCACTGACGCAAACTGCACAGGGTCTGATGGGTGGCTTTCAGTAGTGAGCAATTACCGGATTGTGGTGGGATCAGTGATAATGGCTCATTAATGAAGCTAATTGACAACCCGCCACCAGCAGTCAGGATTCCCGTGTTAGCCGCTTCCGCCCTCTGACTTAATGGGAGGGAGTTTTGCCACCACTGGAAAACTGATGTGGGACCTGCCATTAAGTGGCTTAGCCAAGATGGTATCCATGGCACAAAAACAGAAAATGCTGGACAATCTCAGCAGGTCTGACAGCGTCTGTGGAGAGAGAAAAGAGATAATGCTTTGAGTCTGGATGACTTTGTGAAAGCTGCCCAACATCCGCAGTAATTTGCATTCGTATGGTATCCATGGGGATGGGCTGTGTTAAATTACACCCAATATTTCAGGTCAATGATTTTTCATCAAAAATATTCAGTGAACCTTTTTGAACGAACATTAATCTGAAAGGGTAAATTTGATTTTCTTTACACAGATGCTGCCTGACCTGCTGAATAATTCCAGAATTTTGTGTTTTAATTTCAAATTTCCAGCAGCCGCAGTATTTTGTTAATGTATATTTAGTGTCTCCCAGGCCTGCAACCACTGAACTTCACACCCCTTCAGTAATCAGAGTCCATCTTGTGTTCAGAATCTGCTCTATTCTGCCCAGGTAAAACTGTGTCTCTGTCCTCTTGTCCTGGGGATGTGTTGTTACAAACTGTTTAACAATTGCAAATTGTTTCAAAATGCATTTATTTTCAGAATTAATTTCAGAATGAACAGGATGACCTCACCATAGCAGTTTACCTTAAATATTTAAATTCTTAAATATGGTTCCTGCACCTTTCCACAGTAAAAAAAAACCAGCTACATCATCTTCAGTTGATCTTGCACACTTGCACCAGTCAGATACTCCACATAACTAAATCTACTTAACCCAATTGTTACATGCAAACACATCAACTCAGACCTTGGAGGTATCACGATTGGAAAATAAATTGCAGGCATTGATTCTTGGTATCCTGCTACAGATTAGAAAACTGCCTAATTATTTTTCAGAGGTTCAAATGTATGCAGATAACACTGGCAATAATTAAATGCATCTACTCTTCTACTTAATGAATTATCCAAAGCTACCAGCTGGCTGTTTTTTTTAAAGGTCAAATCATCAACTATTGCCGGTATCAAACGGCTACGACTACCAGGCAGCTAAGAGACACAATAATGTATCAGTGCTCCAACAAACATTACCACAGACTGGGATGATGTAGCATTGCTTGGTCCATTCCCCAAACTCTATCCGCAGGGAATGGGTGTGCAGAAACTCGATGTCTTACAGGAAGAGAAATAATTGTCATACTCCTCTCCCAGACTGCACTCGCACGCTACCTAGTGGGCAGACGAAGAGTTGCATCGAAATGTTTCATTGAAGAAAAGGCACACTATGGGCTGATTACTTTATACACCTGGGTGGGGCAAGGTGGCGTGGGGAATGGGTGCAAGGGGTGGGGGGAGCTGCTACAGTGGGGTGGTGCAATCTTGAAGGGAGGGCCTGGCATTTGATCAGATTCAGGAAAAAATGGACTCCTTAGAGTGAGTATGGATTGAAGGTTTTGTCATGTGCGGGTGTGGGGAATGGTGGGCAATCAGAACCTTGTAGTGATGAGGATTGAGGGTCTGGTGGTAATGAGTAAACAGGGGGAGGTCTGGGGGCCTCAGGGGTGAGAAAGTCATTGGAGAGGTCCAATCGCTGGGCAGGTTCTTCGGGCAGAAGATATACTTCTACCTGGACCCGAGAGATAGGTGGAAAGCTACTCATCCCTTAAATCTAACAAGATCTCACCTTGGTGAATCTGCCAGGTTTCCTGATGCATGGGGTAACCAGGCGACAGCAGTTAAAGCGGAAATGTACAAGGACAATGAGGCTCACAGCTTCACTATCGCATGTAATTATTGGGTACAGTAATGGTGAAATTACTGGACTAATAATCCAGACGCCTGGATTAATGCTGCAGAGACATGAGTTCAAATCTCAAATCCCACCACAGTAGCTGGGGGTTTAAATTCAACTCATTTCAATGATCCAGAATTAATGTATCAGAAGTGGTGATCAAGAAACTATTAATATCCTTTGGCAAGTATAAATCTGCCATCCTTACCTGGTCTGGTCATTTAATAACTCGAGAACCATAACTGTATGGTTGATTTTTAACTGTCTCTGAAATGGCCTAGAAAGTCACTCATTCATACCAAACCACTAACACCTATCTAACCGCACTATGGGTATACCTACATCGATAGGACCGCAGCAGTTCAAGAAGAAAGCTCACCATTGCCTTCTCAAGAGAAATTAGTGATGGTTAATAAATACTGGCAAATTCCATGAACGAATAAAAAGCAAATGAACTTTGCAACCCAGTCTCTTAGAGAGGGTTGGTCAGGCTCCTGCATATACCTAAACTCTCAGAAACATATTGTAGAAAATGTTGCTGACATGCTCAAAGAACTCTTTCCCCTCTCTGCCCTTTATACTAGCCAAGTCTATATTCGGATAATTACAGGCCCCCATTATAACAACTCAAATTCTTGCACCTCTTTGTAATTTACTTGAAAATTTGTTCCTCTTCATCCTTTCCACTAGTTAGTGACTTGTACACTACGCCAAGTAATGTAATTGTGCCATTTGGTTCCTTAGCTCTAGCAAAATAGATTTTGTCCTTGACCTCGATAGGATATCCTTTCCTATATTGCAATGCTCTTCTTAATCAATACTGCCATTCCTTCCACTTCCCTATCTTTCCTGAACACCTTGTGTTAGGAATAATTAACACCCATTCCTGATCCAGGTCCCTGTTATAGCCACAACATCATAGTTCCACCTGTCAATCTGTGCCTCTAACTCACCAATCTTATTAAACATATTCCGTGTATTCGCACTCATGTATAGTAATCTTGATTTAGACCTTATTACTTTCTCCCTTACTCTGACCCCACCTAATAACTTATTATTCCCTAGTCTAGTGCTATCTATCTCTCCCAGTATTCTGTACAATTTGGCATTCCTTCTTCATAATTCCTCCTGATTCCCACACCTCTGCCAGCTTAGTTTAAACTGTCCCCAATTACAATAGCAAATCACTTTGCAAGGATATAAATTCTTCATAATAGAGCATCGAAAAACATCTTCCGGTTCTCAGTATATTTACAGAATGTTGCGGGGGTGAAATTCAAATTTAGGGGTACACAATGGGTTGAAGGGGATTGTTTGCCTGTTGCCCACCCAGCTTGATTTCCCTTTACGAAGTCAATGGAACAGAATATTGCATGTATAGCAAGTGGTGAATCCATTATTGTCCACTTTCTGCCCCACAAAGTAAAATTCCACCTTACCACTCCCGCCCAGTCCCCCATACACTTGGAGCTATGAAAGATGTTAACATAAACATCCAGGTTTTCAATAACTGAGCCTCACTGTCCTTACAAATAAATGCTGAGCGTTTTCATTTTCAATCAGTTGGAGTTAAACCTGTAAATATCAACTATAAGTTATTCACCACCAGCACATTTTTTCCAACATGTATTGAAATGTGAATGGATTCTATTTTCGAGGAGGGTTCACATAAAATACTTAATTTTTATCTTGTATAAGCCCACATTTTCCTGCAGTTAATTCACATACCATCCTTCGTAATAAATATCAGCCAAAGAAATCACGTTTTGAAACTGGTTGTGTGAGCTTTAGCATTCGTTACACTTAGCCAGACTGTATTGTTATGACATTTTGATTTGGTTAATTAATAATTCATATACCTATTATCCATTATTATTTTATTTTTTCCAGTTTTTAAATTTTATTTTTATTTTGATTAGTTATAGAGGCTTCACGTTTTCATATAGTTGATCTACAGTGAGTTGTATATGGAGGATCCAACATGGCAGAAAATAAAAAGAAAAAACTTCTATTTTCATAATCCTAAGAATGTCCCAAAGCATTTCACAACTAATAAAGTAGTTTGGAAATGTAATGACCGTTATAATGATCCCACAATAATACTGAGCTAAACAACAAAAGTTATCTTTGTGTTATTGATATTAGTTGAGGGATACATACTGAACAGGACATTGAGAGTACTGCCCTGCTCTTCTTCAAATAATGCCATGGATCTTTTACATTTTTAAATTGTTTGTCAAAATAAAGCATATTCAATAGTTTTCACCAAGTTTTGCTTGAACATCTTTTTCATTATAAAGTCCATTGTTTGCCATGCCGCAAATTATAGACCCAATTATCTAAAGGCACTGCAATAGCTTATGCTTGGGAAGATATGCTTACAATGCTGAACAGGAATCGTCATAATGAAGAGGAAAAAGGAGCAGAGATCCGTAACACTGGGTCTGCATCCCAGTTGGATTGCCCAGAGATTTCTAAGGATCCTGGAAAAAGGAAGGGGCAACCATGTAACTGGTCAGCCTCATATTGGAGGATCTGGGGCAGTCAGCTGGCAAGACTGGGATGGGTTAAGTCTTATCTTCTCTTTTTTAGCATGCCCCCATTGGATCTTCAGAGCTGGAGGCATTTTGGCCACTGCACAGGGGGAACGTTAGATCACTGCTAATGTCCTGAACTCAGAAATCCAATGTATTCAGGTCATGTCAGTACAATACGCTTCGGGTGCGGTCTATCTGATTGGAACTCAATTGTTGGGAGAATGAAATGTCAGCACCAATCAAAATCAAAATAGTTGGAAAGTCAGCACCATATATTTTTATTTGCTGTATATAAGTGTGTTCTCTCTATTTGTCATTTCATCAGCTGGGCACTTGTGCCTGGCTGTGCCCCCTGTGGATTCCCTGTACTGTATAGAATTGAAGAAAAAAGTCACATTTCTAATATGTTTAAGCGATAACATATCGTTTAGGATGCAGACATGATGGAGGGATCAGCAATGCCTTCAATGGCTGCAAGTGGCTTGAACCTTTCAGTAGAGGTCTCAATGTTTTCAATAGATATTTTAAGAGGTTGGCTTCATCATCATAGAAACATCATTTACTTGACAGCCAGTGTCCTACCAAAGTACAAACTTTGGGGGTGTCTTGTTTGGCAGATGCTAATGCTTTCACTTGTTCATTGAATGACGTTCCTCACCACTGCCAAATTGCTCCTTAGCAATGGCCATGATAATTTTAATGGAACAGAAATCCAACAGTTTTTATAAAGTGGAGTGGGGGGAGGGTCACATTGCAACATAATTTTAAAGGCTGGGTGACCAGTTGAAAATCTATCCCATGGTATCCTATATGCTCTGAGCACAGGGTTTGCAGTATTGTTTCACAGTGCCGGGGTCCCAGGTTCGATTCCTGACCTGGGTCACTGTCTGTGCGGAGTCTGAATGTTCTCCCCATGTCTGTGTGGGTTTCCTCCGGGTGCTCCGGTTTCCTCCCACAAGTCCTGAAAGACATGCTGTTGGGTCATTTGGACATTCTGAATTCTCCCTCCGTGTACCCGAACAGGCGCCGGAATGTGGTGATTAGGGGTTTTTCACGGTAACTTAATTGCAGTGTTAATGTAAGCCTGCTTGTGACAATAAAGATTATTATTATTATATACTAGCAGTTGATCTGTATTAACTCATGGAAAGAAGAGGTAGATTGGTAGTGTAAGGTAAAATATCTAGGATTACACATTGTCTAATAGGAACTGCTGTACCACATTGCTTCCACATTAGTAGAACTAAAATCAGTATTATTATTATTTGGCATTTCCCATCACTTGCATACATGTAGACACAAAACATATTGGGCATTAACTTACTAAGATCCATGATGGTGCATCCTGCATTAAACTCCGCAAGTTCCATGATGGTGCCTCCTGCATTAAACTCCCCACTGCCTCCAGGCTTTCTATTTCGGAGACTTTGGGACCAGATTTTTGAGGAGCTGTGGAAAGGTTGAAGACTTTTAAAAACGGTGGACAAACCCAAATCTGGAAATCCCGTCCCCATTTCTGGTAGATCCCATTCTTACAGGTAGGAAATGGGGATGAGGCCCAACTTAATACATGAAGGAAGCCTGAACTGAGCAGAGCCATTTAAACTCAGTGCTCTGTTCAAACAGACCCCATTTTCACTGGAGCAAGGGCCCTATTCCACCGATCGAGGCTTACTTATTACGGGTGCGATTTAACTCAATGTGAACAAAGTCCCACAGCGAGCGCGTTTAGCCACATGTTTCCCAGCACTCGCAGGTCAAATTCAGATCAGGAAAATGGAGGTAGAGCATTAGCTCATCATGGAAAAGGTTTGGTGATAGGCTTGAAATTACAGGAGAAGAAAGGGTTAAAAAGTGTCCAGCAAGGGAAAATGATGGGGTTGAACTCTTTATATTGCAATGCAAGGGGTATAAACAAGGTAGATGACTTATGGGCACAAGTAGACACAAGACATAAGGGGATCAGGGGTTATGGAGAGAAGGCAGGAGAATGGGAATGAGAAAATATCAGCCATGATTGAATAGCGGAGCAGACTCAATGGGCCGAGTGGCCTAATTCTGCTCCTATTTCTTGTGGTCTTATTGCAGCAGGATATCATTGCTCTAACTGAAACCTGGCTAAAGGAGGGGCAAAATTGGCAACTCAATATCCCTGGTTCTAGACTTTTCATGCAGGATAGAGTGGGAGATAAAAAGGAGGGGGAGTAGCACTAATGGTTAAAGAATCACTTGAAGTTATGAGAAGGGATGATGTACTAAACGAGTCAACAAGCAAGGCTTTATGGGTTGAGCTTAGAAATAACAAAGGGACAGTGACACTACTGGGAGTATAATACAGACTCCCAAATAGTGAAAGGGAGGAAGATGATCAGATATGTAGGCAAATTTCTGCCTTTAAGAATGAGGGGAATAATAATAGGAGACATTGGGCAGGATTCTCCGAACCTGCACCAGGTCGGAGTATCGGCAGGGGGGGCGGGCGCGCGAATCCCACTACGCTGCTCCGACGCTCCGGCGCCGGGCCGCCGATTCTCCGGTTGCTGCGGTGCCGGTCGGGGGCCTTTGTTTGAAAACGGCCCCCGCGGCGATTCTCCGCGCTCGATGGGCCCACTCGCATATGGTCCTACCTGCGGGACCTCGCTGTTCTGGCTGCGGGGGCCGTCCTGGTGGTGGGGAGGCGGGCGGAGCCGACTCCGGGGTGGGGGGGGGGCCTCCATGGTGGCCAGGCCCATGATCAGGGGCTACCAATCGGCGGGTGCACTCATTCTGGGGGTCCTATGTTCCTCCGTGCCGGGCCCATGTAGGGCTCCGCCATGTTGCCCTGGGGCCGGCGCAGAGACAGACGTGGCACGCATGCACAGACCTGCACTGGCCATGGTGCGCATGTGCAGACCCGCGCCGGGCATGGCGGTCCGGCTTTCATCGCCGGAGCAGTGCACAGCACTCTGGCGCCGTTCTATGCCCCGAGGAAGGGGAGAATGACTGGGCCTGGAGGCCCGTTGAAGCCGGCATTGCTCGCGCCAGTTTTGAAGCCAACGTCAACACTTGGCCGGGATTTTGGAGAATCCTGGCCATTAACTATCCCAATATAAACTGGGATTCAAAGAATAAATGGGGAAGTGAGGGAGAAAACATCATGCAGTGTGTCCAGAAAACGTTTTTCAACCAATTTGTGACAAACCCAACAAGAGGAGCTGCAATTCTAGAATTAGTCTTGGGGAATGAAGAAGAGCAAGTGGGTGAAGTGTGAGTCAGCGACCATATCTGGACTAGTGATCACAATTCAGTTAGATGCAGTATTACCATGGAAAAGGACAGAGATAAAACAGAATAAAAATTTTGAACTGGGGGGAAGGCAAACTTTGCAGAAATGAGAAGGGATTTAGCTGAGGTGGACTGGTCAGCACTGCTAGAGGATAAATCAGTGGAAAACCAATGGGAAGTGTTGTGTTTCGTCCCTTGTACTTTATGAAGTAACTCACCAAACACTTCGATCAGTCCAAACCAGAATCCTTTTATTGTGTCTCATGTGGTAAGATGGCAATCTGATACAGAGCGCATTATCATGGAGTCTTGCTACTCCTCTGGAACTTGAATCTAGCACTGACCAATTGCATGTACATCTTATTACCCTCTCAATCTTCTTCTGAAGATGGACGGATGTGTCTCCCTTTATATCCGGGTCCCAGGTCACATGACCTTGGTCTGGAGACCACATGGTGTGTCCGTGCCGCCACCTGCTGGTTGGAGGTCGCACACCATCCAACTATGATTTAGCCCATAGGGATATCATCACATCCCCCTTCCTCAAAAAACATTAATATTAAATTATTTTCACAGGCAACATTACACATTATATTTTATACAGGTATGGTATGTAGCTGGTACGGTGAGCAAGTTTTACAATAAGTGTCCATTTACATGCTGTGCAGATGTCATTGTTTCATGTTGGTGCCCACTTCCTTAGAATCTGGCTTACTTGCCTGCTTTTAGCTTTTCTTACGCTTCGTCCTGTGACTTGAAAGGCCTGTGTCCAAGACTGCCATATTTGCGTGACCAGTCGCTTTCGCTTTTATTTTCTGGCACGTTGATGCTTGTTATCTGTAAGTGCTTTCGATACTGGTTGGCTGGCGGGATGCGGCAGTTCTCCCAATCTTTTCTTCTTTTTCCTTTTCATTTTATGGACATGGTGAAGTATTCTAGTGTGTCACTTGATTGTCTTCTTTGTAGCAGCCTGTGGCATGGCACTGGCTGTCGTTATGTGGTGAGGTGTCCGAAGAGGTCGAGGCATCTCCTCATCTCTGGTTGGTGTGAGGACGCCCATTTCTGCAGCCTCATAAACATGCTGGATCACCTCAGTTTCTTGTGATGGCAAGGAAGGTGGAACCGTGGTCGGAAGTCTCACCTCATCTCGGCTTGCTGGAGCATTGCTAACTTGCTCGTCATTACTGGAGATGACTACTGTGTCTGGCTTAGCTGATCCAAGCTCTGGATTTTCTAGATCAAACTCGTAAATGTGTGAGGGGTCCATGGAGCTGCACAATGATATGGTCGTCCTCAGAGTCAGTGTCAGACTCACCTAATAGTTCAACCTCCACATCGCTGCAATCAGCTTCTTCATCAATGTCCTCCCACTCATCATTGGTGTCGCCGCCTGCTTCAGAGTACGTTACCGGAGCCGTTTCAAGAACATGCAGCGGGTCATCACATATCTCCGAGGCCAGTTTTTCCAAGATCGGTATGATTTCTTGCATCTCTGATCCCCTCACTAGCTGATCATCACTAGTATCAGCAGCCTTGAATTCTACATGCGCTATCTCCAAACTCTCGCTCTCCACAGAGTCCAGCGCGGTCTGGGGTCCCCCGTGACCACCTCGTCATTGCTTGGAGACCACCGGAGCCGTGCAGCTGGAGCCTCATTTGTGCTGCTGGAGAGGAGATGTACAGGCAGCTGATAGTGTTCATCATGGGTCTCACCTTCACCATCGTCAGTAACCTCAAACAGATTTTCATAGTAGTTGGCCTCGGATTCAGCATCATCAACAGTCTTTCCACCTGAAAAATATAACTCTGCATACAAAATTATTTGTTTTCAAAATAGAGCGCCAAGTTCAAAATCAGCCATTTGGTTGGCCGCCAAAGCTTGGCTTAAAATTTCACCCTGTGGAACTTCAGTGGGATTGAAAAAGTTGAAGAACGATTCCTTCGATGTGGTTCTTGTTGCTGTTCTTCGATTGCTTCAACCACTGTACTTTGGTTTCGTTCAAATTGCTCACACTGTTAACATTTTTGCCTTCCCTCCAGTCGATTGTGCAGCGATGATCAGCAGCTCATTAATGCACGATTTCAGCGGCCGTGAGTCCAACTGATACACTTTAGTGATCACCTCATTCGTGAGATACTCATTAGGCCCGAATGTAAACTCCAGAATGAAGCTCCACGGCTCGTCAATCTCTGTCCATTTAACACTCACATCTCGCAGATGCTCTAATAGGGTTCATAATCTCCTCATATCATGCCATTGAGTCTATGCAGGTTCTTCAAGACTGTTAACCAGAATTGTGGGATGCTCGCCGGCAGTTCTGTCCCTATGCTTGGTTTGTCGTCTTCCACTAGGATTTCTTCTAAATCCTCATACACCGTGCATACTGTAATGCCTTGTAGTGATTCACTGTGCTCAGGTGATGTGCTCAGGGGACCAGCTATCTCCTGGGAGATTTAGATGGTCGACTAGGTTCAAGGATTCACATGATTTTATAGCAATTATTGAGTTTACATCCAAATCCACAATATGAAAGAGTATTATGTGCATTATGCCTGCCACTGAGAGTACTAATTCGCAAACATCAAAGGTCTCTAGCTTTCTTGTGCCGAAGTCTGTCATGATCCCTGACCGATTAGCAAAGTCTTGCTGCACATTTAGCTTCTGCAAAGCATGTCGACTTATGAGGTTGGCTGTCGCTTCAGGGTCAAAGTCACACTGAATGAACGTATCATTGAGCATTACCTTCAATTTGAGTATGGCCGTAAAGGTTTTCGGAACATTCTGAATGCCTTCATGCTTTGTTCTGATTCTGCTTCCATCTTTGTTTCTGTTAGTCGTGTGGTTTTGCGGCACGATGAGATCAATGAAAAATTGTTCTTTGTTGATTTCATCTCTAGCACGCACTGCTCGTGCACGATCTAGAGTGGAACGTGCAAAGCATTGCTTTGCAAAGTGCCCAATACGTCCGCATCTGGAACAAATTTTTCCATTGGCTGGACAGTAACGTAGGGGATGTCGAGTGCCACATTTTTGGCACAAGGTGGTGGCAGCTCCAGTCTGCCGCTTAAAATGACCGCCTGCACTGAGACCACTTTTATTT
This sequence comes from Scyliorhinus canicula, assembly GCF_902713615.1. Classification (NCBI taxonomy): domain Eukaryota; kingdom Metazoa; phylum Chordata; class Chondrichthyes; order Carcharhiniformes; family Scyliorhinidae; genus Scyliorhinus; species Scyliorhinus canicula. Next base: position 156,669,310 of record NC_052151.1, read on the forward strand.
ATGACGTGCATCACAGCAGCAATGGCGCTGGCTTCTTCATCCATGTTGGCGCCAAAATCTTTTGAGCAGAGTGCGCCTATTCTTTGTTCAGCAATCTCACTTGCCTGGCAAATCTTCACTGCCTTTCCCAGCACCAAATCTTCCACCCACAATAATATCGCCCGAAGCTTTTCATCAAGCAAACCAAAGACAATTTTGTCATGGATCAAGGAAGATTTTAAGTCACCGAAGTTGCAGGACTGGGCCTTCAGCCTCAAGTCTGTGACAAAATTGTCAAATGATTCGGCAAGTCTCTGGGTACTCATATGAAACATGTAGCGCTCAAATGTTTCAACCTTCTTGGTGGGATAATGCTGATCAAAGCACTTTATCACTTCATCAAAATTCTTCTGATCCTCCTCATGTTCAAAGACAAGTGAGTTATATAGTTCGAGCGCTTGTGAACCTGCCAATGTTAGCAGCAATGCGATTCGCCTTACATCAGGCTGGGCCTGCAGGCCCATGGCCCAAACATAAAGTTTGAACTGCTACTTGAAGAGACACCAGTTTTTATCTACATTACTGGATATCTGAAGCTGGTGGGGGGCTTTCAGTCCTTCTATCGCAAGCTTCAGTGTCTTTCAGTGCATGGAGTGCCACAGGCTGCAGTTCACCAGGTCAGTCCTTCCACAGAATTTTAACTTTGTCACTGTCTTCGTTATTTTCAAAAAAATCAGCAATCTGGTACCATGTTGTTTTCGGTGTTCGATGTCTAGCAAGGAATCTACCAAACGATTTGTGACTTGTCCAAACCAGGATTGTTATTTAATCACATGTGGTAAAATAGCGATCTGATGCAGAGCAAGTTATCATGGAGTTTCTTTGTACTCCTCTGGAACTGCCCTAGTGCATGACTGTCCTCATGTATGTCTTATAACCATCTGGGGATCACTGGATGGGCCCGTACTTATATCTGCGTGCCTGGTCACATGACCACTGTCCCGCGACCGCACGGTGGATGTGTACCGCCACCTTCTGGTTGGAGGTTGCACCACCAGCTACCTGCAATATTGCTTACAGGCATATCACCACAGAAAAAGTTTAACTGGGGGGAAGGCAAATTTTGCAGAAATGAGAAGAGATTTGGCTGAGGTAGACTGGTCAGCACTGCTAGAGGATAAATCAATGGAAAACCAGTGGGAAGCACTAAAAAGAAGACATGTCCCCTCCAAAAATAATAGTGGTACTTCCAAGTCTAAAACCCCTGGTTGTCTGGAGGGGTACAGGGGAAGCTCAAACAGAAAAAGAACGCGTACAATAGGCACAAAGAATTAAGCACTGCAGATAGCCGAGACAAGTATAGGAAGGGCAGAGACAAAGTCAAAAAGGAAATAATGAAATCAAAGAGCAGGCATGAAAAAAGATAAGCAAATAAAGTTAAAGAAAATGCAAAGATGTTTTATGACAAAAGGTAGTTAAAGAAAAAGTTGGGACTCATCAGAGATTAAGAAGGGAACTTGTGTGTAGATATAGAGCCTGTGGGAAGGGTTCTAAATGAATATTTTGTCTCTGTGTTTACAAAGGAAATGGATGATGCATATATAGTAGCCCAGGAGGAACAGTGTGAGATATTGGATGGGAAAACCATAAAGAGAGAGGAAGTACTTAAAGAGTTGAAATACTTGAAAGTTGATAAGTTGCCAGGGCCAGATGGATTGTTGCCTAGGCTGCTGAAGGAGGTCAGGGAGGAGATAGCAGATGCTCTGAGGATGATTTTCCAATCTTCACTAGATAAGGGTAGGTACCGGAGGTCTGGAGAAATGTAAAAGTGGTTCTATTATTTAAAAAGGGATCAAAGGAAATGTCAAAGAATTATAGGCCAGTTAGTCTTACGTCGGTGTGGGCAAATTCGTAGAATTAATCCTGAGAAATAGGATTAACTGTCACATAGAAAGGCATGGACTAGTCAGGGACAGTCAGCATGGATTTGAAAAAGGAAGATTTTATCTCACCAATCTGATTGAAGTCTTTGAGGAAGTCCAAGAAGGGTTGATGAAGGTAGTGCGGTGGATGTTGTGTACAAGGATTTTACCAAGGCGGTTGACCAAGTACCACATGGCAGATGGATCAAAAAAGTGAAAGCCCATGGGATACAGGGCAATGTAGCAAACTGGATAAAATGTTGGCTTAGTAACTAAGGATAAGGGCCGATAGCTGCCCTTGCAGTTGGACATTTGTTTCAAGTGGTGTTCCATAGGACGCGTTGTTGGGACTCTTATTGTTTGTTTTATATATTAACGATTTGGACGTGCATGTGGGGAGAACGATTTGGAAATTTAATAATAATAATCTTTATTGTCACAAGTAGACTTACATTGCAATGAAGTTACTGTGAAACTTTCCGAGTCGCCACATTCCGCCGCCTGTTCGCGTACACAGAGGAAGAATTCAGAATGTCCCAATTACCCACCAGCACGTCTTTCGGGACTGGTGGGAGGAAACCGAAGCACCTGGAGGAAACCTATGCAGACACAGGGAGACCGTGCAGACTGCACACAGATAGTGACCCAAGCTGGGAATTGAACCTGGAACCCTGGAGCTGTGAAGCCACAGTGCTAACCATTCTATTCCCGTGCTGCTGTTATGCCAGTGGCATAATGATTGTCTGAGCCGTGGACTGTGTAGAGGATAGCTGTAATATGCAAAATGACATAGATGGGTTGATAAAGTGGGAGGTAAAGTGGCAGATTGAATTTAACACAATGAAGTGTGAGTTCATGCATTTAGCGAGATCAAACAGTTCTTGGGAGTACACAATAAATGGGAATATACTAAGAGGGGTAGATGAAGTAAGAGATCTTGGCGTGCAAGCACACAAGTCCCTAAAGGCAACAGTTCCAGTGGACAAGGAAGTAAAGAAAGCATATGGAATGCTGTCTTCATTGGCAGAGGTATAGAATATAAAAATAAAGATAAAATGTTGGAATTGTATAAAACGCTGATGAGGCCAGTATTGTGTGCAGTTTTGGTCACCACATTACAGGAAGAATGTAATTGCTCTGGAGAGAGTGCAGAAGAGGTTTACAAGAATGTTGCCAGGGCTAGAAAAGTGTAGCTATGAGGAGAGATTGGATAGGTTGGGGTTATTTTCCTTGGAACAAAGAAGGCTGAGGGGTGACTTAATTAAGGTACAAAATAATGAGGGGAAGAAATAGAGTGGACAGGATAAAATTGTTTCCTTTGGTGGAGAATTCTAGAACCAGGGGACATAGATTCAAGATAAGTAGCAGAAGGTTTGGAGGGGGCATGGGGAAGAAATCTTTCACACAGAGGGTAGTGGGAGTCTGGAATTCGCTGCCTGAGTTGTCGGTGGAGGCAGAGATCCTGAACTCTTTTAAAAAGTATCTGTATCTGCATCTGCACCTTAAGTGCTTTAAGCTGCAGGGGTAATGACTGGGTGCAGGAAGGTGGGACTCAAAAGAGCACCTGGGTGTCCTCAGGCTGGCTGGGACAAGATGGGCCGAACGGCCTCCTTCGGTGCTCTAACTGTTCTGAGATTCTATGATTCTAACACTATCAAACGGCATTTGGGTTAGATAGGGTCCTCGGGGAGAGCACATGGCCGAGGCCACACTTAGCCCTGTTTTCTGCACCAAGGCGCAACGCGGCCGTTAAATCGCGCCGTCTATCGCCTTTCCTTCACTGTCGCAGGATCAAAATCCCGGAACTCCCTTCCCGACAGCATTGGGGGTGTACTTACACTCAGCACCATCTTCTTTAAAAAAAAATCATTTTATTGAATTTTTTACATATTGTACACTATAAAATCTCCAGAAATAACTGTGCCGATTACAATGTAAATATCATTTTTCTTTGTGCTGAACCCCCTCCGCTGCCCCCCACAGACCCTCCTCTCACCCCCCCCCCCCCTCCCCACCCCCCCCCCCCCCCCCCCACATCCCCCCTCCACCCACTTCATTCTCGGTTTCAGGTCCTTTCCTGGTCCCTTCACCGGACAATGGGTAGTTCTCCGCTATTTAAATGTGAGTGGTGCACCCCCTTCCTTCCTCTCCTTTTGATGTTGGGCCTTCCCCCTTTCAACCCCTCTTTCCATGTCCTACTTTTGGGATTCCCTTGGCGGTTCCTTTTCTTGTGGTCTTGTTCTAGGCCCCCTGGCCTCTGTATTGGTTGTTTTCCGAACACCCCCTCATTTTTCCCGTCACCTCACCCCCCCTTCCCACCACTTGCTTTGCTGTTTGCTCCCTGTGGTTCCATTGGCTCTTGTGCGTTCACCCCACCCCCTCCCCATGCTCTCTTGGCTGTTGGCTTCAAACAGCACCTGGAACAAGTTGATGAATGGCCTCCATGTTTTGTGGAAGCCATCCTCTGACCTTGCATGGTGAACTTGATCTTCTCTCGGTGGAGGTATTCCAAGAGGTCTGCCCACCAGTCTGCAGCTTTGGGAGATGCTGCTGATTGTTAGCTGGTCAGGATTCTCTGGCAGGCGATTAGAGAAGCAAAATCAAGGGCATCGGCCCTCTTACTCATGAATAGTTCTGGCTGGTCCGATACCCTGAAGACTGCCACTCTTGGGCACGGCTCCACCCTCACTCCCACCACCTTGGAAAGTGCCTCAAAGAAGGCTGTCCAAAACCCGACAAGTCTGGGGCATGCCCAGAACATGTAGATGTGGTTGGCCGGGTCTCCTTGGCACCTTTCACATTTGTCCTCAGCCTCCAGGAAGAACCTGCTCAATAGGGTTGTTGTGTTATCCTTCTTCATGTAGCATAAGCTGCTTCCTTGATGTATACTCTGACAAAGGAAGGTTCAGACTTGGAGATAGGTTTAACACATTTATTGAACAGTTAACAATTCTCCTACTTGAGTTCGACTCTCCTGCTAATCTTGCTCTCGTAACTCAGTCTAACTAACCAGTCTGCTCTAAGCCATGCGGTGGGTGTGATGCTTCTGATCTGCCCCGTCCTTCTCTCTAAGTGTCGCCTGGGGAAAGAGAGAGAGCATGTGTGCCCTGTCCTTATATATGGGTTGCCCCCTTGTGGTAGTGTCACCTCTGGGTGTCTTGACTGCCCATTGGTCGTGTCCTATTCTATGTGTTCATTAGCTGTATATCTGCATGTCATGACATCTCCGGTGCACCCTCTAGCCTTTACTTAGTTGTAGTGTCTTTACATTAACCCCTTGTGTATTTACAGTGATGCATATGACCACAAGGGATTTTGTGTGCTCTGTGCACCACTTTCAGCTGTATGAGGCTTAGCCTTACGCATGAGGAGGTGGAGTTGGCCCTGCTCAGTGCTTCGCTCCAGAGTTCCCATATTATTCTTGTCCATATTTGTTCCTCCCATTTTTCTCATGTCTCATCCAGTGGGGAGCACGTCCTTTCTGAGAGTCGTCCGTGCAGATCCCCACAGTTTCCCTTCCCCAGACTGTCTGCATCTAGTAACTCCTCTAGCATTGTGCTACTCGGAGTTCGTGAGTATGTAGTCGTCTCCTTGCGGAGAAAGTTTTTGACCTGCAGATGTCAGAATTTGTTCCCATTGGTAATTCCAGTCTCTCAATCAACTCCTCTAAGGTCGCTAGTCTGTCACCTGTGTAAAAGTTCCTAACTGTCAGTGTCTCCCCATCTTGTCTCTATCTCTTGAAGGTGTCACCACACTTAGGTGTGCGCCAGCCATGTACACATCAACAGATATAGCTGTTTATCAATGTATATAGTTATCGGTATGACCTCCAACCAGCAGGTGGCGATAGTGATCCACCATGTGACGTGGGACACCTGGTAGTCTTACAAGAGAATAGTCGCAATTAAAGTAGCTCCAGGAGAATTCATTGAATTCATTTAGTAGCTATCATCTGTATTCTTGTCCGTTAGTTATCTTTCCACATGTTTGCGAATAAATCATCTTTCTACTTAAACAACCAGATGTTCTGTGTCCATCATTACCACAGTCACACCACAGAACACAACACTATGGTTGCCACAGATGGGGGCCATGATGGACACTTCGGCCAGACTGAACTGTTGCTTCATCTGGTTCCAAGTTCTCATGGTCGGTACCACCACTGGGCTTGTTGAGTGTTTTGCTGGCGGGGATGGGAGTTTCTGCCGTGGCGAGGGCCCGGAGGGTCATTCCTGTACAGGAGGACGCCTTAATCCTCACCCATTCTGTGTCTGGGGCTTTCACGAGTCTCCTCACTCTTTTCACTGTGACTAGCCAGTGGTAGTATTTTGGGGATTCTTGGACCCCTTCCCCTGCGCCATCCCCCCCCCCCCCCCCAAATCATCTTGTCTATTGAATGAAAAAAGGCCTTAGGGATGAAGATCAGTATAAACAGGAAGAGAAACCTCGGCAGTACATTCATCTTGATCGTCTGCACCCTCCCCGCCACGGAAACCAGGAGTACACCGCATCTCAGTCGGTTCCTTTTAACTTCTTCCATCAGACTGGTCATGTTCCATGTGTTGATCCGTGCCCAGTTGTGGGCAATCTGGATCCCCAGGTAACAGAATTTATTTTGGGCTATTTTAAATGGTAGACCCACCAGTTCTGCCCCTCCCCCTCTTGGGTTCACTGGGAAAACATTTGACAAGGTCGGGTTTCTGGCCTGAGAAGGCCTCAAACTCTCCCAGGAGCTTTGTTATTTTGTTCATGCAGCTTTGCGGGTGCGAGGTGGAGAGGAGCAGGTCATCCGCAGAGAGTGAGACCCTGTGCTCTCTGCCTCCTCTTTGGATATCCTTCCAACCTCTTGCCGCTCTCAGGGCGATTGCCAGGGGCTCGATTCCCAGGGCGAACAAGAGTGGGGACAACGGGCGTTCCTGCCTTGTGCCTCTGTGCAGCTGGAAGTATTCAGAGCTGGTGGCATTAGTCCTTAAGCACGCCTTGGGGATATTGTTTAGGAGTTTCACTCATGAGGTGAACCAGTCCCTAGACCAACCGCTCTAGTACCTCAATGAGGCAATTCCACTCCACTCTGTCGAAGGCCTTTTCTGCGTCCAGAAAGACGATCACCTCTGGTGTTCCCTTCCCGGTGCCGGGAGGGGGGGTGTGGTCATTAGCACTTTCAGCAGCCGCCTGGTGTTTGCAGTTAGCTGTCGATCCTTAACAAATCCCATCTGGTTTTCTGCAACCAATTCTGCTACGCAGTTCTCCAGCCGCTTAGCCAGCACTTTTGCGAGCATTTTTGCGTCCATATTGAGCAGCGAAATGGGTCTGTATAATCTGAACTCCATTGGGTCTTTGTCCTTTTTGGGTTTGAGCGATATGCTGGCCTGTGTCAGTGTTGAAGGCAGAGTGCTGCTCACTAGCAAGTCAGTGAACATTCCCCACAGATGTGGAGCCAATGCCGTCACAAATTATTTGGAGAAGTCCCCGGCGCCATTCCGCCTGCATGGAGTTGATGCTCTCCATGACCTCTCCCACCCCTATTTGTGTTTCCAGTCCCCTCCATCTATTGTCCCCCACGACTCATTGAGGAACTGTTTCATCCCCAAGTCCCCGTCGGGGGTTCGGAGGTGTACAATCCCCGGTAGAACGTCGCAAATGCTTTGTTGATCTTTTTTGGTTTGGTTACCAGTCCGCCTCTGCTATCCTTTACCTCGGCTATTTCCCTCATGGCTGCCTGCTTTCTCAGCTGGTGAGGCGGCAGGTGGCTAGCCTTCTCTGCATCCTCATAAAAGTGTCCCTGCGCCTGGTGGAGTTGGTATACTGCCTTCCTGGTGGGTAGCCGGTTAAAGTCCATTGGTAGCTTTTTCCTCGCCTCCAGGTCGGGGCCATGGGGTATATTTTGTCGTCCTCCAGGATGGAGTTGATCAGTTGTTGCCCAGCCCCCCTCTCTTCCTTGTCCCTGTGAGCCTCATAGGCGATAGTTTCTCCGCTAATCACAGCCTTTAGTGCCTCCCAGAACGTGGAAGGTGAGGCTTCTCCATTCCGGTTGTTTATAACGTACTCGCCTGTGGCCTGTGATGTTTTCTGGCAGAAGAACTTGTTAGCCAAGAGATTTGTGTCCAACCTCCATGTGGGGCGTTGGGCACAGTCCGCCTCCAATCCCACATCCATGTAATGTGAAGCCCGGTCGGAGATTACAATTGCAGAATACTCCGCTCTTACTATTTCTGGAAGCACCGATTTCCCCACTACAAAGAAATCGATGCGGGAATAGACCTTGTGTGCTGGCAAGAAAAACAAGAATTCCTTCTGAACCAGGTGCATGAACCACCATGGGCCCACTGCCCCATCTGCTCCATAAACATTCGCAGTTCCCGAGCCATGCCTGTCGTTTTCCTCATTCTGGAATTTGACCTTCCCGTCAGTGGATCCTGTACACAGTTTAATTCCCTTCCCATGATCAGTCTATGTCTGGGATTTGCGCTACGGTCGCCCTGATCCGTCAATGGCTTTGCTAGCTCCCATGTCGTGCTCCCCTAGGTTTCCAGTCTCTTCCCCTTGCATTCGAGCGCCGTCTGTATGGCGGCTGTTCCTCCACCACCGCCACTTTGACTGTCGTCTTTATCTTGGCTTTGATGTCATCTTTCATTGCATTTAGTTTCTTATTTGGAACATCTTCCATCATCACCTGGCAAAGGGGAATTTGTTTTCCAAGTCGCCGGTCTCCCTCTTTTGGGGAAAGCCGGAAATTGATCGCCTTGTGGGACTTCCAATCCGCTTGTCCCTTGCCGCAGTTCCTGGTGTCCACGCGGCCTCTCGGGCTACTACTTCCTGCCATTTTTGTCGTCCGTGCTAATGTTGAGGTTGAGGGGATGTTTAAGTCTGATCTTGCGGGCTAAATTCGTCCTAAAGTGCCTATTTTTCTGTCGTATGGAGGAGAGCCACCTGATGTGCAACTACTCAGCGCATCCCCATCACCGGAAGTGACCATCGCCTTCTCAAGGGCGATTAGGGATGGGTAACAAATGAGGGCCTTGTCAGTGATGACCAGGTCCATTGAATGGTGACAAAGAATTATTGAAGGCATTATGGATTCTCCAGAAGTAATTCGTACCATAGTTAGTTTAGAATACAGCTGCACTGGTAAATTATGTGAATAATTAAATGTGCTTCTGTCAAAGTTTAAATAATTAGTTTCCTGCCTCTTTTCTTACCATGGTAAAGGTGGAATCTTTATTTTCCCATCATCCCCTTCACATCATCTCGACAGCCTGTGAGCTCCATCTGTAGTATTTTGATGCTAGCTCGTTACACTTTTCAGGTGTTCTTGATGTCTGCTTTAAACGTTCCTTTCTGCATGCATTTGTCTTATGATAGGCCAACGGCAGTGAGGTGCACTTGCCCTTAATCTCCTTTTTACACCACAGCTGCTAATTTGGCATTTTCTTTGGTACTGAATCGACAGCTGCTCCAATTTAAAAAGGCATTGTGTAAATTGTAAAAGGCTGTTCTCTGCTGCTGCTGTGTTGCAAAACCCTGCCCGTCTCCACAGTCAAATTTAAACTGGCTGAGAATTAAATGAGTATAATCAGTTTGTGTAAGCAGTGGATTTGAATCTCTGCTGTTCTCTGTATACTGCTGTATGACACAGTGCATGGATCAGACTGTAATGTGATACTGTGCAATACAACCACTGCCATAGGGAGGGTGTGCCCTGCTGAAAGACTGGACCGTAGCTGTCAAGTTACTCAGCCTCTTAGTTGGGCCATTGATAAAGAAGTCACATGCAATGTAATTTGAAAAGCATATTTATCTCACTGCAATGAACCTCTCAGGGCGACAGGCTGAAGGTAGGTCTCCATGTAACATGCATCCAGTTGACACAATCTCAGCAGGGGAAACATTACCTTTTGTTTTGAATGAAGATCCTAGGATTGTACGCCCAAAAATATGCAGCTGCTGTGAATTTAGCTTTGGAAGCATCACCAATCTCGGAGACTGAATCAAATTCCCATGCAGATGAATATTGGTTATTTGTTATCTGTGCTGTTTACAAGAAGATGAAAAGCATAAACTGAATTGAGCTATGAAATAGGATAAGGGCAGCACGGTAGCATAGTGGTTAGCACTGTTGCATCACGGCTCCAGGGTCCCAGGTTTGATTCCCAGCTAGGGTCACTGTCTGTGGGGAGTCTGCACGTTCTCCCCGTGTCTGTGTGGGTTTCCTCCGGATGCTCTGGTTTCTTCCCACAAGTCCCGAAAGACGCGGGGCGCGATTCTCCGCAGCCCACGACGGGTCGGAGAATAGCGGGAGGGCCTTCCTGACATTTTTCCCACCCTCCTGCTATTTCCCCCCCCCCCACGACACGAATCGCTGCTCGCCGTTTTTTACGGCGAACAGCGATTCTCCCCAGGCCGATGGGCCGAGTTCCCAGGCCTTTACGGCCGTTTTCACGAACGCAATCACACCTGCTCTCACCATTCGTGAAAACGACCGTAAAGTGCCGTCCCGGACAACCATGGCACCGATTGGCACGGCCGCACCACAGCCGTGCCAATGGTGGCATGGGCCTGCGATCGGTGGGCGACGGTCGCTAAGCCCGCGATGCCGTGCTTCACAGGGCCGCGCTGCTAGCCCCGCCCGGGGGGGAGAATCGGGTCCCGGGAGGGGGCGCGGAGGCTTTATGACTCGCCGCATTTGCGGAGAATCGCGCCCGTGTTGTCAGGTGAATTGCACATTCTGAATTCTCCCTCTGTGTACCCAAACAGGCGGTGGAATGTGGCGAATAGGGGATTTTCACAGTAACTTCATCGCAGTGTTAATATAAGCCTACGTCTGACACTAATAAAGATTTATTATTATGAGGCAAATATTGATTACTTTCAGAAGTCAAGCAATTCTTAAAACAAGTTGAGAGTGGGGTTCCCCAGTATACAAGAAGCGTTTTACATTCACCCTTCCCCAATTCAGATTTAGCAAATCTGTATAACCAGAGAAGAAAATAAGAATTTTGATTTTAAGAGTTCTGTTTGAACACCCTTGGTTAGGCCAACAAAAAGCAATAAACGAGAGATCAGTATTGACTACTGTGGCTGCAGCATAGCTGTGAAGGATGATGGCAGTAAAGATTATCTTTTCACTGCAGTTGCGCAATCATGTTTTGAAAAACCTTGACGCCAATTTTTCTTTTGGAAGCAATCAAGCCTTTCCAATTCAGCCTCATATCTTGAACAGGTGCAACCTGCCCATATTAAAAATGGTTATTAGGTAAAACTCGCTCTGCATGAGCCAGGCTGAACATCTGTGCTTATTAGTCTGAACACAAAAGGGAAGGCCTCCCTTGGAAACATGAGGAGTGAATGAGTGAAAGAGGCATCACAGCACAATAATGCCAGCTGATTTAAAGCCTTTTGCACAGCCTGTAATTAGCATCTGAAAAAAAATATCAATCTGTTTGAGAAAAAGGATTTTTAAATTAAGAGAGAAGTACATTAATGTGAGTCTTCTGCATCAAATAGCAAGTATATTTAGATGAAATTTAAAAGGTCTGGTTACCAGCGTAATTTAGCACTTTCTGATTGCCACCAGTACTTCTGCATGAATTACATGTATATATGCAACATTTCGTACATTTATGGTGGAAAGATTATTTTGTAAATTTGACACAGCGTAAGTTTTTTTTCAGCTGTGGAATATTAATTGAGGATACATATAGACAGATTGTTTTCAAGCCTGGTATTGAAATACGGAAAAAGAGCAGCATATATAAATACATGGATTAAATAATTAAAATGTGTACCTTTTATCTTCAGGACGGTGTGAGACGATGAAAATTGAATGTGCTCTGACACTAACTAAAATTGTTGCCTGTGGAAGAATTTCTTTTCTACGAGTAATTTTGGTGGCACAAGTGGAGTTAGAAAATGAAAGTGAAAAGATGGCTGGTTTGTCAGCATCTGTGAAAAGGAAGATAAGTTATCATTTGAGGGTGTCGATCAGAACTCAATTTATCCATTGCTGCTGTGTTCTTCCAACATTTTCTGTTTTTTATTTCAGGTTTCAAACATTTGTATTCAACTTCAGGCAACATTTCATTTCAATGCTTTTTTGTTGTTGCTCTACCCATGAATATTTTCAGAACTTAAAAGCAAATCTCTGATGAAAGGAAGGACAGTGGTTGCCTTGCTAGAAATGTATCTGGCTCATATCAGTGACAACATCACTTCATGTATGCATTAAAATATGTCAGAATTCCCTTCCTATTCATTTCAGCGGGAAGCAGAGTTCATTCAGGAGCAATATACTTGTGCGAAACATTTTCTTCCCACTTGCTGTACATTTCCAAATACTTTATTACATTGAAAAACTATTGTTCTACCATTTTAGACTGATAAAAGAAAAATGAAGGAAATTGCATTGATATTGTGCTTCTAATTCACAGTCTCAGCTCATCCCAATATGTGTTATAGCCAGTGGAGTAGGTTTAAAGTGAGCTCAATGTTGTAATGTAGGAGATGGCAACCAATCTGCACACAGTGGGCTCCCATGAATGGCAATGTGATAATGACCAGATAATCTGCTTCATAGTGATGCTAGCTGAGGGATATATGTTGGCCAGGACATCTCCATTACTCATCTTCTAGATAATGCAATAGGATTTTTAATGTCCACCTGAAGGTCTTGCTTTAATATCTCACCCAGAAGATGGCAGATCTAAGAGTACAGTAAACTTTCAGCACCGTACTAAGTCTAAATCTAGACTATGCGCTCAAGTCACTAGATGCCCATTGATTGCATATCCTTACTGTTTACAAGGGATAAACTGATTTAAATGCATTATTTTCTTTCAAATTGAATTAATGTTTGATACTCATTAAAAACGTGCAATGTAAGATAACATTTGACTATATCCTGCATCAAACAATCTACAGTAATAACATGACAATTTATGTGGAAGGAATTATGTAAATAGTTGAGTGAGTTGTAAGGGAGACATACATGCTTGGCTTTTTGATGCATAGAAAGCTTTAACAGAGGCCAACATAGCAAAGAAAACCAATTAATTGGTCATTCATCCCATTGGTATTAATGGGGTCTTAATCCAGCTGGATTGCACAACAGGAACAACATTTAAAGTACAAGCTGTGAAGTATTTTGGGGCTTCCTATGTCAATTATGACATGTTAAAAAAAGTTTTTTTCTGGACCTTTGAAACAAAATAACAACTATTATGCTGTGCAACAGGATACGCGTTATTCTGATTATTTTCAATTATCCGGGTGTAGTAGCCTAATAAAGATAAGGTAAAGTCGCCTTAGTCCCAGATGACCATAGGCTGCTCTCCAATGAGCTGACTGGTGGTGATTTCACCTGAGGATCACCGCACCTTTATAATAATCTTTATTGTCACAAGTGGGCTTACATAACACTGCAATGAAGTTACTGTGAAAAGCCCCTAGTTGTCACATTCTGGCACCTGTTCGGGTACACAGAGGGAGAATTCAGAATGTCCAAATTACCTAACAGCACGTCTTTCGGGACTTGAGGAAACCGGAGCACCTGGGGGAAACCCATGCAGACACGGGGAGAATCTGCAAAATAACCTAATGGAGGTAACTTAACAGAGAGTACTGGACATACAATCCGTAATCCGAAATTCAAATCTCTAGCTTTTGGAGCGCAGCTCCTTCCTCAGGTGAATGTGATCCAAAACAAACCTATTGGACTTTAACCTGGTGTTGTCAGACTTCTTACTGAACTTTATGATGGAAGGAAGGTAATTGATGAAGCAGTTGAATATGGTTGGACCTTGGACACTGTCCTGAGGAACTCCTGCGGTGATGCCCTGGAGCTGAGATGATTGACCTCTAACCACCACAACCATCTTCCTTTGTGCCATGAATTAACCCAACCAGCAGAGGATCTTCCTCCAGATTCCCACTGAATCCAGTTTTGCAAGTGTTCCTACTTAACATACTTGGTCAAATGCTGCCTTGATGTTTTTTTTTAACCACTCCTTAAGTTGAGGGTAAGAGAGTATTTGTACAGAATGTTACCCCAGAAGGTTACAGTGGATTTTACACATTCTGTGTGTTTGATAGGCTTTCTAGGCTGTTCAACAGCAACAGCTCTTCAACCCGCGGAACATGTTCAACAAAACTTTGGATGGAAGGTGATTAGTGGGCAAGCAAGTGAAGAATATGTAAATTGCAAGACTTGGCTTTTCTTTAACCAAAGTTCTTACATTTCCTTCCCCAAAGAGTGCTACAACATGGTGTGAGGCATACCTTGCACATGACAGTATGCAAATATAAATCTTAATTACATAGTACTCATTAACCACGGAATTCTCAGTCATTAAGAGCTATTGTTCTTACATCTGGCACTCTTTAATATCGGAGTTTAATTTCCTCAAATGCTACACAGTTTAACCGATTTGTGATGAGTTTCCTTGTGCTCCAGTTCAGTACAATTGTTATGCTGTTTAAAGAAAGGAATTAAGTCAGTGTTTTATGCAATGCGCAGCCTAGAAAAATTATACGGCAGAATTTTAAACTGGTGTATTGTGGGCGTAATTGTTTATTCGACAAGTGATGACTGAACAAAAAGATCACTTTAAAATGCAGAATATTCACCACTTCTTTCAGCCGCACTTACCCAGTCAGCTTTTGGGTGTAATCGTCAAAAACGGCCATTGCAAGTGAAAATACAAACTTAAGACCATATGAAGGAAATAGGGTACAACCCACTAAACTGGCAGTGGAGGCTGGGGGAAAAGTAAATTGTTAGTGTACAGTGTATTTTGGTTAAACATTTTCCACGCCTTTTTACCTGTGCAGAAAACATGAAATATGCATGAAATGCATTTCTTCAAAAATATCATATACTAACCATTCTTTCATAGGATCATGGGTAATATACATTTGCCATGTTGAAGAGTCAAGAGGATTTGCTCCAATAATGCAGCCAAGGGTGTTCCCCATGGCATGCATCTGCTACTTAGCATGCTGTCACTGTTGATTGACAGTCCTGTGATTGGTGGTTGCCATGAGTTTTACATATATTTTATAACTTATTGAGACCATGGGTGGGATTCTCAGGTCTCCGACACCAAAATCGCATTCGACGATCGGCCGGAGAATCCCCGTTGGCGCCGAAATCGGGGCCAGCGCCGGTTGTGCGATTGCCCCCCCCCCCCCCCCGCCTCCAGAACGCCGCACACAGTATGGACGGCTTCAGGATGTCAACTGAGGCCCTCCCCTGATGCTCCGACCCCGATGGCCGAGTTCCCGATGGCGTGGGTCACTCATGGTATTCTTTTTCGGGAACCTGGCGTGGTGTCTGTGGACTGAGTCCAACGCAGCCGCAGTCGGGGGAGAACCAATCCGCGGGCAGGGGGAGCCTTCGCTGGAGCTGAGGACACTGGTGGGGGTGGGCCGGGGGTGGCGAGCC
Organism: Scyliorhinus canicula; assembly: GCF_902713615.1. NCBI lineage: Eukaryota > Metazoa > Chordata > Chondrichthyes > Carcharhiniformes > Scyliorhinidae > Scyliorhinus > Scyliorhinus canicula. The sequence continues at coordinate 156,684,649 of NC_052151.1, forward strand.
TGGCCAAAGGGGGGCACTAGTTGGCAGGCTGGGTCCATGTGCGGGCGGCGCCATGTTGCACAGCGTGCTGCTGCAGGCCGCCGCCGTGCACATGGGCGGCCAAGGACCTGGCAATTCTCTGGCCATATCCGCAGCTAGAGCCGGGGGTGAATGCCCAGCCACGGACTCGGCAATTCTCCGGCCGTATCCGTAGGTAAAGCCGGACATGGAGGATTGGTGGAGATTTTGCGCTGTTCTTTTGGGCGTAAAACGCCACTGTTCCCACGCTGGTGCCGCACTTGGTCTCAAAATCGGAGAATCCAGCCCCATGTAACAATGTGGGGAGTTGTAACCAAATGAAAGCAGGCAGATTTGGATTTATGGAGCGGGGAGGGGGTGAGTGTTAAAGACTTAAAAATGTGTTTCCTGGTGCAATCCACCTCTGAGCCACCCATTTCCAGCTGTAACTCAGTAGAGAAGATGGGTGGATGACCATTCTGCTCCAAGGAAGTGGAACAATGCAGCTTTAAAAATGATAATGAGGCTGCTTTAACCTTGCTTGACCAGGATTCTGGTCAAGCAGTGCTACCCACGTGAGGATTTGGTGGATCCAGGATCCAGGAAGTGGGTGCCTTTGCACCAACCTCCTGATGTATAGCACGCCTGGCCAAGGAAACCCTGTGTGCGGTCAGCCATGGCCAATCTCTACCCCCTGCTCAACCGCCCACCCCCCACCCTCCCCTCCACCCCCCTATTCCTTCCCCACCCAGCCAGTGACATTCTCCACAAGAACATTAGGGCAGCAGGGTAGCATGGTGGTTAGCATAAATGCTTCACAGCTCCAGGGTCCCAGGTTCGATTCCCGGCTGGGTCACTGTCTGTGTGGAGTCTGCACGTCCTCCCCCTGTGTGCGTGGGTTTCCTCCGGGTGCTCCGGTTTCCTCCCACAGTCCAAAGATGTGCGGGTTAGGTGGATTGGCCATGCTAAATTGCCCGTAGTGTCCTAATAAAAGTAAGGTTAAGGGGGGTTGTTGGGTTACGGGTATAGGGTGGATATGTGGGTTTGAGTATGGTGATCATGGCTCGGCACAACATTGAGGGCCGAAGGGCCTGTTCTGTGCTGTACTGTTCTATGTTCTATGTTCTAACATGACATCATCCCTTCCCCTCCAAGCCTCTGACCCCTCACTCCCCAAGTCCCCACCCTAACCAACCATCCCTCTGATTTGATGTAGATCAGTTTCTTTGAATGAACATTCGCCTTTGTCTCAAAGCCTGTTGTTCATCATTGAAATCAATGTGTCAAAGATTGTATTAAACGTGAAATCTTGGTTCAGAGACACATTTCATTTTATTCTGATACAAATTTTGATCCCCTGACATGGAATATTTTCCTTTTACTGCTTTTGAAAAGAAAAGAAAAATGCCACCAGTTTGTACCGATTTGATACTACATGCTACACGAAAATACATAAAGGCTGAAAGGGCCAACAGTTCAAAAAGGTTGGTGATTTCAGCATGAGAATAATTTAAATGTGATTAACTAAAATTAAAAAGTGCAACAACATGCATGCAAACCCTATATTAGGCCTCAAAAACGTAAGGTAATCACTCACTGAATTGAGCATCTTACGAATCGAGGTCTTAACCTGCTTACCGGGTTAATCAAAGCACGCCCTAGGATCTGATTATACAGCCAATAAATGATAATTGAGTTGGCTTTATTGAGCCACTAGCCTACATGTTTATTCTAGTTTTTAATCACTGACAAAAGTTTGCCTTAATACCTTCACAAATTTACTTTTAATTTCTTCCGAAGAGGATTTTCGGGAGTGCGAATAATATTGTTTGGAGAGAGATGAGGAGCAGCTTACATTCTCTAATAAGTCAATATTAAAGAAAATCACCATCAAAATTAAAGATTAATGAAGCTGAAATCAATTTTATCTCTATAAAAATATTGCAGCACGCACACATTTTCTGTGTCACACTTTAGGGGTATATTCAACTTTCTAACAGTTGTTTGTCTCAACTTGCATTTTCATTGTACAAATTATGGCTAAAGAGGCTAATTAAATATGATGAAATTGGCAGAAAGTGTTCTATTGAGGAACCGCTAAAGATGCATGAAAGCAGCGTGTTCTCCAAGACGGCCTTCAGGACGCATGACAACGCAGAATCGCCGAGCAGAAACTTATAGCCAAGTTCCTCACACATGAGTACGGCCTCAACCGGGACCTTGGATTCATGTCGCATTACATTCACCCCCCACCATCTGGCCTGGGCTTGTGAAATCCTACCAACTGTACTGGCTTGAGATAATTCAGTAAGAAGTCTTACAACACCAGGTTGAAGTCCAACATGTTTGTTTCAAACACGAGCTTTCGGAGCACTGCCCCTTCCTCAGGTGAATGGAGAGGTATGTTCTAGAAACATTTATATAGACAAAGTCAGAGATGTTGGACAATGCTTGGAATGCGAGCATTTGCAGGTAATCAAATCATTACAGATCCAGAGAGAGGGATAATCACAGGTTAAAGTGGTGTGAATTGTCTCAAGCCAGAACAGTTGGTAAGATTTTGAAAGCCCAGGCCAGATGATGGGGGGTGGATGTAATGCAACATGAATCCAAGATCCCGGTTGAGGCCGCACTCATGCGTGCGGAACTTAGCTATAAGTTTTTGCTCAGCAATTCTGCGTTGTCGCGTGTCCTGAAGACCGCCTTGGAGAACGCTTACCTGGAGATCAGAGGCTGAATGCCCCTGACTGCTGAAGTGTTCCCCGACTGGAAGGGAACATTGGAAACTTATAGCTAACTTGTGAAAGGCTAGGATAGGGTACGTAGGCACAGATTGAAGAGTGGCAGGTGGGACTAATACCATGAGGAGAGAGGTGGTAACTTAACCTTGCAGCTCGCAGGAGGTCATTCATCCTCTTCCTACATTGGACAGCGTTCCTATTGGTCATGCTGCCTGCACTCACTTCAGCTGCCACTGCCTTCCAGGTGGCATTTGCGGTTGGTTCCCCTACTCCCCCGCGGGTACAGGTTGACCTGCCTCACCTCCACGGCACCCAGAAGCCAGGTCAGCATCCAGAAACCGAGCAGCAGGTCTACACACTGCCATCCTCCTGGTATGACTGGGAGTGAGTGCTGAGGGACCGTTTAAATGATGCTCCCCCTTGTTAGCTATAAGCAGCTGAAGCAGGAGTCAGGTAAATCAGACGCAGGCACAGCGAGTTTCTCGTCGGGCTTGCTTTTTGCATTAAGTGTGGGTGAATACCGATCTTGATCGCACAATTAAAGCCGACGCCAAACACCCCATGAATCTCGCCAAAAATGACACTTAGGGCATGTTCTAACCAAATCAAAACTGAGTCCGTTCTGGGTGGGAATCGAGAGGTCATTCCCAGCATTTGTAGCGGTTACTTGTGACCTACTCATGACTCCGTCCCCCTGCCCTAATCCAGGACACATCCTCAACAACTCCCATCCCACCTTTACTCACATGTTGCCTGTGTCCCCCTGCCCTAATCCAGGACACATCCTCTACATCTCCCATCCCACCTTTACTCACATGTTGCCTGTGTCCCCCTGCCCTAATCCAGGACACATCCTCTACAACTCCCATCCCACCTTTACTCACATGTTGCCTGTGTCCCCCTGATTGAACAACGACCCTCAGGCCTGGAAATCTATCCCCCTAAGCCTGCCCCCACCCAAGGTTCTAAATCCTAGGGAAGGTCTGACACTGGCCAGTTAAATGCCTCTAGGGCCTTTCCCAATGGAGGGGACGAGGGTTTCTCACTAATTCTCCAGCCGCAGGTGAGACCCTTGCCACTGACATTAAATTCTGCCCCCTCAGTCCATTTTTATTTTATTCCCCGTCCATGCTGATTTTAAATGTTGATGTAGTTTCCATCTTAACCATTAACTTTGGAAGTGAACGCCACAGACATGTAACTCTCTGTACAAAAACATTTCTCCTGCTTTCTGTTTTAAATCAATGACATCTCGATTTTTCACCCCAAACTATTGGAAATAATCTGTGCCTACGTACCCTATCCTAGCCGTTCACAAGTTTAAACACTGCTATATTACCCCGTGATATGCATTGTTGAAATGAAAAAATATTCCAATTTATCAATATTTCCTTGTGTTTGAATTTCCTTATACCGAGGAACATCCGCGAGAATTGCCATTGGACCCTAAAGCATCAATATCTTTTCAGTGTGGAACCCAATCCTGTGCACAACATTCCATTTGATTTTATACGGCTTGCCATTACCTTTTGATTATTATATTCTATACTTCTTTGTGCTGCCACTTATTGCCAGACGATTGAAAATTATTACCTCTGAAAAGACAATTTGCCAGAAAAACTGCAGCAAACATTGTTTTGACTCAACTTAAAACGTAATACTTGACACTCTAGGAAGAGGGATCATAGATGGCCAAATTGATGCGGAAGTTTCAGAGTGTGAATATATAATAGTGCTGACATAGTGCAACTGAGGCTAAGACTGAAAGTTTCAGCAGCTTAAACCCACTGATTAGGAGCATCTCAATTCATAACATGTGCACAAATGCCATCAACCTTGCACTGATTATGCGGCATATTTTATTTTCACAGAGCTCCTTGTAGGAGGAAGCCAATTCCTTCGGCCTCCAGTCGACCGTACAGCTGTCTACATTACCTACTCAACTTTAAGCACCAGCTCAAAGATCCCACTTTTGGATGGTTTTGTTGATTGTTGGTAGCTTCATAAGGCACACAACAGTGTAGGCATGGAGGAGGCAATACTGGCGATTGATGAAATACAGCGTACTGAAGCACACTATATGTTGCCTTGGCTTGTTGAAACCTTTCAACGGACTTGCCTTGCGATTTTAATGTTGTTTATGCGAAAGGGAAAGGAGAAAGGTATGAGTTATCATACCTTCTTTTCACCTTTACAAATAGGATTCAAATCCAGCTGAGATGAAAACGTGATGATAGGAAAAGAGAAGTGAGAAAAGATTATCAGACATCAATTCCATCATATCCCTAGATGGTGTCACCTCATGCATCAACCTTACGATATGTGAATAAAATAAAATAGGAGAAAAAATAAACAAAGGAAAAAAGCCAGCATGCCGAATTGTAAAATGTTCGCTGACATAAGTTGAATGTTCTTATTTTTCAACTTGACTGATGTAGCAGAAGCTGCAAGAGCTCTATTTATTTTCCTATTGCCATCCAGCATTGCTTGTGAATCTTCAGGAAATGGTCAGTGGCTATCATCAAGGATTCTCATGTGCTATTACTTTTAAAAGGTGCCCATGGAGCAGAATTGAATGGCCTAATGGTGAATGTGGCATTTAATTAGGTGTGTGGGGGGTGGGGGGTGGGGAGGGGGGGGGGGGGGGGGGGAGTGACAGATGTGGCAGTAGGATCTGGTACGTAAAGGGTTAATGTGGGACTGAATACAGTACTGCCATCACAGTGATGTAAAAAGGGACAACTGACCCAGAGCCAGGGTCAGTCTACAGATGGATAGAGCTGAGTAAAGGTCCAGACTAGAGTCAGCTCCATACCTGTATTCTCTGTGAAGTGGAGTGGTTCACGTCATTCCTTTGCGCTGGAGTTGTCCGCCCCGACAGTTCGCAGAGAATCCCACCTAAGATTTTTGTGACATAGTGGGCGGGATTCTCCGATCCCCCGCCAGGTCGGAGAATCGCCGGGAGACGGGGGACGGCATGAATCCCACCCCCGCCGGCTGCCGAATTCTCCAGCGGCGGGGATTTGGCGGGGGTGGGAATTGCGCTGCGCCGGTTGGCGGCAGCTGGCAGCGGCCCCCCCCAGCGATTCTCCGGCTTGCGATGTGTCGAGTGGCCGCCCAGTTTTGGCGGGTCATGTCGGCGTACGTTACGACAGGTATTTGCCGGCGGGACTTAACTCTGCGGGCGGCCTCCGGGGTCCTCGGGGGCAGCGCGGGGGTATCTGGCCCCCGGAGGTGCCCCCATGGTGGCCTGGCCCGCGATTGGAACCCACAGATCCGCGGGAGGGCCTGTGATGTGGGGGCACTCTATTCTTTCACGCCGGCTGGTGTACTGTTCCGCGATGGCCAACGCGGAGATGAACTTTTCCTGCGCATGCGCTGGGGTGACGCCAGTACATGCTGGCGCTCCCGTGCATCCGCCAACTCACGCTGGCCAGCGGAGTCCCTTCGGCGCCTGTTAGCGTGGCCCCAAGCCCCTTCTGCGCCGGTCAGCACGGCGCAAACCACTCCGGCGCCGGCTTAGCCGCTGAAGGTGCGGAGGATTCCGCACCTTCAGGGTGGCCCGACGCCGGAGTGGTTCACGCCACACCTTCGTGCCGGAGTTGCCAGACCCGCCGGTTTCCGAAGAGTCCCACCCATAGTTGCTCCAGGTCTACATAAAAATTCAGAGGCAGAACAAGTTAGGACACTTCTACAATTGATAGGACCAATAATAGATGACATTACTGCACAAAAAGCTATTGCTGAATCAGCTGCCAAAATTTGAAGATGTTTTGAAATCCTTTGACTTCTATTTCCAATTGAGGTCCAATAAAATACTGGAGAGAGCTAAATTTAATAAGAGAGTTCAGCTCTCTGGGAAACCTTTAGATTCGATAATTAATAATCTCTATAGGATGTTTATGCCTGGGTTATTCCCTCATTCAAAGACACTGTGATGATATGATTTGCATACCTGTCTGCCATTGGGGCAGAACACCGGCTTACCATTGGCCCTGGTCGGTCATGTGCCTCTCAACTGATTGGCCGAGAGGCTGAGTTAACTACGCCTCCATTACCGAGGTAAAAATAGACAAACGCCCGGCGATCATCCATTCCATTGTAGACGATCGCAGAGCTGTGTTCTAGTTTATTAAAGCCTGACTTTTGTAAAGCACTCGCCTCTCGTACAATTGATGGCACATCAGACACTCAATGCCTGATCAAGTACAGTAAAGGTCCAGGCTAGGAGCTGTTTCTGCACACAGCTCTGTCCAACACTACACTGGCCCACAGGTGCAGGTCATGTGTTCTATTACATACTTGCATGCATGGCACTGTACTCAGTCTCATGTTAACCCTTCATGTGCCAGGCCCTTATGCAACACCCAAAAATCATTTCCCGCAACCCCCATCCCAACCTCACCAACTCACCACCACCTTCTCCATGGCAACTAGGGATGGGCAGGAAATGCTAGGTGAATTTTTTAACAATTCACTATGGCTGGCATCCCTTGGTGATCCAAGAGCTCTGGTAGGTACATTACCTAGCAGTGAGTGTGCTGTGCCTGCAATGCTGTTGGCCTTAGATTATCTGACATTTCTCGAGGGGAGGTTGTGATTTCGCGCCCGGGGTCCTTGATCCCGCAGAAGGCCTGCCCACTTAATTAACTTGACAGGCCTTCCCCAAAGTCATCAACATGGGCTCAATGGTTTTCCAGCAGGCAGTCAAGACCCTGTCACCTGCATTAAATATTGCCTCATGTGTAAAAAAGATATGCGTCAGGTCATCTTACCCAATGTGTATAACTTCTTACTTTTGCACTTTAAATGACATATCATTATCCCAAGTTCCCATTTGTTTAATATAGTTAAATCAACTTTCTTCAATAATCTATTGCCAAACATAGCATGCATTTTCATACTCCCCTTTTGCATTTGAATATCCTCGAGATCATAATTGTCGCTCAAAAGGATATAGACATGGCTTTGGCCCTTTGTGCTTGATTCAACACTTCTACGCATTAAATGTTATCTGGTTATCTCTTTTCAACCAATTGTCTCTTTTATTTCTTCCATAATGCAAAACCTACAAATACCTTTTGCGATATTGATGGAGGAATATTTTTAGCACCTTTTAACAGAAACATTAGCCTATCATCCAATATAAAAGGGTTAATGGACAGAGTAATGTAACTGATTGTGTTAAGCTTTTGCTAATGTCACCAGGCTCCAATTTCCTATTCCAAGGATCTCTTAAAGTTATTTTGGTTGTGACTTCTTTGCACACACCTCCTTCTTTAGGAAGGAATCGTATAGTTTGAACACTCTTATTCACCTAATCCCCATCAGTCTAGCAAAAGTGTAGACCACTAGCTTGTCCAGAATGTGGTGTAGAACATAATAATTTTAAATTAATTCAGGGATTTTATCTTTGCTTTAATCAAATATTAATTGAGACACACTTAGAATCTACTCAACTCACTCTGCTTACAAAGTTGCTGATTAATTAATAAATCCAGATAAAATATTTTCAGTGTCAGCAAGATGCGAGGCAAAAGTTTGTAAATGATATTCCAGCATGCTACTGAGCAGCTGCTGCTTTGATGGAGGTACTGTGGCATTCAACCAAGTTCTGGCAGTCCAGATAGGAGTTTAAAATCTCATGATACTACTTGAAAAGAGTGAGCGCAAACAGACAAACTTGCCCTTCATTTCTTGGCTGATTGTGGGATCTGGAGAAATGCAAAATAGTTGGCATGCAAACAAAAGTTTCTGTACTTCAAATGAATTTAACATGCGTGAGCATTTTTGAGACATTTCACAGGGATATGATAAGTCGTTATATACGTTTCGTTAGTAAAATTTGTCAAGGATGGACATGTGACTTGAGGAAACTGCAAGTATATAGATAATCACCATTCTCAAGAGCTTTAAGATTGTATTTCAGTCAATTAAACATGTGCTGTCAGGAGTTGCACTGACCACAGATCTCAAAACCCCCAGGCTCCTCTTACTTGTTTCTGGGTGCTTGAGCAGTACTGAGTATTAAGTGAAAGGATATCTGCTTAAAGTTGTGGAGCAAGAGGAAGGCCTGGGGTCTTAGTAGAAACCATTTTAGATTTGCAAATAGTGCTGGGGTCATTGGGAAAGCAAAAGGGATTTCAGATTGTATTACGTGAACAGTAAAACCAGGAAAATCGGTAAAACTTGGGTTGCACGGGACCAAGTTAGAGTATTGACCAATTTTGGCCCATACACATGGAGGATGATTGTAAATTTCTTCGGAAGAATATGTTCAGCCAGAGACATTCAAAATTAGAAATTTACTTGCTGTTAAACAAGGATACATCTTTATTGGGCTAAATTCTCCACTGCCCGACACAGGCAGCGAGAATTGTGATTGGGCGCAAAATGTTGTGTGGAGCACAAATCGGGATTGACACCCGTGTCGATCCTGAAGCGCTGCTCCGGTCCCCTGCTGGCAGCAACAATGAGGATTGTGCCCTGCTCCGGCGGCCCCACGCAATCCATCATTTGAATGGATTTGACTGCGATTAACAGGTTGGACACCGGTTGCTCCACCCCTCCGTGATGCTCTACCCCTCTCAAACAGAAGTCACGCAGGTGTGATTTGGTGCAAGTATTTACCAGTGGGGCCCTGGCGCCATGGTTGTTGAGTTGGAGCATGAAAGAAAGAAATCTCTCAAAAATTTCGGCCTTGCTGGGGGTGTCTGCCTCAGCCACAGGGAGTAACGGGGAATGACGTGGTGGCAGATCCGTGCACCCGGGGTGTCTCCCCATCAGGATCAGGGTGGCCTGGCTTAGACCACTATTGTTGCATTACTTTATTCAAACCCAGCCCTTTGCTCCAACTTACAGACTCGGGGTTGTTCACACTGCTGACTGCTCACTGTATCCCATATATGCTCAGAGAGCCTTTGGTCATGTGGGGACCCACCAGCCCGCCCATCTGGAAATGCTCAGACCCCAGATATATGATCAATGGGATGGGCACGTCTGCATGGGCTTTCTCCAGAAGCTCCAGTTTATTCCAACAGTCCAAAGATGTGCAGGTTATGTGCAGGGATTATGGGGTTGCAGGAATAGGGTGGGGAGTGAGCCTAGGTTGGGTGCTCTTTCGGAGGGTCGGTCTGGACATGATGGGCCGAATGGCCTCTTTTCACATTGTATGACTCTTATTCTAGATGTTAACACAGATAGCACATCAGATAGCAACCTGCTCTGTATCGCGCCCTCTGCCCCGTGATGACCTTGGCGGCCATCTTCTGGAGGACCTGGGCCTCGATTGACCCGGCCGCCTTGTGGGTGTCACAGTGATGACATGTCGACCTATTCTGTCTTCTGCCCATGATGTGCACCAGTGTCTGTTGAGGGACAATCAGAAGTGTTGAGGAGTTCCAGCACCACTCCTGTAGGTGGCACCAGCTTGGGCCTTACCACTTTCTCCTCGTTCAGGCTGCTTGCTGGCCCCCGGGCTACTCCATGAGATGAAGATGAAGCCAGACAGAGATCCAGAGGCTCTGCCATCACCAGGCTTTGCCAGTCCTGGAGGTCCGCCCTTGTATAAACCATGATCTTGATGCCCTCAGCCGTGGAGCACTGAGGCAGAGAGTCGGGTTAGGATGGCAAGATGTAACTAGTGGGATGCCACAGGGTTCGGTCTTTGGGCTCCAGCTATTTACAATCTATACTAAATGACTTGGATACAGGGATAGAAGGTTCTATAGCCAAATTTGAAGTTCACTCTAAAATAGGTGGGACAGTAAGTTATAATGAGTAAATATGAATCTTACAAATGGATATAGATCGGTTAGGTGAGTGGGCCAAAATGCAGCAGATGAAGTTTAACGTGGATAAGTATGAGATCATCCATTTTGATTGGAAGAATGGAAAGGCAAGTTATTATCTAAATGGGGAGAGACTTGGGGTGCTCTGGTGCAGAGGGATCTGGGTGTCCTCATGCATGAGTCACAGAAAACTAGCATGCAGTTACAACAGGTAATAAAGGCAGTGAATGGAATGTTGGCATTTATAGCTAAATGAATAGAGTATAAAGGTAAGGATGTATTGTTGCAACTCTACAAGGCATTGGTAAGACCGCACCTGGAGAATTGTGCACAGTTTTGGTCCCTTTGTTTGAGGAAAGATGCAGTGGCATTGGAGGCAGTTCAGAGGAGATTCACTAGATTGATTCCAGAGATGAGACGTTTGTCATATGAGGAGAGATTGAACAGTTCAGGCCTGTATTCTCTAGAGTTTAGAAGACTGAGGGGTGATCAAATTGAGGTATACAAGATGATAAAAGGTATGGATAAAGTAGACTTAGAGCTGATGCTTCCTCTTGTGGAACATTCTAGAATGAGAGGTTATAGTCTCAGGATAAGGGGTAGAAAATTTAAAACAGAGATGAGGAGAAATTACTTCTCCCCAAGGTTCGTAAGTCGGTGGAACTCGCTACCGCAGAGTACGGTGGATGCTGGGACAATTAGTAAATTTAAAGATTTAAAGAGGAGTTAGACAGATTTTTAATTGGTAATTAGTTGAAGGGTTATGGAGAACGGGCAGGACGGTGGAGATGAAGCCATGATGAGATCAGCCATGATCGTATTGAACAGTGGAGCAGGCTCGAGAGGCTAAATTGCCTACTCCTGCTCCTAGTTCTTACATTCATATGTTCGAAGAAAGAATTATTCTGCCTAATTACACCTTCCAGCCCTTGGCCCGTAGCCCTGTAAGTAACAGGTTCTTGAGCACAAATCTGGTGTCCTTCACTCATAAGAGGATTCCTGATTAATAAGAGGTTCAGGGGTTGTGGGGAGAAGGCAGGATAATAGACATGAGGAACTTATCAGCCATGATCAAATGGTGGAACAGACTCGACGGACCGAATGGCTTAATTCTGCTCCTATATTTTATAGTCATAGAGACTGTGTCATGTTCCTCAATGAATGAGGCATGTCCCTCGCTGCCTTTGTTATGTTCCTCACTGCCTTGGTTATGTCCCTCTGTGCCTGTGACATCTTGACTTATGGCTGTGACTGTTTGACCCAAGGTTTCCATCGTGGACGTCTCCTGTTCGGTGTTGACCTTGGTACCACGCATTGTCGGCATGATGGCACGATCTCCTGCACCTAAAGGCAGTTGGATTCCTCCAACTGGGCTTGCTGGTGCTGGAAAGTTGCTATCATTCCTTCCTGTATTCCTGCATTCCTTCTATGTTCTATGTTCTATGTGTCTGCATCTCCACCAGTAATGGGATCATACATTGCAGGAGAATGGCACCTGTCTGGACATCCACTGTTTCCTGGGATCAGGCAGGCCTCAGACCTCCAGCTCCTTCAGGATTACCTGGCTCCACCTGATGTGATGCAGTATGTGTGAAGTGCGCACCAGAAGGTCACCCAGGAGCCTCAGCAGTAAATTGTCCCACCGAGATGATAGTTTCTGTGATGGTGGATGGTGCAGGTGAAAGCCGTGTCAAAACGTCAATGTCTTCCCTGGAGTGGTACTCCAGGATGTGCTGGGGGACAGCGACCCCGGACGGCCCAGCCTTGTCTGATGGTGATGATGACAAAAGACATGGGGTGAGATCTTGGGCAGGACTGGTCTGGGGGAGAGGGGTGGCTCACTTGCTCTAGGGACATCTGCGCTGCATTGGGCACACTCACTTGTTCACCGCATACTGACCTCCATTCCTGCCACTGTCCTCTCCTCGCCATCGCCCGCTAGCTGCATTGCCCTCTCCTCGCCATCGCCCACTAGCTGCCACTGTCCTCTCCTCGCCATCGCCCACTAGCTGCCACTGTCCTCCCCTGGCCATCGCCCACTAGCTGCCACTGTCCTCTCCTCGCCATTGCCCGCTGGCTGCATTGCCCTCTCCTCGCCATCGCCCACTAGCTGCATTGCCCTCTCCTCGCCATCGCCCGCTAGCTGCATTGCCCTCTCCTCGCCATCGCCCGCTAGCTGCATTGCCCTCTCCTCGCCATCGCCCGCTAGCTGCATTGCCCTCTCCTCGCCATCGCCCGCTAGCTGCATTGCCCTCTCCTCGCCATCGCCCGCTAGCTGCATTGCCCTCTCCTCGCCATCGCCCGCTAGCTGCATTGCCCTCTCCTCGCCATCGCCCGCTAGCTGCATTGCCCTCTCCTCGCCATCGCCCACTAGCTGCATTGCTCTCTCCTCGCCATTGCCCGCTAGCTGCATTGCCCACTCCTCGCCATCGCCCGCTAGCTGCATTGCCCTCTCCTCGCCATCACCCGCTAGCTGCACTGCCCTCGCCTCGCCATCGCCCGCTAGCTGCATTGCCCTCTCCTCGCCATTGCCCGCTAGCTGCCATTGCCCTCTCCTCGCCATCGCCCGCTAGCTGCACTGCCCTCGCCTCGCCATCGCCCACTAGCTGCCACTGTCCTCTCCTCGTCATCGCCCGCTAGCTGCACTGCCCTCTCCTCGCCATCGCCCACTAGCTGCCACTGTCCTCTCCTCGCCATCGTCCGCTAGCTGCATTTCCCTCTCCTCGCCATCGCCCACTAGCTGCACTGCCCTCTCCTCGCCATCGCCCGCTAGCTGCATTGCCCTCTCCTCGCCATCGCCCGCTCGCTGCATTGCCCTCTCCTCGCCATCACCCGCTAGCTGCATTGCCCTCTCCTCGCCATCGCCCACTAGTTGCATTGCCCTCTCCTCGCCATCGCCCGCTAGCTGCATTGCCCACTCCTCGCAATCGCCCACTAGCTGCATTGCCCTCTCCTCGCCATCGCCCGCTAGCTGCACTGCCCACTCCTCGCAATCGCCCACTAGCTGCATTGCCCTCTCCTTGCCATCGCCCACTAGCTGCATTGCTCTCTCCTCGCCATCGCCCACTAGCTGCATTGCTCTCTCCTCGCCATCGCCCACTAGCTGCACTGCCCTCTCCTCGCCATCGCCCGCTAGCTGCATTGCCCTCTCCTCGCCATCGCCCACTAGCTGCATTGCCCTCTCCTCGCCATTGCCCGCTAGCTGCCATTGCCCTCTCCTCGCCATCGCCCGCTAGCTGCACTGCCCTCTCCTCTCCATCGCCCACTAGCTGCCACTGTCCTCCCCTCGTCATTGCCCGCTAGCTGCACTGCCCTCTCCTCGCCATCGCCCACTAGCTGCACTGCCCTCTCCTCGCAATCGCCCGCTAGCTGCATTGCCCTCTCCTCGCCATCGCCCGCTAGCTGCATTGCCCTCTCCCCGCCATCGCCCGCTAGCGGCATTGCCCTCTCCTCGCCATCGCCCGCTAGCTGCCACTGCCCTCTCCTCGCCATCGCCCGCTAGCTGCATTGCCCTCTCCTCGCCATCGCCCACTAGCTGCATTGCCCTCTCCTCGCCATTGCCCGCTAGCTGCCATTGCCCTCTCCTCGCCATCGCCCGCTAGCTGCACTGCCCTCTCCTCTCCATCGCCCACTAGCTGCCACTGTCCTCCCCTCGTCATTGCCCGCTAGCTGCACTGCCCTCTCCTCGCCATCGCCCACTAGCTGCCACTGTCCTCTCCTCGCCATCGTCCGCTAGCTGCATTGCCCTCTCCTCGCCATCGCCCACTAGCTGCACTGCCCTCTCCTCGCAATCGCCCGCTAGCTGCATTGCCCTCTCCTCGCCATCGCCCGCTAGCTGCATTGCCCTCTCCCCGCCATCGCCCGCTAGCGGCATTGCCCTCTCCTCGCCATCGCCCGCTAGCTGCCACTGCCCTCTCCTCGCCATCGCCCGCTAGCTGCATTGCTCTCTCCTCGCCATCGCCCGCTAGCTGCATTGCCCACTCCTCGCAATCGCCCACTAGCTGCACTGCCCTCTCCTCGCCATCGCCCGCTAGCTGCATTGCCCTCTCCTCACCACCGCCCGCTAGCTGCATTGCCCTCTCCTCGCCATCGCCCGCTAGCTGCATTGCCCTCTCCTCGCCATCACCCGCTAGCTGCATTGCCCTCTCCTCGCCATCGCCTGCTAGCTGCATTGCCTGCTCCTCGCCATCGCCCACTAGATGCATTGCCCTCTCCTCGCCATCGCCCGCTAGCTGCATTGCCCTCTCCTCGCCATCGCCCACTAGCTGCATTGCCCGCTCCTCACCATCGCACGCCAGCTGCATTGCCCTCTCCTCAGCTGGGATCTGGACCTGAATGTCCGGGATGCCCCCTCCCATCTTCTGGGGCTCTCGCCTATTACAGGCCACATTATCCTTGGGGACCCGAAATCCGGGGAGGTGGGGGGAAGTCTTCTTTGATTCTTCATGTGCTGTGTGGAACATTTAGAAGCAGCTCCAGCTTGTCAGGTACTTTTTTTGTTTTTGTTTTTTCAAATAAACTTAGAATACCCAATTAATATTTCCCAATTAAAGGGCAATTTAGTGTGCCCAATCCACCAACCCTGCACATCTTTTGGGTTGTTGGGGCTAAACCCACGCAAACACTGGGTGAATGTGCAAACTCCACGCGGACAGTGACCCAGAGCCGGGATCAAACCTGGGACCTCGGTGGCGTGAGGCAGCAGTGCTAACCTCTGCGCCACCGTGCTGCCTTCTGTCAGGCACTTTAACGGAAATCCTGGCCCCAGTGAAGCACACAAAGAACAAAGAAAAGTACAGCATAGGAACAGGCCCTTCGGCCCTCCAAGCCCGTGCCGTCCATGCTGCCCATCTAAATTAAAATCTTCGACACTTTGTGGGTCCGTATCCCTCTATTCCATCCTATTCATGTATTTGTCAAGATGCCCCTTAAATGTCACTATCGTCTCTGCTTTCACCACATCCTCCGGCAGTGAGTTCCAGGAACCCACTGCCCTCTGTGTAAAAAACATGCCTTGTACATCTCCTCTAAACCCTCGCACCTTAAACCTATGCCCCCTAGTAATTGACCCCTCTACCCTGGAGAAAAGCCTCTGACTATCCACTCTGTCTGTGCCCCTCAAAATTTTGTAGACCTCAGTCATGTCGCGCCTCAACCTCCGTCGTTCCAGTAAGAACAAATTGAGTTTATTCAAACTCTCCTCTTTGCTAATGCCCTCCATACCGGACAACATCCTGGTAAATCTCTTCTGCACCCTCTCTAAAGCCTCCACATCCTTCTGCTAGTGTGGCGACCAGAATTGAACACTATACTCCAAGTGTCGCCTAACTGAGGTTCTATACAACTGCAACATGACTTGCCAATTCTTATATCAATGCCCCGGTCAATGAAGGCAAGCATGCCATATGCCTTCTTGACTACCTTCTCCACCTGTGTTGCCCCTTTCAGTGACCTGTGGACCTGTACACCTAGATCTCTCTGTGTGTCAAAACTCTTGAGGGTTCTACCATTCACTGTATATTCCCCACTTGCATTAGACCTTCCAAAATGCATTACCTCACATTTGTCTGGATTAAACTCCATCTGCCATCTCTCCACCCAAGTCTCCAAATGATCTAAATCCTGCTGTATCCTCTGACAGTCCTCATCGCTATCCGCAATTCCACCACTTTTGTGTCGTCTGCAAACTTACTAATCAGACCAGTTACATTTTCCTCCAAATCATTTATATATACTACGAACAGCAAAGGTCCCAGCACTGATCCCTGTGGAACACCACTAGTCACAGCCCTCCAATTAGAAAAGCACCCCTCCATTACTACTCTCTGCCTTCTATGACCTAGCCAGTTCTGTATCCACCTTGCCAGCTCACCCCTGATCCCATGTGACTTCACCTTTTGTACCAGTCTGCCATGAGGGACCTTGTCAAAGGCCTTACTGAAGTCCATATAGACAACATCCACAGCCCTACCTGCATCAATCATCTTTGGGGTAGGGAGTTGGATGCCTTTCATGTGTTGGAAGTGGGGGGCTGTGAAGGAAGGGTTGAGGGGGTTGAACGGGGAAGTAGGGTGGAGGGAGGGTTGGGGGTCGAATGGAGAGTTGGGTGGTGGATGCTCCTGTAGGGGCAGAAAGGTCTTGGAGAGGTGGTGGAGGGCAGAGGGAGTCAGGGGCATTGCTGTCTACTCACCCACCGTCACCTCATCCCACGCAGCACTGGCTGTCCTCTGGCTGACCCTCCTGGACCCTCTGGGGAACAGGACATCCATCCTGGCCTCCAGAGCAAGATGTGGAGATGCCGGCGTTGGACTGGGGTGAGAACAGTAAGAAGTCTTACAACACCAGGTTAAAGTCCAACAGGTTTGTTTCAAACGCGAGCTTTCGGATCACAGCTCCTTCCTCAGGTGAAACATACCTCGCCATTCACCTGAGGAAGGAGCTGCGCTCCGAAAGCTCGTGTTTGAAACAAACCTGTTGGACTTTAACCTGGTGTTGTAAGACCTCTTACTGTCCAGAGCAAGAAGCAGGCTCCCCAGGTCTGTGTCCCCGAATCTTGGGGCCAGTTTCCTCGCCGCCATTGTTGTGAGCTGGCTGGGGTTGGCTGAGCAAGTGCAGCTTAAGTGCTGCTTGACTTTGTTAGAGGGGGGCTGGTGAGCCTTCATTGGCGGTGAGGCCTTGTGAAATGGACCAATTAACGTTGAATAGCATTGCCGACCTCGCTGGGGCAAGTGCCGGAAAGCTCGCTGGTAGTTCCCGCTCGCTACAACACTACAATACTTTCCAGAGAATGGTGCCCTTGGTCTCCTATACAGAGAATCCTGCCCATTATCTCTACCGACTGGACTACTCCTGCTGGTACTTGTGTGTATAGTAACCTCAAATAGACCAAATGCACAATGCACTCACTGTTCAATTTGTTAGCTCCCCACCC
The DNA here is from genome assembly GCF_902713615.1 of Scyliorhinus canicula. Lineage (NCBI taxonomy): Eukaryota > Metazoa > Chordata > Chondrichthyes > Carcharhiniformes > Scyliorhinidae > Scyliorhinus > Scyliorhinus canicula. Next base: position 156,702,108 of record NC_052151.1, read on the forward strand.
CCCAACCTTGGTAAATGAGAGGCATAGCATGTTTCAATGATTTATCTCCAACAGTGTAAACAATAAGCTTAAGTATAGATTAAACATTCAACTTCATCAATAATACCATTACATGTTCTGATGTTTGATTTCATTTAACAATGCGCACCATCATATAGGATGAGGTGAAAGATTTGTTCAGCAACTGAAAATAGATCACTTAATCACATAATCACTTAAGCATGGTGGATGTTTCTCTGCTGAGTAATATATTGTCTGGCATCAGGTGTGGTCCCATTCCATTCACCTTCTTCACTTGAGATGTTGATTTTGGATTTGGATTTAGTGCTTATAAATGGTCTTTTCAGTCGTTTGACACATTTTACGTGATGATTTGCCAACCGTGCTGAGTAATGATCATTGAATCATAGATCCTTTTGTTATCGGTCACAGCAAAAGACTGGATATCATAGGGACTTGTTTGCTGCCCAATATGACCATCACATTTCATAGGCACTTTTTGTCATTGTGGTCGCTTAACACGGTAAGCAGTGAATTATTTTCGACATCGAAAGAGAAAATGCTGGAAAATCTCAGCAGCATCTGTAGGGAGAGAAAAGAGCTAACGTTTTGAGTCCAATGACTCTTTGTCAAAGCTCAGATTCCAGAATCCAGAATCCGCAGTAATTTGCTTTTACCCACTGAATCATTTTGGTGCTCTACCTTGTGGTCAATTCCTGGGAACCATACTTTTTCCCAAAGTAAATGTTTCATTTTGACAATTCCCTGGTGATCTTCAAGTGCTATATTGGCCAGATGTTTCCCTAATGATTGTGGAATAACAATATACTTGCTGCAAAGCATGAGATCAGATGTGCTTGCAATGGTGAGCTCATCTCGAACATTGTGAAAACGTTGCAGTGTGAATCTGTTTGCAGATGCTGTCTCGATCACATCTTTACTGTTTCATCATTCCGTAGCCATCATATATTGTTGCAAGTTTAATCCAAGCTTTTTTTTTGATTGTTGGATGGTCATTTTGGTGAGATTAATTGTGTGTCTGTACACAGTGCAAACGTTCCTGTTGCTAATTCTGAGCTGAAGTGCCACTTGTGCGCAACAATAAGAACCTCTCTGCAACTTCAAATGCTGCCCGCAGAAACTGGATAATACCTTCTAAACGTCTCATAGCATGTCTCATTCTTGTACTGAGACAATTACTGAGTTGATGTACGAAAGAACATTTAGTTCAAGATTAATTTTATAGTATAATAAACTGTGGGTAGGAAACTAATGCTATAAAACTGGAACTAATACAAACACAACTGACCACAATGGTTTCTCTTCAAGACTCCCCCCAGGCTACCCTGTCAGGTGCTACTACTTGCTTGAAACCTACTGGCTGGAGGCTATACATATTTACACATGTTCTTGTTCATTCACATCACTACATCCCCTTTACTTGAGATTTCAAAGAAAATATAAAATACATTATTTCAGTAAATATTACATATAATATGCATAACAATGTATTTCACATCATGTACAGTTATATTGTCCATTCACAGATCCAACCATTCTGGTTTCTTTCTGTTTCTCGTTGATCATCTCAACTTTGGTAAATCTGGTGAATCTGTGTGGTAGTTCTGAACTTCTGTAGGTTCATCTACTATGATTGTAGTAAGAAGTCTTACAACACCAGGTTAAAGTCCAGCAGGTTTGTTTCAAATCACTAGCTTTCGGAGCACTGCTCCTTCCTCAGGTGAATGAAGAGGTAATTCACCTGAGGAAGGAGCAATGCTCTGAAAGCTAGAGATTTGAAACAAACATGTTGGTATTTAACCTGGTATTGTAAGACTTCTTACTGTGCTCACCCCAGTCCAATGCCAGCATCCCCGTACTATGATTGCATCATTGTTCTGAACATCATTCTATACATTGAGATTTCACTTGTTCACTGCTTGTGTCAGCTTCAATGAATGTAAACTTTCATATACATCCTCGCCTTGCTGTTCAGCAACAGGTTGTTTCACTTTTAGGAGCGCTCGCCTATTTCTCCTTAAAACCTGTCCTTGCTCAGTTATCACAATATAGGACCTTGGACTTGTTTTCTGCAATACCTGCGCACATTTTGACCAGCCATCAGGATCCTCCACTCTCACCGTGTCATTTGGTATCAAAAGTTTCAGACTCTTGGCAGACATGTCATAATATTCCTTTTGTTTCTTCTTCTGAGATTCCATTTGAATCTTCTCATTCAGCCTTTGCTTGGTATGGCATGGCAGAGTAGTTTCTGATTCATCAACATTGCTGCTGGCGATAAACCACAACTTAATGGAGATGTTCGATAACTTAGCAGTACTAAATATGGATCATCTTTACTGTTCATAGCCTTCTTCAGTAACTGCGTGACGATCTGAACCCCTTTTTCTGCTTTGCCATTTGATTGCAGATGTAGTAGACTTGACGTTACATGCTTAAAATCATATTGCTGTGCAAATTCCTGCCATTCTTTACTGTTAAAGCATGGTCCATTATCACTCATTACTAACTCAGATATTCCATGTCGTGAAAACGTTGCTTTTGTGTGCATGATTACACTATTTGCTGAAGAGCTAGATAATTGTGCTATTTCTGAATAATTTGAGTAATAATCTATCATTACCAAATATTCTTTACCATCAAGGCAGAATACGTCTATCCCAACTTTTTACTAAGAAACTGACACAATTTCACCTATTTGCACTGGTTCCTTTGCTTGCCATATTGATATCATTGACAAGTGATACACTTTTCCACCATGTTCTGCATGTCTTTGTTTATTCCCGGCCAATATACAGTATCCTGCGCTCTTCGCTTGCATTTCTCGATTCCAAAATGACCCTCATGAAATTTTTGTAGCAACTCCTTGCACAGAGACTGTGGAATTACGATTCTCTCTTGCCTCAGCAACAAAGCATTTGCTACACTTAGCTCTGATCATATGTGATGATATTTAGAACATGAACCTTTTGGCCATCCTGATTGGGTATCACCATTTGTCATACTTCATCCTTCTATGTTTCTTCATCAGTTTTGACTTTGCATCTGACACTGGTAGTGTTTCCGTAATCATATCTACATGAACCTGCACATCCTCTCCAGTGGAGCTGTCATCTTGTGCTGTTGTAGCTCTAGACAACACATCCGCTACCACAGTATGCTTGCCAGGTTTATAGATTAATTCAAAATCACATCTCTGAAGATTTATCATCAGACATTGAATGGGAGGAGACATCTCATTCTGATTCTTCTTGATTATTGGAGCCAGCGGTCTATGATCTGTCTCGACAATGAACGTAGGTCGACCACATATGTAGCTATGGAATTTCTCCAAACCATTCACTAGCCCAAAACATTCTTTTTCTATTTGTGCATAACAACATTCAGATCCTGTCATAGATCTTGAAACATATGCTACTGCTTTCCAATCACTACCATTTTCCTGTTGCAGCAGTACTGCACCTAGACCATCCTTCGATGCATCAGTTGAAATCTTGGTATTTTTTGATGGATCAACCAATGTTAATACAGGTGTGGTCATTCGAGGTTTCTTTAATGTTACCCATTCCTGTACAAGCTGTTCAATCCAAGTGAGGTTGTTCACTTTCTTCAGGCCAAGACATGCTGCCTTTGCTGAGAGATGAAGTTGATCATGCCCAGTACTCTTAGTACTCCCTTTTTATCTGTCAGTCGAGGCATATTTATGATGGTTTGTATCTTCATGTCATCAGGCGCTATACCTTGAACAGATAATCTGTCTTCTAGGAATATTATTTCCTTTACACCAAACTGACATTTGGCCTTGTTGAGTTGTAGTCCATTTCTTCTCATATTTTGTAATAACCTAATTAGCCTGCCATTGAGTTCCTCTTGGGTGGAACCCCAAATTATGATGTCATCAATGAATACTCAAACATCCTGAATGCCTTCAATAATATATTCCATCGCTCTGTGGAATATTTCTGACACAGAGATTATGCCAAAGAGTATACGAAGAAAGAAATATCTGCCAAACGGAGTATTGAATGTACGATACTTGGTATCATTGAAGCCTACTCGTGACAATAAGCGATTTTCATTTCATTTCATTTCATTGTTCATCCAGCTTCAGCTGCCAGAATCCTTGTGAAGCATCAAGTTTGCTGAAATATTTCGCACCAGGCATCTCACTTGTGATCTCCTCTCTTTCAGTTATCAGATCGTGTTCCCATTTTATATTTGCATTTAAATCTTTGGGATCCATTCATGTTCTAAGATCATTGTTTCTTTTTTTTTGCACATACCGCCGAATTGATCCAATCTGTCGGCTCTTCAATCTTTTTTTATGGTGCCAAAATGTGTCATCCTGTCTATTTCTGTCTTTAGACCATCTTTAGACGGAATGGTGCTGGAACTCATCTCGGAGCATGTATCACCGGTTGAGCATCCTTTTTTAATTGAATCTTGTAAGTGAAAGGTACAACACCAAAACCGTGGAATATTTCTGGAAAAATCTGCACAATGAACTCCACTGATCCACTGTGTGTGCTCAGTGCACAGTCAGTACTATACATTCTTCTCACCAGCTCCAGTGCTTCACACCCTTCATCACGGTAGTATAGTGGTTAGCGCTTCATAACAATTCACCACCTTCAGCAACTATCGAGAATTTTAACTTGTGCACTTTAGTCTTTTACTTGTACATCCAATTCACATATTGTGTCAATTTTCTGACCATTATAGGCCTTCAACAAGACTGGTTTAATCAATATTTTCAGTTTTAATTGCTTAGTCTTGCTATTAATGATGCTTATGAGGTTTGCTCTTGCTCCTGTATCTAACTTCACAGTGATAAACAATCGATTTATCAACAATGAAACTGTCCATTTGTCCTTTGTCACTTCCAATATCACATTTATCATTTTCTTTTCTTTTTGGCGGTGTTTGCCCAAGAAAAAATGTGCTTTCCAAATTAAAGTCATCAATTGTATTAATTGACTTCCCTGCATTAACTTTTTTGCTTGTGAAACATTGTTTCACAAAATGATTTTTTCCTTTGCACTTTGTGAAAAGTTTGCCATAAGCTGGACATTGCCTCAGTAGGTGCCTGTTTCCACATCTTTTACATGTAATGGCTGCTTCTGCCGAGCATTTAAAATGGCTCATCAAATTGTTTTATGACGCCATCAAAGCTTTTACTATCGTGCTCTTGTTCACATATGAATGTGTTATAAATCTCAATCGCCTGCGCGCCTGCTACCATTAGCAACGACTTTAGAGGCTGTTTAGCACAGGGCTAAATCACTGGCTTTGAAAGCAGACCAAGGCAGGCCAGCAGCACGGTTCAATTCCCGTACCAGCCTCCCCGAACAGGCGCAGGTATGTGGCGACTAGGGGCTTTTCACAGTAACTTCATTGAAGCCTACTCGTGACAATAAGTGATTTTCATTTCATTTCATTTCATTTCACCATCAACATTGTCATTGTGAGGTTCTTGAGAAAAAACAGTTATATATTCCACCAGAGACATTCAGAATTAGAGCGCTGCACATGCTGTTATATATGGATCTTTCTTTGTTACCTCGTTCAACTAGGCTCCCTCGACATGTGTGTGTATGGCAGCCTCAAGTGGACAAAATGCTCAATGCAATTTTCAATGCACCACAGTGATATTGCAACTCTGGTAAGGTTCAGAAAATGGCAACATGGATAATAGCCAAACCTAGAGCTGTTAGCCAGAGAATAGGCTGAAGGAATTATGCCTTCCTTTCAATGGAGAAATTCAAAGCTGGGAGACATGTAAGTGAGATTGTTTTTCTATTTGATGAAGGGAATCTGTCTATTTGGATGGATTATTTGAGCTAGATAGGGATTAAGGAAGTAAAGAGCAGGCGTTTGGTAGTAAAGAACTTGAGTAATGCTGACAAAAGAGACAAAAGAGTCAATAGCTTCGACATGTCTCTTTTTTCAGAAATGTTCAAGAACTGGGGAGCAATGAGTATAAAGAAATAACTTACATTTCTGTAATCGCTTTTACATTCTCAGGATGTCCCAAACACGCCACAGCTTTTCAAGTAGTTTTCGAGTATAGTGTCTGATGTAATGTAGGAAAATAATAAAACAGTGACTGTGCATAAAAATATGAAAGCAAAGAGATGGCTCAATGTCCGAAGTTCGGCAGGAAGAGGGGGCAAAATAGTTGCAAGATGTTGGCAATCCTCCATCAGCCACCAACTTCCTGGTAATTGGTGGGGTGGGCATTTTGGGAGAGTTTCAGGAGAGCTATGGGCGGATAAGACCATGGCACAAGAGGCTGTAAGTTTCTTTGTGTGGCCCAGAGGACACTCCAGTTATCTTATTAGAGCTCCTCGTTCTTGCCATCAGCTGCTGTTCTGTATTCAGCTCCAGCAGCTTAGCCATTCAGGATCTGGTTAAAACAGCCTAGTAATGTAAGCGTGTGTAAGCACGGTAGCACTGTGGCTTAACAGCTCCAAGGTCCCAGGTTCGATTCCCTGCTGGGTCACTGCCTGTGCGGAGTCTGCACGTTCTCCCCGTGTCTGAGTGGGTTTGCTCCGGGTGCTCCGGTTTCCTCCCACAGTCCAAAGACGTGCAGGTTAGGTGGATTGGCCAAAAAGGTTAGGGAGGGTTATCGGGTTACGGGGATAGGGTGGAAGTGAGGGCTTAAGTGGGTCGGTGTAGACTCGATGGGCCGAATGGCCTCCTTCTGCACTAAATGTTCTATGTTCTAATCTACATGCAAGAGGGTCACACTTGCTTTAGGTGGGGTTTCGGCATCCTGAAGACCCCTGATGGCAGGAAAGTGGTAGGTTCCAAGCGATCAAGCAAACCTTTTCGATTTCGATTGTTCAGCACCTGCTTTCCACAACTGGACAGATAGGCAGAGTTCAATACTGTTAACTAACTGTGCGACCTCCAATAATGCTTGGCCCTATGGATGTCCTTCTACTCCAAAAAGATATCTTTGCTACCCATCCTTTGGCAGAATTCATCTGAAAATGGGGGCGTCCTTACTTATTCCTTGTCCTGACAATAATGCCTGTACAATATATGTATATGAAATGAAATGAAATGAAATGAAAATCGCTTATTGTCACGAGTAGGTTTCAATGAAGTTACTGTGAAAAGCCCCTTGTCGCCACATTCCGGCGCCTGTCCGGAGAGGCTGGTACGGGAATCGAACCGTGCTGCTGGCCTGCTTCGTCAGCTTTAAAAGCAGCAATTTAGCCCAGTGAGCTAAACCAGCCCCTGGTATATATGAAGATGGCGCCGCCATCTTCACCTCCCGGACCACGTGCGGCCAGTGGGCACCGCCATTTTCTCCCCCTCAGACCAAGGACAGCCAGTGGGCACCGCCATCTTTTTCAACCCCCGCCACGTGCGGCCCATGGGCGCCGCCATTTTGTCCTCCCCACGATCTGCAGGCGCCGCCATCTTGTCTCCCCCACGGCACTTGGGCACCACCGTCATTCCAGGACCCGTGCCCCCCGGGCACCCCATCATCCGACACCAGCGACGACCAGCCGTGACTCGCCTCGGTGACCATCGACCAGTCTCGCCCGCACAACCAGGCCACCACATCGACCAGCATTAAAATCGATGGACACACGACCTCTTGCCTACTGGACTCCGGGACCACCGAAAGCTTCATCCACCCGGATACGGTAAGGCGCTGCTCCCTCGCGGTACACCCCGCCAATCAAAGAATCTCCCTGGCCTCCGGATCCCATTCTGTGGCGATCCGGGGGTACTGTATAGTCACAGTCACGGTCCAGGGCGTAGAATTCAGCGGCTTCTGCCACTACGTCCTCCCTAACCTCTGCACTGCCCTACTACTCGGCCTGGACATCCAGTGCAACCTCCAGAGCCTAACCCTGAAATACGGCGAGCCCCTACCACCCCTTACTGTGTGCGGCCTCGCGACCCAAAAGGTCGATCCACCTTCCTTTTTCACAAATCTAACCCCGGATTGCAAACCCGTCGCCACCAGGAGCACAACGGTACAGCACCCAGGACAGGACCTTCATCAGGTCCGAGGTCCAGCGGCTGCTTCGGGAAGGCATCATCGAGGCCAGCAACAGCCCCTGGAGAGCCCAAGTGGTAGTAGTTAAAACTGGGAAGAAACACAGAATGGTCGTGGACTACAGCCAGACCATCAATCAGTACATGCAGTTCGACGCGTACCCCCTCCCACGCATATCTGATATGGTCAATCAGATTGCACAGTACCGGGTCTTCTCAACAGTAGACCTCAAATCCGCTTACCACCAGCTCCCCATCCGTAAGACGGACTGTCCATACACTGCCTTTGAAGCAGATGGTCGCCTCTACCACTTTCTCAGAGTTCCCTTCAGCGTCACCTATGGGGTCTCGGTCTTCCAAAGGGAGATGGACCGAATGGTCGACCGGTAAGGTTTCCGGGCCACCTTTCCGTACCTGGACAACGTCACCATCTGCGACCATGATCAGCAGGACCACGATACCAACCTTGCCAAATTTCTCCATACCGCCACTCTCCTAAACCTCACCTATAGAAAGGAGAAGTGCGTGTTCAGCATGAACCGCTTAGCCATCCTCGACTATGTGGTCCAGAACGGAGTTCTGCGGCCCGATCCAGACCGCATGCGCCCTCTCATGGAGCTCCCCCTTCCCCACTGCCCCAAAGCCCTCAAACGCAGCCTGGGGTTCTTTTCATACTACGCCGAGTGGGTCCCAAACAAGGCCCGCCCACTCAGACAGTCCACCCATTTTCCCCTGACGGCCGAGGTTCAACAGGCCTTCGCCTGTGTCAGAGCCGATATCGCCAAGGCCGCGATGCACGCAGCAGACGAGACACTGCCCTTTCAAGTGGAGAGCGACATATCAGACGTCGCCCGAGCCACCACGCTCAATCAGGTAGGCAGGCCTGTGGCATTATTTTCCTGCACCCTTCATGCCTCCGAAGTTCGGCACTCATCCATCGGAAAAGAGGCCCAAGCTATCGTTGAAGCTGTGCGGCATTGGAGGCTTTACGTGGCCGGCAGGAGATTCACTCTCCTCACTGACCAACGGTCGGTTGCCTTCATGTTCAACAACAGACAGCGGGGCAAGATGAAGAATGATAAAATCTTGAGGTGGAGGATCGAGCTCTCCACCTACAATTACGAGATTTTGTATCGCCCATCAAGCTCAACAAGCCCCCGGACGCCCTATCCCAAGGAACATGTGCCAGCGCACAAGTAGACCGACTCCGGACCCTGCACGCCAGCCTTTTGTCACCCGGGAATCACACGGTTGCACCATTTCATAAAGGCCCATAATCTGCCCTACTCCGTCGAGGAAGTATGGACAATCACCAGGGACTGCCAGGTCTGTGCGAAGTGCAAATCGCACTTCTACCAGCCGGATCGCACGCGCCTGGTGAAGGCCTCCCACCCCTTTGAACGCCTCAGCATGGATTTCAAAGGGCCCCTCCCCTCCACCCACCGTAACACATATTTTCTCAGTGTGGTCGATGAGTACTCCAGATTCCCCTTCGCCATCCCATGCCCCGACATGACGTCTGCTACCGTCATCAAAGCCCTCAACACAATCTTCGCTCTGTTCGGCTTCCCCGCCTACATCCACTGTGACAGGGGATCCTCATTCATGAGCGATGAGCTGCGTCAGTTCCTGCTCAGCACGGGTATCGTCTCCAGCAGGACGACAAGCTACAACCCCCGGGCAAACGGACAGGTAGAGAGGGAGAACGGGATGGTCTGGAGGGCCGTCCAACTGGCCCTATGGTCCATGAATCTCCCGGCCTCTCGCTGGGAGGAGGTCCTCCCTGATGCACTACACTCCATTCAGTCACCACTGTGCAGTGCCACTAACAACACACCCCATGAACGTCTCTTTGCCTTCCCCAGGAAGTCCACATCTGGGGTGTCGCTCCCGACGTGGCTCGCAGCTCCAGGGCCCGTTCTTCTCCGTAGGCACGTCCGACTCCACAAGGCGGACCCGTTGGTGGAAAAGGTGCAATTGCTCCATGCGAACCCCCAGTATGCCTACGTGGCGTACCCCAACGGCCACCAGGATATTGTCTCCCTCAGGGACCTGGCACCTGCAGGTTCCCCACACATACACATCTCTAGCCAGGCCCCACCCCCCCCTCCCCCGGCGCTCCCAGCAGCAACCACCCCAGGACCATCCGTCCTCCCCCTGCCCACACCGGAGGATAAAGAGGATTTCAGCATGCTCCTGGAGTCACCGAAGACCAGAGCAACATCGGCATCGGCGCCACCACTGCGTCGCTCCCAGCGGCACATCAAGGCCCCAGACCGGTTAAACCTATAACTGGTTCACTGGACTTCAAAAGAAAATTGTTTTGCAAATTCTGTACATTTAAATTCAAATCTTACTGTATATAGTTCTCCGCCCACCCCAGCCGGACTCATTTTTTAACAGGGGGTGAATGTGGTAAACCACTGTTGTACATATATTAGGCGATGTACGGTAAGACCATGTAATACAGGTACAGCGGTAGTCCCTGCCTGCTGGCTCCACACAGTAGGCGGAGTATAAATATGTATGTCCTCCGTGTAGCAGCCATTTCACCAGCTGTTGTGGGAGGCCACACATCATAGTGTAATAAAGCCTCAGTTGTATTCAACTCTCGTCTTTGTCCAATTGATCGTGCATCAGACTGCAGCCGTTTTCTGACCATGTAGCGCTCATAGGTCCCACTCACCTGCTTCTCACAGTGTGTATCAAACTTTTGTAGCACCATGCTGTATTTAGTTTTATCCTCATCAGCACTGAATTCAAACAAATTAAAAAGTTCTAATGCTTGCAGTCCAGTCAAATTTAATAGGAGTGCTATTGTTCTTTGGTCTGAGGCATTTTCAAGCGCGGAGGCAGAAAGGAAAACTTCAAACTGCTGTTCAAAGAAAGCCCAGTTCTGGCATAGTTTACCATGTGTCCTGAAGTGGTCAGGCTTCTTGAGACCTTCCACCTTCTGATTAGTCATCGTTGTAGGTTTTCTGAATTCTATAGCTTCTGGATTGCTTCTTCAATCTCCTAATGCTATTATTTCCTAATCTAGCTGTTGTTTACTAATAGAAATATACGCCTGGTACCATGTGGTGTTCTTTGTATTGCTTATTTCAGGATGGTTGGCGAAGTGTTCACAAAAAGCACAAAATAACTCTAACTTAAACAAAGCTCTAAATGTATTAACACTACTAACTTGGATACGACACGTACTCCTAAAGAATACACAGTTGATTAATAACATCTAAACTATACTCATCTTCAGCTAATCTCACTACTGGTTTAAACTATTATCGGCACTCACTTACGCTATCTGTACTGCTGACTCTCACGAGCTAACTCCTGCACACACTCTTTTCACTCAGCAAGGTCTCACAAACAACAATGTGACAATGACTAGATAACTGTTCTGGTGATATTGTTTGAGGACTAAATATCGACCAAAAGGAAAACTCCCATATTCCTCTTTAAAATACTACCCATGGGGCGCGATTCTCCGCTCCCACGTGGCATCGGGAAGGCCGTTGTGAACTCGGCCGAGTTTCATGGTGGCGTCGGAGGCCGCTCCTCGCACCCTAATCACACCCCACCCCCCAGGGGGCTAGGAGCGGCATGCCGTAAATCTCGGCTGCTGGGAATGACGCCGGTGCGCCTAATGACGTCAGCCGCATGCGCAGGTTAGCCGGCTCCAACCCGCACATGCACGGTTGCTGTCTTCCCCTCCACTGCCCTGCAAGACGTGGCGGCTTGATATTGCGGGGCGGCGGAGGGGAAAGAGTGCGTCCCTTGGAGACGTCGACCCGTGGGAGAATCGCGGGGGGTGCCAGGGCGGCGTGTAGTGATTCGCCCGGCCCTCCCACGAATCTCCCACCTGGCGTGGGGAGCGGAGAATCGCGCCCATGGGATCTCTTATGTCCCCCTGAGTTTAATGTTTGATCCAAAGGACAGCACCCCCAATAATGCAACACTCAGCACTGCCCTGGGGGGTTTAGCCTAGATTTTGTGCTTACGTCTCTGCAGTGGGACTTGAATCCACAAAGTCCTGGGTGGGATTCTCCAGTCCCCCAGCCGTGTGTTTCTTGGCGGCGTGCCATTCGCTGGTGGCGGGATTCTCTCTTCCCGCCATTTGGCAATGGGATTTCCCACAGAAGCGATTCCACACCGCTGGGAAACCTATGGGTGGGGGCGGGGGGGTATGTTGCCGGCAGGAAAAGGGATCCCAACAACTGGAGACTTTTGGTCCTTGTCTTAGTGTAAGAGTGCTACCATCTGAGCCAAGGCTGACACCTAAGTTTGAATAAAGCAGCATTGAAGCAGAGTGTTGTAATCTAATTTATAATCTTAATTCAGTGCATGTCTGCTCTGCAGGCAGTGTTTGACTCACCAGCTTCTTACTGTAGCGTGCACCTGGCCATCAAATAGCTCGGTGGTAGTCTGAGAGAAAACATTCAAATACAGCTGAAAATGTGAGAAAATGTCATTGCTGTTATAAAATAATGTATTTCCTCAGTGATGTCTGAAGACAACCTCTTGCACTCTGCCGCACAACTGTCTGACCTCAATCACAATTATCTGTATAGAGCTGTAACCTGTAACAGCACAGTTTCTTGTGTGAGAGAGACTAATGTAATTGACTGCTACTGTTGCCCACTCTAATGCTGCATTAAACCCTGTTGGATTAGTAAATGTCATTAATAATTATTTAATACAATTATTTTATTGTTTGATTAAAATTTACTATACTATAAAAGATAGAAAATGTTTCTTGGTTGCATTATATCTGCATGCTAAATCGTATAATGTCAACAGTTTGGATGAGATATTAGGGAAAAAAATGAGCTATTTCTGGATTTTAAATGATGTGTGGTTGACGCATGCTAAGAAAATATTTATAAAGGTAACACTTTGAAATCCTGAATTTATAATGCGTACTAATTGTGTCACTCGAGGTCTTGTCGCGCAGTGGGTAGTGTCCCTGCCGCTGAGCCAGAAGCTCCGGATTCGAGTCCAACCCCAGGATTTGATGCATTCATAACACAGTCTAACAGGTTGAGTGTGTCAACCTGCGAATCATTCCAATACATCAATAGCTGGCAGTAAGAGTGAGAGAGGCTCCTCGTCAGCCATGCTTGATGTAGAGTGGTGCTCTTCAAGCTTTAAGACAGGCTTTTCCAAGAATAACTAGCTATGGAAACAGATGAAATGAGCAGCGCGGTAGCACAAGTGGATAGCACTGTGGCTTCACAGCGCCAGGGTCCCAGGTTCGATTCCCTGCTGGGTCACAGTCTTGCGGAGTCTGCACGTTCTCCCTGTGTCTGCGTGGGTTTCCTTCGGGTGCTCTGGTTTCCTCCCACAGTCTAAAAATGTGCAGGTTAGGTGGATTGGCCATGATAAATTACCCTTAGTGACCAAAAAAAGGTTATGTGGGGTTATTGGGTTTATGGGGACAGGTTGGAGGTGAGGGCTTAAGTTAGTCGGTGCAGACTTGATGGGCTGAATGGCCTCCTTCTGTACTGTATGTTCTTAGTACACTATTAGGTACAGGAAGAGAATTGGAATTCTGTCTCACATCCTTCTGGTGCCTTTAAACACATGATTATTTATATCTTGTTGGTCACGCTATCAAAGGCAAATGGAACTGGTAAATAACTTCATGATATATATTTCTTTGAATGGTTATGTCCTTGCAAGAAGCCGGACTCCATTTTGAAAACGCACTCTGAGGATAAGTCAATAGAGTTATATTAATAAATTATTTGATATGACTGCTTGAGAATACCATTCCAGCACTAATGAAGCAATATCAAACAAACCTAAAGCTAAGCATACAGCCTATATTCTCCCTACTCATCTATTGCAGATTCAAATCCCAACAGCATTGACAAGACTACCAAAAAATGTCTTAACCCTTCCGCACCGGGGAATTAAATTAGCCTACATCCTGATTATTTAAAGTCGGCAATTAACTTCAAGAACTATGAATAACAGGCGGGATTCTCTCAGCCCAGGGCCGGGCCGGAGAATCCCCGCGACCGGCGCAAATCGTGCTACGCTGCCTCAACGCGATTCTCCTCAGAGCGGAGAATCGGCACCATCGGCGGCGGTGTGATTGGCGCGCCGCCGGTCGGGGGCCATTCTACGCGGCCACCCTGCCGATTCTCGGCCCGGAATGGGCTGAGCGGCCGCAGCAAAAAACTCGAGTCCCGCCGGTGCCATTCTAATCTGCTCTCAGCCGGTGGGACCTCGGCATGAAAGAGTCTGGGGGGCGGCTTGTGGGGGGACGGGGCGGATCGACCACCAGGGTTGGGGGGGGCCTCCATTGTGGTCTGGCTCGCGATCGGGGCCCACCGATTGGCGGGCCCGCCTCTCGGGCTGGGGGCCTCCTTTCTTCCGCGCCGGCCCCTGTAGCTGCATGTCATGTTGCGTTGGGGCCGGCACGGAGAAGGGAGCCACTGCGCATGTGCGTGTTGGCGCCAATGCCACTGCCCGTGTGCGGACCTCGCAGCGCCCAGTTGATGCCGGGATCAGCAGCTGGAGTGGCACGGGCCGCTCCAGTGCCGTGCTGGCCCCCTATAGGGGCCAGAATTGCTGATCCTGAGACCGGGTTGACACCGTCGAGAAACGCGACGGCGTTTCCGAAGGCGACAACACTTAGCCTCAGATCAGAGAATCCCGCCCAATATTTCAGATGGTACAACTCTGTGAGTCTCATGTTTTTTAATATATTTAATTTCAGTTGCACCAGTATCCTCAAAAGTGGTGTCCAACTCTAACACGCATCATCAATAAGAGGACAAAACATCTCACTAACAAAAATCTGTCCTCATTTCTGAATACAGAATTAGGCCAGAATTCTCCAAGCATTGAATTTGCTTTCCCGCTAGCAGCACTTGTGCACCCGTAGGTTACCTGGCAGCGTGGGATGGCTTCAATGGGAAATGCCATGTTCATGGGGTGTGTTGTTAGTGGCGTTGCACAAGCGGCGGGAAGAGATACTGCCACCTCCAATTACCGGTGTACCACCGAGAAACACACGGCCAGGGGACTGGAGAACCCACTCCAAAACTAAGCCAAGTTTGATTGTTACAATAGGTTAATTCAAGACTCATGGTTACAAAGTTAAATCAATACAGGTTACCGAATAGTTAATAAGTGAAACTAATTGTCATGAATTTTACCATGTGCTCCCCTTGGTTTGCTCCTCTTGGTTTGCTCTTCTTGCTCAATGTGGGAGGCTGGGAACAATTCCAGTGCCCGGGTCCAGCACATGTGCAGGATGTGTCTCCAGCTACTGCTCCTGGAAGCCGGGTATTCGGACCGGTGGCTGAGGTCACTGTGGAGCATCCGCAATGTGGAGAATGTCGTGGATAGGACGTATAGAAAGTCAGTCACACCACAAGCTCAGACCCCCAGGCAGGTAGGCAATGGGTGGCCACCAGGCAGAGCAAGAGAGCTACACAGGCAGTGCATGAATCTCCTGTGGCCATTCCCCTGCAAAGCAGATATATTTTGGGTTCTGTTGAGAGAAATGACCTCTCAGGGGAAAGCAGCATCAGCCAAATTAGTTGCCCCATGGTTGGTTCTGCTACAGAGGGGAGGGGTAAAATGTGTGGGTGAAATGTGTGGGTGTCCAATAGCTATAGGGGATTCAATTATAAGGAGAATAGATAGGCATTTCTGTGGCCGCAAACAAGACTCCAGGATGGTATGTTGCTCCGGGTCAAGGATGTCTCAGAGTGGTTTCAGGAAATTCTGGAGGGGAGGGTGAACAGCCAATGGTCAGTGATATACGTCAGTACCAATGACAGAGGGAAAAAAAGGGGATGAAGTCCTAAAAGTGAAATAGAAGGAGTTAGGAAGCAAGTTGCAAAGTAGGAACTCAAAGCGAGTGATCTCAAGATTTCTACAAGTGGCACGTGCTAAGCAGAGCTGAAACAGCAGGATATATCAGATGAATACATGGATGAAGAGATGGTGCAAGAGGGAGGTTTTCAGATTCCTGAGACATTGGGACCGGTATTGAGTGAGGTTGGACCAAAACAAACTGGGTGCGTTACAGGGCTGGGGCTGATGTCCAAGAGGAAGTAATTGCTAAGGTGGTTGGGGAGAGTTTAAACTAAATTGACAGGCAGATTGGAATCTATGCAAGGAGTCAGAGGAGGGGGAAACAAGGACAGGAATGAAAGCCAGAAAGTGGAATAAGAAAAGTGATAGGCAGAGAAATCAAAGGTAAATCAAACAGAGCCATAGTGAAAAATAATAGGAACAGGATAAGGAATGTTAAAGAGCCAACCTTAAGGCTTTGTGTATTAATAAGCAGAGCATTTGCTATAAAGTGAATGCATTAATCATGCAAATAAATGTAAACGGATATGACATAGCGGTATTACGGAGGCATGGTTTCAGGATGACCAGTGATGGGAACTGAACATCCAGGGATATACAGTATATAGGAAAGACAGACAAAAAGGAAAGGGCAGTGAAGTTGCATTACTGGTTAAAGAGGAAAGGTCTCACATAAGAGATAAA
Organism: Scyliorhinus canicula; assembly: GCF_902713615.1. Taxonomy (NCBI): domain Eukaryota; kingdom Metazoa; phylum Chordata; class Chondrichthyes; order Carcharhiniformes; family Scyliorhinidae; genus Scyliorhinus; species Scyliorhinus canicula. Next base: position 156,718,665 of record NC_052151.1, read on the forward strand.
ATGAAAATGCATGGGATTAGTGTAGTATATTAAGTGTCGACTCGAATGGAGAATCCGTAGGAGGTTTACGCGAAAAAATTGGCACAAAGCCCTCACCGATTCCGGTTCTCGGTATGCATTGAGGGGCTACCACCGGCACCGACCAAAACCTGCGCCCCCCGTGCCGAAAACGTACGGAGAATGGCTGACAACCTACATCGGTCACGCTGTAGAACATGGCACCAGCCATGCACGGATTCATCCCACCATCAACGACCGCACAGCCCACCTCCTGGCCACCCCCCCCCCCCCCCAAACCAGTCCTGACAGCCCTCGTGGATGCCCCCCTGGCCAGCGGCACGGATCCCAACCAAGTATGGCAGCGCTGGACACAGTCCGCAGCCGCCACGCTGGGTTCCCGATTCGTGTGAGACACGTGTCCTGCTCCATCGGGAACTCGTCCTACCAGGGGCAGAGCATTGAGAGTGGGCCGGCCAATGAGGGGCCAACGGCATTGCGACTGTGTGCGGTGTGCATCATGATGATGGCGGTTTGGAGGGGGCGGAAACTCGCAAACTGGTGTCAAACCAGCACCGGACCCGATTCCGATGTCAGAATCGATTCTCCGCCCAATCGCCGATTACGATTTTGGCGTTTTCAAGATGCAGGTAGATATAGTTCCTGGGGTTAAAGGGACCAAAGGATATGGGAAGAAAGTTGGAGCAGGTTACTGAGTTGGATGATCAACCATGATCATAATGAATGATGCAGCAGACTCAAAGGGCTGAATGGCCTCCTCATATTGTCTATGTTCCTCTGCAGGTCACCTCCCTGAAGATAGGACTCACATAATTAAAGCTGTGGGTTGCTGAGAGCCACCATCCACATCCACCTCCACAGGCAATCACATTTTTGACCCATTCCCTGATCAGCACAGCCCTACATATAAGGTGCGATTTAACAGGAGAAAAACAGAGTCCCGTTTTGGGAATGTTTAGCGAGGTGTGTATTAAAATCCCTGCATACCGAGAACGACCCTGCTATTAAATGGGAATCTTTTTTTGACCCTTGGCGAGTAATTGTACTGAAATTCCAGATCGACTGTAATGAAACACTGAAACTCTGAAGTATTATAATTAACAAGGATTATGAAATTGGTATCCCTCTTCAGACCCTGTGAGGGCTGTTATCTGCCTGTGTGATCCTTTGTCACTGATGAATGTATAGTTTTTGATGAAATGCACATTACATTGCAAATGAGACAGCCCATTACTCATAATGAACTTATATCTTGAAATGGCAAGAAACCGGGCTGATACTATGGGCTGACATAAATGCAAACATGCCCAACCCTGGCAGGTGTTATGATGATTGTGCCTCCACGGGATAAACAGCAGTGGCCTATAGCCAAATGTCCGAGGGTGACCTCGGAGTTACAAGGAGGCTTTCATTCCTCTGTCACTTTGTTATCTTGTTAGCAAATGGGTTTGGTATTTGGCACTCTATCAAGTCAAGCAGCTGAATCAGCTGACTTTGGTATATTTTACATTAAGTAGAAAGCATTAGAACAGTCTGAGTGCTAACAGATTAAGTATTGTAATTGCCAAACAATACTTAATCTGTTGAGTACTCTTGACTGGTTCTCCGTTGCAAAATGCCACAAAGCAAGGGCCCATTTTTTTTTATTCCAGGAATCGTTAACAGAGAGACTTTTTAATGTTGCCTTTGTTATCTTTGTCTGCATTTGTAATCTTCTGAACGCTTATTATGTCAAGAGTCATCCTTGTAGATGTTGCTTTCATCAGCTGAAGTAGTCAGTCACTAAAAGTGCAGAAGTGGGATTAAGAATAGGCTGCTCAGGTATAGGTCAAGTCAGCTGAGGAAGATGGCATTAAATGGGGCAGGAAACCAAGAACCAAAGTGTTGCTCTATTTATTTATCTCGGTGAACCACAAGCCTTTCCTTATATCGATCAAATGACCACACAACCAGTTAGTTAGTTCAAAAGATGGTTTATTTACATACACAAGAGTTATCTCAACATGCAAACACAATATCTAGTACGAGTTAAACTACACCTATCAGCTACAATAACCTATGCTTAACTTCAGGGTGACCGGCACTGTGCAAATGTATAAGGCCTTTATCTGGATTTCACTTCACTTTTTCGAAGAAAATGGCTCCATCTTTGCTGGGCACATCCGTCAGGTAGCAATCTTTGATCTTGAATTAGCTGGCTGTTTCTGCTGCAATTGGGTGGCACAGGCCGGATCCAAAAGAGACAGAACACATGGCTGTGCTCTCTTTTATCCCTCTGGGATTTTGTGCTCTTTGGGGCGGTCCTTAACCTTGGACCCAATAGTTCAACAAGGCTCTGATCACTTTCTTCGGTTTCGGCCAATAAAGGGGTGAGTGCCTTGGTAGCTGGGCGGGTCCTTAGCGGTCATTGACCTTGGCAGTTGGGCTTTCTGAGTAAAGGGAGTGGCGCCGATCAGTCTGTGGCTGTGCCAGTTGCTTGATTGGAGTTCTATTGTCCTGGGAAAATGGGCCATTAAATGAAAACGAGCGGGGGTTTTGGTCAGGTCTGGTTACCTGTGTTTTAGATACACATAGGCTGTGTATCTGTCTGAGTCCTGGGTTGGCCATAATTCCCATGATCCTTTGCAGATGGCCACAAATGAACATCAGTAATTTCTGAATATCAGTGTAAGGTGTCAGTCATGGCTTGGTGGCAGACTTTGTAGTCTGCAAATTCTACCTCTGAGTCAAGATTTCTTACGAAGGCAAGGGTAGTAAAGGCTACAGAAGCAGGTCAGGGAGATGATGTTAAGATACTGATCAACAGCTTTCGAATTAAATGGTGGGATAAGCTAGGGGGGCTGGATGGCCTACTCCTGTTTCTATGTTCGGAGAACGTGTGGGTTGAAGTTCACTCCAAAAGTTTGAGTATACAGTCTAGGCTGACAGGTCAGGGCAGTAATGCACGAGTTCTTGGGCGAGATTTTCTGGTCGGCGATGCCAAAATCTCATTGGGCAATCGGCCGGAGAATCCCCACTTACGCCGAAATCTGGGGCGGCGCTGCTTTTGCGATGCCCACCCCCTCGAAAATGGCGTACTCAAAGTTGATGCCGCACACCGTCGGGACGGTCTCAGGATATCACCTGAGGACCTCCCCCGATACTCCGCCCCCCCACCCATGGTCCGGGTTCTCGACGACCTGGAACACTTAGTGTGGCGGCTGCAGACGGTGTCCAGCGCTGCCACAGTCGAGGGTGGGGGGGGGGAGCCGTTCCACCGGCAGGGGGGCCTTTGCTGGGGGCTGGAGTGAATAGTGGGGATGGTCCTGGGGTGGCGAAGCTGGTTACAGGGGGGCAGTTTTTGGCAGGCTGGGTCCATTCTCCGGCCGTATCTGCAGGTAAAGCTGGGGGCTTTACGTTACGTGGCAACTGATTCCTCACCAGATGGAGGATCAGTGCAGCTTTTGCGCCGTTATTTCTGGCGGAAAACGCCACTGTTCCCACGCCGGTGTCAGCACTTAATCTGCAAATTGGAGAATCCAGCCTCTTTTCTTTAGGATGAAATGTTCAGCTGGGTTCTCGTCTGCCCTCGAAATGAAATGAAAATCGCTTATTGTCACGAGTAGGCTTCAATGAAGTTACTGTGAAAAGCCCCTAGTCGCCACATTCCGGCGCCTGTCCGGGGAGGCTGGTACGGGAATCGAACCGTACTGCTGGCCTGCTTGGTCTGCTTTAAAAGCCAGCGATTTAGCTGAGTGAGCTAAACCAGCCCCTGGTGGAGGGATATAAAAGATGCTGAGCACAGTGGTGTAGTGTCGTGGTTTTGTGTTTGGATTTGTAATCCAGAGGATGTGAGTTCCAATTTGAACACAGTTTAAAAAGAAATCTGGAGAGACGAAGCTGGTATCATGCTCAAAAGCTCCCCACTTTACTCATGTCTTTTAAGAAAATGAACCTGGCATCCATGCCCAATTGACCAAATTGTGACACTGTTCCCACATCAACATGACTGATTCTCAACTGCTCTCTGTGGTTGCCTAGCAATACATTCAGTTGTATCCAGAGCAGTCAGGAATGGACAATAAATTCTTGTTTCCAGTAGTGCCCACAAACTGAGAAAAAAAAACACTGAAGATCATCCTCTGCCATGGCAAACATTTATTCCTCCACCAACATTAGTACTAGAGGTTATCTGGTGATGGATCTCATTGTTCTTGGTGGAACCTCACTGTATGCAAGTTGGCTGCTTCATTCTCCGACTCTGCAAAAGTTATCCCAACTGGAGAACAAAATAATTTAATTGACTGGAAAGCACTTTGGGATGCCCTGAGGTCATGAAAGATTCCATATAACTGCAACTTCTTTCTCGGGTTCTGCTCAATACTGTGATGAAGCGGATTTGTCGGTGGCACAGTAGTTAGCACTGCGGCCTCACAGCGCCAGGAGCCCAGGTTCGATTCTGGCATTTGGTGACTGTCTATCTGGAGTTTGCATGTTCTCGCATGTCTGCGTGGGTTTCCTCCAGATACTCCGGTTTCCTCCCACAGTCCAAACCAGGTTAGATGGATTGGATTTGGATTTTATTTTGTGTCACGTGTACCGAGGTACAGTGAAAAGTATTTTTCTGCGAGCAGCTCAACTGATCATTAAGTACATGAAAAGAAAAGGAAATAAAAGAAAACGTTTATCAACATGACTGACTCTCAACTGCTCTCTGTGGTTGCCTAGCAATACATTCAGTTGTATCCAGAGCAGTCAGGAATGGACAATAAATTCTTGTTTCCAGTAGTGCCCACAAACTGAGAAAAAAAACCACTGAAGATCATCCTCTGCCCTGGCAAACATTTATTCCTCAGCCAACATCAATACTAGAGGTTATCTGGTGAAGAATCTTGTTGTTTTTTGTGGAACCTCACGTATAATAGGGCAACACAAGGCGCACAATGTAACTACATAACACCGGCATCGGATGAAGCATACAGGGGTGTAGTGTTAATGAGGTCAGTCCATAAAAGGGTCGTTTAGGAGTCTGGTGACAGTGGGGAAGAAGCTGTTTTGAGTCTGTTCGTGCGTGTTCTCAGACTTCTGTATCTCCTGCCCAATGGAACAAGTTGGAAGAGTGAGTAAGCTGGGTGGGAGGGGTCTTTGATTACGCTGCCCGCTTTCCCCTGGCAGCGGGATGTGTAGATGGAGTCAATGGATGGGAGGCAGGTTTGTGTGATGGACTGGGCTGTGTTCATGACTCTCTGAGGTTTCTTGCGGTCTTGGGCCAAGCAGTTGCCATACCAGGCTGTGATGCAGCCAGATAGGATGCTTTCTATGGTGCATCTGTAAAATTTGGGAAGAGTTAATGTGGACATGCCGAATTTCCTTGGTTTCCTGAAGAAGTAAAGGCACTGTTGTGCTTTCTTGGTGGTAGCATCGATGTGCATGGATCAGGACAGATTTGTGGAGATGTGTACCCCTGGGAATTTGAAACTGCTAACCATCTGTGCCTCGTTGATGCTGACAGGGGTGTACTTTGTTTTCTGAAGTCAATGACCAGCTCTTTAGTTTTGCTGGCATTGAGGGATAGATTGTTGTTGCTGCACCACTCACAGGTTCTCTATCTCCCTCCTGTATTCTGACCTGTCGTTATTCGAGATCCGGCCCACTATGGACCGTCAGCAAACTTGTAGGTGGAGTTGGAACCAAATTTTGCCACGCAGACATGTGTGTAGAGGGAGTATAGTAGAGGGTGAAGTGCGCAGCCTTGCGGGGTCCTGGTATTGAGGACTATTGTGGAGGAGGAGTTGTTGTTTATTCTTACTGATTGCGGTCTGTTGGTTAGAAAGTCAAGGATCCAGTTGCAGAGTGAGAAGCCAAGTCCTAGGTTTTGGAGCATTGATATGACCTTGGCTGGGATTATGGTGTTGAAGGCGGAGCTGTAGCCAATAGATACGAGTCTGATGTAGGAGTCCTTGTTGTCAAGATGCTCTTGGGATGAGTGTAGGGCAGCACGGTAGCGTTGTGGATAGCACAATTGTTTCACAGCTCCAGGGTCCCAGGTTCGATTCCGTCTTGGGTCACTGTCTGTGCGGAGTCTGCACATCCTCCCCGTGTCTGCGTGGGTTTCCTCTGGGTGCTCCGGTTTCCTACCACAGTCCAAAGATGTGCAGATTAGGTGGATTGGCCATGATAAATTGCCCTTAGTGTCCAAAATTTCCCTTAGTGTTGGGTGGGGTTACTGGGTTATGGGGATAGGATGGAGGTGTTGACCTTGGGTAGGGTGTTCTTTCCAAGAGTCGGTGCAGACTCGATGGGTTGAATGGCCGCCTTCTGCACTATAAATTCTATGATAATCTCGATTAGTAGTCCAAGAATTGTGTGCACATTGTTCAGGGCTTATCGGCAGCACCCCTCTTGGCCATCAAAAAGTAGGTCCTTCAAATTATTTCAAAAGAAACACCATGGGTCAAGGAAGAGCCTGATTGCTCCCGAAGCACCATGTTGAACATTCCGCCCACCACAACTTCCCATACTTCACTGAAACCCCTGCCCCGAGCCCACAAAACGTATGTTTGTGGTAGACAGTCCAAAATCGTTCTCCCAATGAAGCGAGTTGTCTGTGAAAGTTACAATCAGCTTTGGTAACTCTACTCAGTTACTCAGGGCTGGCCCGGGGACAATTTCCACCGATCATCAGAAGTTTTCCAGTGCTTCAGTTGAAGCTACATCCCATGGCTTCTTTTAAAAAGAAATTGACTTAATTCGTCAGAAATATGAATTCAAGCTCTTAGTTCTTTAGTGCTAAGGAGATTCACCTAAGTTTAAACTAATTACATTTTGAAATGGTGAGTTTATTAATATATAGAACTGGACTGGGGTACAAATGGGATTCTGAAATTAAGATAACAGGATAGCCTTTCATAAATGGCTTCTTCTGTCTTTCTGGTTGTTTTAAATTGCTTTATCCAAGTAACGAGAGATGTCCTATTTTAAACTGCAAATCATTACTTCTCATTGTATCATAGTTATTGGGTATCAGCGATTCAACCACTTTACTGGCAATAAGGTATTTTTTAATGTTGAATAAATGACTATGTTCATGATAGGATTTGTAAACGCAATTTGGCATTTGGACAGAATTCCAGGAAAGAGAGAATCATGTTTTCTTTCATAGTTGAGGATTTTCAAAAGTTATTTGAAATTGTAACTAATTCTTATTGAACTGATCTTGATAAATTGGCAGTGCTTTTGTTTGTTGGCCAATTCAGACATTTACCATTATGTACACCTGCCCCTTTAAGAAAATAATACTCTCTAGTTTCAGAAAAAACAAGATCCTTGATTTCACTTCCCCAATTTACACCTAATCACCTGAAATGACCTCACTGAGATTGGGCTATTTGAATAACTTGAATATACACCTGGCACAGGCCTCCAGCCTGATTACTCTTCTTCCTGGCCGTGGAAACCGTTTTATAATTTCTCTGGAGATGTTATCCTCCTGGCCCCACAAAAATGTGCCGCAGTCCGCAGATGACCCAGATTCACTCCCCACCATCCCACACCACCCAATTCCGAAGATCCATCTGTAGACCAGCCTGACATCTCAGATGGCAGGAGTTCTGGAGACCTTATAATTGTGTATTTTATATCTTGGAACTAAGCAGAGAGGACATTGGGTTCTATATGTATCACATGTTTTATAACAGTAGTGCTTTAAAATGTCTACTTTATGCTTCAGCTCTGGCTTACAGCTCATTTTACATTTTTGTTCAGTTTTCTCTGCGTCCACATCCAGGCTGAAGCAATAAAGCACAGTGAGCATCAACGGTATACAGACGCACATAATCAAACACAACACAATTGAAATATATCTTTTTGTCTTTGTAAAAACAAATAGACTATTTTGAATTGATCCTGACATTAAAAGTATACAACAAGTAATTATGTAAAGTTGAACTTGACCATTTTCTCTAAGAAGAGACAGAGGGCAGAATTCTCCCCAGGTCAAAGGGTGGGCAAGGTAGAGAATTCAGCACAAAAGCAAATTACTGCAGTTGCTGGAATCTGAAACGGAGGAGAAAATGCTGGAAAATCTCAGCAAGTCTGGCAGCATCTGTAGGGAGAGAAAAGAGTTCACGTTTCGAGTCCGATGACGCTTTGTCAAAGCTGGGAATTCAACAGATGGCCTAAAAATCATTTTTATAATAGGGTGAATTTACAGTGGGATCTTCTTCTGATGCCTGCCAAGGAGGATCAGAAAACTCACTGGAGGCTGGCATGAACCTTGTTTGCTTCCCATTAATAATATGCAGGTGAAGGCCCAACAACCCTCACCAGATTCTCTGCAATGCCAGTGGGAAAACACGCTGGCATGAAACACAACTCAAAGAACATGGCTTGCAAATGTTGGGAATCGCCTGAACAATGCTTGGGGCTGCTTCCAGAATTCAGGATAGAGGTCAACGACAACCCTGGACCCTGGGACACTACAGCAGTGGTTGGGGGAAGCAACTAGAGGTGGATATTCAGTGTGCCGGAGGGGCCTCAGAATGTTCCTGGAGATCCATCTTCTTTTCCAGGAGGTCCGCCTTCTTTCTTCAATAGTGTATCAGTGATGTTGGACACCTTTTTAATATGGTACCTGGTTAGGACAGCAGACTATTCTCCATCAGGCGTGCCCCACCACAGAATACGACGCAAAACACCCGGTTGCATAATTAATGTGGTTGTTTTCTCACATGCCTCTGCAGCAGGAAACGCTCCACATTCCGACTCCCACCACAAGACTTAATCCACAGATGGGAGAATTCTTTCAATAGTCCTTGTGATTTGAAGGTTTCTGATGATACTGCTGAGAGCTATGAGTTTGAGTTTGTGGTTCTAGGTGAACAACTTGATGAGGTGGATGATCATCATCACAGTCACTCATCAGAAAAGGAAATGTAGCGTTGTAATCGCTGTCCTCAAAATATTCTGGTTTGTTCACTATTAAGTGTCTCGATTTCCAGTTTGTATTGTTATTCAACAGCAAAGCTTTAGCACCAAGCAACCACTTAATCTGCTTTAGCCCAGATGGAAATGTTGAGTTTGCAGTCATGATTTATACAAACTTAAATTCCAACATCAAACCAGGATTCCCTTGTGCTTGTTCAATTTTCAAGGTACGCTTCACACTATGCCTTGAGATTTCTTTTGTCTTCTCTTTGACATTCTCATTGGGTGTCTTGAGAGGGATCGCTAAAGAATGGTCAGTGGCATTTGAAGGTTCTGAGCAGTGTCATTCCTGCCAGTGAGTATGGGCTGGATCGACATGTGCAAAGTAGGATATGAATGGATTGTTCAAATGGTCCCCCCTCCAATACCCTTGCCCTCAGCCTTCATCAGCCTGTGGAATCGATCGTGCCACCATTCAGTTGTGAGCTGCAGCACGATATCAGATGGTGATTCTCCGCTCCAAACTGTCCGGGTTCCCGACGCCGTGATTCTACCCACATATCGGCCATCAGGAACCTCGGGTGGCGGCTGTGGACTTAGTCCGCGGCTACCCTTGTGGAGGGGGGCGAGGGGGATTGATCACCGGGGGAGGGGGGGGCCTCATGGACGGCCAGGGGAGTGACCAGGCGGATCGGATTCGTGGGCGTGCGTAATCTCGAGGGGTCTACATTTTCGGTGCCGCTCCACAAAATGAGTCTGTCATTTTGCACGAGGTGGCCGCCGCATGCGTGGACTCCCAACCGGAAGTGCAGGGCCCTGTATCCGCAGCCAGAGCTGTGAGAAGCACTCCGGGGCTCTGCCAGCCCCCTGCAGGTAGGACAACCACTCAGGACTTTCTTAAGGAAAGTCCAGAGTGAAACAGCAGCATTTGTACGCTGGCATGGGGACAGCGCCACATTTTTGGAGAATCCAGCTCCCCGTTTTGTAAACAAATGGTCTAAAATATCAATTGCTGAACTGGTAGTTATGGAATTTGTTGTCATGATTTCTAAGTCGAACCCGAACAATTAACATTTTTTTCTTATTGACTCTGAGGGATTGCTTGCCTTTCTCCAAAATATCAAGTTGCAGTTGCCATGGATTTGTTGGCCATGGAATTGTGTATGAAAACATGGTTTATGTTGAACAAAGATTTTTGAATTTTGTGAGCAGAATTATTTTTTTAAAAGATGAAAGCCACATTCCAATGACTTGGGATCATAGTCAACGATGACTGCACACTTGCATAATTTTACCTTCTGCATTCTAAAACCATTGAAATGGAGACAACCTATCTGCAATGCTGCATCAGGAACAGGATTAATTATGGGAGCTTTTTCATTACTGGACCTGCCTGTCAATCACTTGGACAATGGAACAGTAGTTGAGAAATGCGTGATCTAATCAAAACAACTGGAATACACTAACCATGACCACATTTGGGTCACTGAGCAGTTGAAGAGAGAACATTATGTAATATGCCAACCTTTGTGTGTTTAAGTACCTGCTTCCGCTGGAGAACAGGCCAAGCAACTGAAGGAACAAGATGCTGAGTAGGTTCCTTGTCCCCACCGGCATCATCTACCCTGACCCCCCCCCCCCCCCCCCCCCTCTCCCTAATGAGCTAGAAAATGTTGAACCCAGTCTTCTGAAAAGGATCCACGATATCTCAGAACAGGTAGTGGGCTTCCTGAAGGGGGAGGGCAGGAGTCGTGGTACATATTGGTATTAACGACATAGGCAGGAAGCGGCATGAGGTCCTGCAGCAGGTTTTCAGGGAGCTAGGCAGAAAGTTAAAAGACAGGACCTCTAGGGTTGTAATCTCAGGATTACCCCCTGTGCCACGTGCCAGTGAGGCTAGAAATAGGAAGATAGAGCAGCTAAACACGTGGCTAAACAGCTGGTGTAGGAGGGAGGGGTTCAGTTATCTGGACCACTGGGAGCTCTTCCAGGGCAGGTGTGACCTGTATAAGAAGGACAGGTTGCATCTAAACTGGAGAGGCATAAATATCCTGGCCGCGAGGTTTACTAGTGTCACACGGGAGGGTTTAAACTAGTATGGCAGGGGGGTGGGTACTGGAGCAATAGGTCAGAAGGTGAAAAACTTGAGGGAGAACTAGGGAATAGGGCCAGTATGGCTCTGAGGAAGAGCACACAGGGAGATGTTACTGAAAACAACGGGACTGGTGGCCTGAAGTGTATATATTTTAATGCAAGAAGTATAACAGGTAAGGCAGATGAACTTAGAGCTTGGATTAGTACTTTGAACTATGATGCTGTTGCCATTACAGAAACCTGGTTGAGGGAAGGACAGGATTGGCAGCTAAACATTCCAGGATTTCGATGTTTCAGGTGAGATAGAGGGGGATGTAAAGGGGGTGGAGGAGTTGCGCTACTGGTTAGGGAGAATATCACAGCTATACTGCAGGAGGACACCTCAGAGGGCAGTGAGGCGATATGGGTAGAGATCAGGAATAAGAAAGGTGCAGTCACAATGTCGGGGGTTTACTAAAGGCCACCCAACATCCAGCAGGAGATAGAGGACCAGATGGGTGGACAGATTTTGGAAACGAGTAAAAACAACAGTGCTGCTGTGATGGGAGACTTCAACTTCCCCAATATTGACTGGGACTCACTTAATGCTAGGGGCTTAGACGGGGCAGAGTTTGTAAGGAGCATCCAGCAAGGCTTCTTAAAACAATATGTAGATAATCCAACCAGGGGAGGGGCTGTACTGGACCTGGTATTGGGGAATGAGCCCGGCCAGGTGGTAGAAGTTTCAGTAGGGGAGCATTTCGGGAACAGTGACCACAATTCAATAAGTTTTAAAGTGCTGGTGGACAAGGGTAAGAGAGGTCTGAGGGTGAATGTGCTAAATTGGGGAAGGCTAATTATAACAATATTAGGCAGGAACTGAAAAACTTGGGGGGGCGGATGTTTGAGGGTAAATCAACATCTGACATGTGGGAGGCTTTCACATGTCAGTTGAAAGGAATTCAGGACCGGCATGTTCCTGTAAGGAAGAAGGATAAATACGGCAAATTTCTGGAACCTCAGATAACGAGAGGTATTGTAGGCTTTGTCAAAAAGAAAAAGGAGCCAATTGTCAGGGCTGGAAGGCTGGAACAGACGAAGCCTGTGTGGAATATAAGGAAAGTAGGAAGGAACGTAAGCAAGGAGTCAGGACGGCTAAAAGGGGTCATGAAAAGTCATTGGCAAATAGGGTTAAGGAAAATCCCAAGGCTTTTTACACATACATAAAAAGCAAGGGGGTAGCAGGAAAGGGTTGGCCCACTAAAGGATAGGCAAGGGAATCTATGTGTGCATCCAGAGGAAATGGGTGAGGTACTAAATGAATACTTTGCATCAGTATTCACCGAAGAGGAGGAATTGGTGGATGTTGGTGGATGTTGAGTCTGGAGAAGGGTGTGTAGATAGCCTGGGTCACACTGAGATCCAAAAAGACGAAGTGTTGGGCGTCTTGAAAAATATTCAGGTAGATAAGTCCCCAGGGCCTGATGGGATCTACCGCAGAATACTGAAGGAGGCAAGAGAGGAAGTTGCTGAGGCCTTGACAGAAATGTTTGAATCCTCGCTGTCTTCAGGTGATGTCCCGGAGGACTGGAGAATAGCCAATGATGTTCCTTTGATTAAGAAGGGTAGCAAGGATAATCCAGAGAACAACAGGCCGGTGAGCCTTATGTCAGTGGTAGGGAAATTACTGAAGAGAATTCTTCAAGACAGGATCTACTCCCATTTGGAAGCAAATGGATGTTTTAGCAAGAGGCAGCACGGTTTTGTGAAGGGGAGGTGGTGTCTCACTAACTTGATAGAGTTTTTCGAGGGGGTCACAAAGATGATTGGTGCAGGTTGGGCAGTGGATGTTGTCTATATGGACTTCAGTAAGGCCTTTGACAAGGTCCCCCATGGCAGACTGATACAAAAGGTGAAGTCACACGAGATCAGAGGTGAGCTGGCAAGATGGATATAGAACTGGCTAGGTCATAGAAGGCCGAGAGTAGCAATGGAAGGGTGCTTTTCTGATTGCAGGGCTGTGACTAGTGGTGTTCCGCAGAGATCAGTGCTGGGACCTTTGCTGTTCGTAGTATATATAAACAATTTAGTGGAAAATGTAACTGGTCTGATTAGTAAGTTTGCAGACGACACAAAGGTGGTGGAATTGCGGATAGCGATGAGGACTGTCAGAGGATACAGCAGGATTTAGATCATTTGGCAACTTGGGCGGAGAGATGGCAGATGGAGTTTAATCTGGACAAATGTGAGGTACTGTATTTTGGAAGGTCTAATGCAGGTAGGGAATATACAGTGAATGGTGAAACCCTCAAGAGTATTGACAGTCAGAGAGATCTAGGTGCACAGGTCCACAGGTCACTGAAAGGGGTCACACAGGTGTAGAAGGTATACGGCATGCTTGCCTTCATTGGCCGGGCATTGAGTATAAATATTGGCAAGTCATGTTGCAACCGTATAGAACCTTAGTTAGGCCACACCTGGAGTATAATATTCAATTCTGGTCGCCACACTACCAGAAGGATGTGGAGGCTTCAGAGAGGGTGCAGAAGAGATTTACCTGTTGCCTGGTATGGAGGACATTGGCTATGAGGAGAGGTTGAATAAACTTGGTTTGTTCTCACTGGAACAACGGAGGTTGAGGGGCGGCCTGATAGAGGTCTACAAAATTTTGAGGATTTAGTCAGAAACTTTTTCCCAGGGTAGAGGGGTCAATTACTAGGGGGCATAGGTTTCAGGTGCAAGGGGCAAGGTTTAGAGATGTACGAGGCAAGTCTTTCTTTACACAGAGGGTAGTGGGTGCCTGGAACTCGCTGCCGGAGGAGATGGTGGAAGCAGGGACAATAGTGACGTTTAAGGGGCATCTTGACAAATACATGAATAGGATGGGAATAGAGGGATACAGACCCGGAAGTGCAGAAGATTTTAATTTAGACAGGCAGCATGGTTGGCGCAGGCTTGGAGGGCCAAAGGGCCTGTTCCTGTGCTGTACTTTTCTTTGTTCTTTGTTCAATAGGACCACCAACTTCAACCTGAAGCCAGCTAATGCACAAACCAAGAGCTGTATACCGCTTTAATTTTAATGGGCTTTAAATTATTTAACCGATCTCCCTGCTCTGTAATCTGTTTGCATGTGCATCCATCTGTGTGTGTGGAAGTTGGAGCAATTTTTGTTATTCTACTTAGATCTGCATAAGTACAATAAAAATTGTCCTCTTTTCTCTATAAAATCTCAAGAAAACCTGTGTGATTGTGTCCTCTGTGGTCATAGCATGTAAACAAGTTAAATGATCATGGAATTGACAAGTATATCCATCTAAAGAAAACTCTGTTGTGGTTAAATTAGCAGGGGGAAAAGAGGAGAGCCATTTTGTCCCCTGCTCACGTCACGACACCCTGGGCTAGTGCATGGTCAATTCCAGCCCCACTTCGAGTCTGGAGTCGCAACATCAGGTGAAATTAGATTTTATTTAAAACACCCAAGATCCTTGGTTGAGGCTAATGAACTGCAGTCACCAGGTTAGTAACTTTAACACAAGTAACCTTTAATTATGTAGAGTATTAATAAGACAAAATTTAACTATCTAACACGCCTCTCCCAACCTCACCACAACCCTCCTCTCTACACATACACACAGGCACATACAACATAGAGAGGAAAGGATACTGCAAAGGCTAAGAAAATATTACTAAAAGTAAAAGGATGAAAAGGTTCTTTGATGCACTGGGATGACTTCAAGTTGGTATCTTTCTGAAGTTTAGCTTACGTTTTGATACTTCTTCCTTCTAAGCTTGAGATAGCTTTCTCTGGCAAGACTCAGCATCATTTTACGCTCACTGCAAAGGATGGGCCAGGAACTCATAGCAATAAAGCAGTTCTTTCAATTCAGCAAGCCAGGGAGGCAATGGCACAGTGTTATTACACTGGACTAGGAAACCAGAAACCCAGGGTAATGCTCTGGGGGACACGGGTTTGGGCAGCACGGTAGCATGGTGGTTAGCATAAATGCTTCACAGCTCCAGGGTCTCAGGTTCAATTCCCGGCTGGGTCACTGTCTGTGCGGAGTCTGCACATCCTCCCCGTGTGTGCGTGGGTTTCCTCCGGGTGCTCCGGTTTCCTCCCACAGACCAAAGATGTGCGGGTTAGGTGGATTGGCCATGCTAAATTGCCCGTAGTGTCCTAAAAAGTAAGGTTAAGGGGGGGGTTGTTGGGTTACGGGTATAGGGTGGATACGTGGGTTTGAGTAGGGTGATCATTGCTCGGCACAACATCGAGGGCCGAAGGGCCTGTTCTGTGCTGTACTGTTCTATGTTCTATGAATCGCGCCACTGCAGATGGTGAAATTTGAATTCAATAAAAATCTGTAATACAAGTCTAATAATGACCATGAAACCATTGTTGGTTCACGAATGCCCTTTAAGGAAGGAAATCTTACCTGGTCTGGCTCATGTGACTCCAGACCCCAATGTGGTTGACTATTAACTGCCTGACTATTAACTGCCCTCTCAAGGGCAATTAGGGATGGGCAATAAATGCTGGCCCATGTCCCATGAACGAATAAGAAAAAAAGAAAGAGAGAATTCCTTTCACTTTCAATGTCTGAACCTAGTTCTCTCAGAAAGTATCAAGTAGGCAAAACGCTATCCCCTGCTGTCAGCCAACCAATTCATCCAACTCCCGCCAAGTTTGGTTCCTAAGATCTACTCAGTGCCGAGGAGCCTGGTTTCTCCTTTCCAAAACAAAACCTAGCAATGCAGTGAACTGATAAGCCGGCTATTTCAACCTTGAGTCACCTACTTAAAGGTTATTCCAATTCTGGACCCATGGACCAAAATAATAAAATAACATAAAAGAAATGGGAACAAAGGAAATAAACAGATCTGATAGCAACAACTTCCAAATGCATGCATTGCAATCATGCCATCATAAAATAGAGCTACCTGAATTTTCCCTCATAGAATTTCACTCAGTTTGTTAAAAACAGATTTTGCATTTACACAAGTGAAAAGGTAAAATTTGCAATTATGTAAATTGGGCAATAGCAAGTCTGTTATCAATCAATCATGATATCTCTAGAATCCTTGATCCACCCACTTGACTAACATTATTGTAGTTCTCTTCTAATGATGCCAATTGTCTCCAAACCAACCATTTGCTCCAGGGGTCTGCATCCTTCCCAAACAGGCGCCGGAATGTGGCGACTACGGGCATTTCACAGTAACTTCATTGAAGCCTACTTGTGACAATAAGCGATTATCATTGTTATTGTTATCTGTCCACCATAATCAAGATTTTTTTCTTTTCATTGACAGGATGTGGGTGTCACTGATCGGGTCAGCATTTATTGCCCTCAAACTGGATGGCTTGAAGAGTCAACCACTTTGCTGTGGATCTGGAGTCACACGGAGGCCAGATCAGGGAAGGATGGCAGATTTCCTTCCCAGAGGACATTAATAATAATAATAATAATAATAATCTTTATTAGAATATAGAACGATACAGTGCAGTACAGGCCCTTCGGCCCTCGACGTTGCACCGACATGGAAAAAAACTAAAGGCCATCTAACCTACTTTATTGTCACAAGTAGGCTTACATTAACACTGCAATGAAGTTACTGTGAAAAGCCCCTAGTCGCCACATTCAGGCACCTGTTCAGGTATACAGAGGAAAATTCAGAATGTCCAAATTACCTAACAGCACATCTTTTGGGACTTGTTGGAGGAAACTGGACTACCCTGAGGAAACCCATTCAGACACGGGAGAAAGTGCAGACTCCACACAGACAGTGACCTAGCTGGGAATTGAACTTAGGACCCTGGCGCTGTGAAGCCACAATGCTAACCACTATGCTACCGTGCTGTCCTAGTGAGCCAGATCAGTTTTTACAACGATGTGGAGATGCCGACGTTGGACTGGGGTTAGAATAGTAAGAAGTCTTACAATCACCTGAGGGAGGAACTGCGCTCTGAAAGCTAGTGATTCAAAACAAACCTGGTATTGTAAGGCTTCTTTGAGTTTTTACAACAGTCAATTCATGGTCATTGGACTCTTGACTCCAGATTTTTATTGAATTCAAATTTCACCCTTAGGATTTGAACCAGGGTCCCCAAAGCATTGCCTGGGTCTCTGGATTACTTGTCCACTGATCACCGCCTCCCTTACTAATGGTTCTGAAACATCCAGTTACGTGATCATCCTGTTACTTCAATCCATCCAAATACTTTGCAGCTGAGAGGATTGAAATTGCCTGGGCTAGGGAGGCTAGTTTCTAAAGAACATTATTTCATTAAACCTGTTGAATATAATTCAAACTATGGCAGTTTAAATTCAAACTTTTTTCCCTACAGTACAGAAGGAGGCCATTCAGCTCACCAAGTCTACACCGACCCTCTGATAGGGCACTTCACCCAGGCACCACACTGCCCTACCCCCATAACTCCAACTAGCCTTTGGACACAAAGGGGTGATTTAGCATAGCCAATTCACCTATCCTGCACATCTTTTGGACTGTGGGAGGAAACCAGGGCACGTGGAGAAAACTCACACAGACACAGGGAAAATGTACACAGACAGTGACCCAAGGTTGGAAGCAATCTCAGTTACCTGGTGCTCTGAGGCAGCAGTTCGAACTACTGTGCCACCGTGCTGCCCCTGATTTGACATTGATCTTTGCACTTTTTTACATTAACTTTTACTTTCTGAAATAATATGCTCAGCATGCAATATTGTATTGAATTACATAGACCTTTACAGCATAGGAACAGGTCATTCATCTCAAGAGCTTTATGCCAATATTTTTGCTTCACACGAACTTCATCGCACCTTGCTTCATGTTACCCTCCGAGCACATCCTCCCATTCTTTTCTTCCTCGTGTATTTTTATAGCTTCCCCTTAATTGCATCTATGCTATTCACCTTAACCACGCCATGTGGTAATGATTTCCACATTTTCACCAATCTCTGAGCAGAAGCGTTTTTCCGGAAATTCCTCGTCGGGTTTTGCATTGGGGAGTATCTTACTTTTACAGCTTCTATGTTTAATGACCAACTTACCCACTTTAAACTCATCCACATAATTTCTTTTTGTCAAAAGAAAGTAAGAAATTCTTGACCTCCAACAAGTCAATATGAGTGAAAATTTAATCCCTTGCAGTTAATATGGGGTGAGCTACTTTGGGATTGTGCCAGAGGAATGTGTAACGTCTGCCCATAGAGTTAATGTTTGGACTGCACCAGATGAATGGTTTATGACTCAATCATAACAGCAATGTTTTAACATGACACTGAAAGATTCCACGACTGTCGACTCATATTTTATTGAAATCTGATGCTTTTGTGTGGATTCTTAAAACTCCTGGGTATCTAGTTCTTTGCAGGTTACTTTATGACTGTAGTAGATCCTCACTTTGGAAGCCATAGATAAGAAAAGCACAATATAAAGAAGTGTTCAATGTAGAATGTCTGTTAATGGTGCCTGTTAATAAACATTCCAGTTTTATTTGTGAGCTGTGGTTAGAGAGAGGTGATTTTGAACACCGTTGCAGTAAGGGATTGATGCACGATGCTGTAAAGCAGCATGTGTAAAATCATTTTTCCCAGCGAAATCTCCTCTATGATTAATCAGAAATGTAATATTGGCTGACTGCTGTCTACTGTCATTTACATACATTTTCTCGCGCTTTAAAATAAGAGATTTTTAAAAACGTCAATTGTGCCAATTTTGTAAGCATTTAGATTCCCCCAAGTTTAAATAAAATTAAAATAGTACATCAAAAGGAATAACATATAAAATATATAAATATATGGGCAGCACGGTGGCGCAGTGGTTAGCATTGCTGCCTCACGGCGCCGCGATTGCAGGTTCGAACCCGGCTCTGGGTCACTGTCTATGTGGAGTTTGCCCATTCTCCCCGTGATTGCGTGAATTTCATCCCCACAACCAAAGATGTGCAAGGGAGGTGGACTGGCCACGCTAAATTGCCCCTTAATTGGATAAAATGAATTGGGTATTGTAAATTTATTTTAAATATATATATATATAAGGGCAGCACGGTGGCCTAGTGGTTAGCACAACCGCCTCACGGCGCTGAGGTCCCAGGTTCGATCCCGGCTCTGGGTCACTGTCCGTGTGGAGTTTGCACATTCTCCCCGTGTCTGCGTGGGTTTCGCCCCCACAACCCAAAAAATGTGCAGAGTAGGTGGATTGGCCACAATAAATTGCCCCTTAATTGGAAAAAATAATTGGGTAATCTAAATTTATTAAAAAAAAAAATTTTTTTTAATAAAATATATATATATAAATAACAGGCATGGGTAGCATTCATCATAATTTATCAGCTCATCTCAGACAAAGCACAGACAATACTGAGCCAGAGACACAATTCAGATTAATGCAATTTAGCACTTTGGAATTATTACAATCCTCTTGAGGTGACCGACTCTGGCAAGCACACGCATTGCTTAAACTTTGATCAGAAGCAACGAGGTATTGTATTGGGGACTATTTTCACCAGTGTTTCAAATATTCTGGAAATTGTGTCATTGTGAATACTAATGCCATCGTTTGTACTGCAGGGTGTGGTTTGACACTCTACCACTACCTGCTCAGAGAGGAGAGTGGCAAAGCAGGATTGACGAATACTTCTGCCTCCGCATAAATATTCAGGCCAAACAGAGCTCCATGTGTTTGCACACTGAATGTTCCTGTGCAGAACATTGCCTATTGGTGTTTGGAAACCAGTGGAATTTGGCTTGTCAGGACATACCTAATGTCCTTCGGGTTTCCACTAAGACTAAAATCATAAAGAAATTCGAGTTACCCAGCTGGGAATACTTACAACCTTCACGTTAAGCCCAATAAAGTTCACTTTGAGCATGTGGCAATTATCCCACAATAGTTCCAAAGCTGCTCCTTCAGGACTGCCTCATACTGTTTCTGATAAACCAAACCTGGCTGAAATCAAACTAGAAACTCCGCACCAAAGAAGTCTGCCGTAAAATGGCAAACTATTTTGTGACAGAAAAATTATTTTGTTCTAAAAAGGAATTAGCTTTGAAATTCTGATCTGCTCAGAAGTGAAGAGTGCAGGGAATGGGGATTCCACTGCATATTTCCCCAGGAAGTACCTTCCCGTGAGTCAGGCATGTTGCCAATGCCACCGGTGCAATTGGCTGTCTGCCTGTTCTGGGAACTCAGAAATAAGTCATTTCTGATGCCACTTAAAGGAGGCCAGCAGCTCCTAAAGGGGAGGTGCAATCTGGCCGTGGATACCAGAGAAACACTTGGAAGGGAAGAAAAGGCTGCTTGACTTGAAGTTTGTAAGTCTATCAACTCAATCAAATCCTTCAATCATCTTGTGCACCTCAATTAAATCACACCTTTGTTATGACCCCTTGGGAAGGAAGAGAATGTGCACCATTTGATTCCCATTACCTCATAATGAGTATGAACTCCCCCGGTAATTGGGGGCAGAGCTTGCCCTTTTACAGGGAAAGCTCCACAGTACAAAAACCATGGCCTGGGTACAGGTTGGGGAGGGAGACTCTTTTGGGGCATGGGGTTCAGTAGTGCATGTTAATAAATTTCTTCGTTATAGCCCACTGGGCATCCTATGAGTGTATCTCACCCGTCGGATTCTACACCCATAAACATCAATATTCAAGGAGACAAGACTATGCTACTTAACTTGTCCTTATAAATGAAGGGCGCGATTCTCCGCTGCCCACGACGAGTCAGAGAATAGCGGGAGGGCCTTCCCGACATTTTTCCCGACCTCCCGCTATTCTCCCCCCCCTCCCCACGGCCGCCCCACGACACGAATCGCTGCTCGCTGTTTTTCACTGCCTCGCGATTCTCCCCTGGCCGATCGGCCGAGTTCCCAGGCCTTTACGGCCGTTTTCACGAACGCAAACACACCTGCTCTCACCGTTCGTGAAAACGGCCGCAAAGTGCCGTCCCGGACAACCATGGCACCGATTGGCACGGCCGCACCACGGGTCCGATACCCGCGCACTCTTTGTTCCTCCGCCGCCCCACAGGATCAGTCCGCGGGGCAGCTGAGGGGCATGATGGCCCGCGCATGCGCGGGTTTGACGCATATGCGTGATGACGTCATCCGCGCATGCGTGGGTTGGAGCCGTCCAACCCGCGCATTCACGGTTGACGTCATCGTGCGTGTCAGCCGCCGTGACGCTTGGCGCGCGGGCTTAGCGACGGTCGCAAAGCCCGCGATGCCGTTCTTCACGGGGCCGCGCTGCTAGCCCCGACCGGGGGGGAGAATCGGGTCCCGGGAGGGGGCGCGGAGGCTGCCGTGAAACACGGCCAGTTTCACGGCAGCCTTTACGACTCTCTGCATTTGCGGAGAATCGCGCCCGAAAGCTCTGATATCATTCTGCTGAATCTATGCTGCATACCATCCAAGGCCAATATATTCTGCCTGAGGTGCAATTCACAGCACTGAATACAGTACTCTAGAAGGTGTCGAACCCACACAAGACAATGGAGGTGCAGTCTTTGACACCTGAAGAAGTCTGCAATATAGGAGAATATTAGCTTTGTCTTGTATTGCTTCACTCAGTACATTGCTGTGGTGATTGCCGCTATAACGGCAGCCCAACAGAGTAAAGGTTACCTGGCCTGAGTGGTTAATCGTGACTCAGGGTGTGGAATTATCACATGGGGAGAAAGGCTCCGAAACAGCGACCGTTTGGGAGCCAGCTACAGCCATGAGGCTTATGTAGATTTCTTATTAATAAATACCTTTTGTGTTCATTAATTAAATCTTTGAAAGTCCATCTTGACAATTGCAAATGTGACATATGTGTTCCTTCCAACATGGAGTCTGATACAGAAAACTGGAATAACCCTCTGATATGAATGTTTGGGACCACAGAGTCTATCAAAGCAATTGGTAGTGATGGCAGTATCCCATTCTGGGGTCCAGTTATGACTATGACACATCTCCATTGCTCCATTCTTGGTGCATTACTCCTCAGTGAAGCTGAGGTGTGAGTAGTGCTCCCTGTGTATATGCTGTTGCTCTGTTTCTCTGGTTATGAATATGGCAGTCAATAATCCTAATTATGTTTGCTTTAGAGTTGCCAGGTATCTCTCGATACCGCCACAAGGTTCAAACCCGAATACTGATCAAAGAGCTAATACACCAGTTAGTTCAAAGTCAATACTATTTATTTACACACACAGTAAGATCTACTCATGTACAAAGTACTACAAACTAAACTATCTCTAACGCTAACGTCTATACATAACTTCGGGTGCCCACTCAGTCAGAGGAACAATAGCCGTTGTTCGGATCTGAGGTTGTTGGGTTCGAAGAGATACAGGAGAACAGCTAAGGTCGTCCGTCTGGTAGCGAGCGTTGACCTTGAACTTACTTGCTTCTGGTGCAGCTGGTGGAAGTGTCTCTCCGTTTTGAGAGCCAATTCCAAGAGAGCGATTCTCTCATGGGGTTCCTTCTTATACCCGGAGGGACTTCGCGCACTTTTAGGCAGGCCTTAAACTTGGCCCCAATTAATTGGACCGCTTCTTGATCACTGGTATCGATCTTGACCAATAAAAGGGGTGGGTGCCCTGATGGCTGAGCGTGTCTTAGGTGGCCGTTGACCTTGCTTTGTTTGTGTCTTCAGTTGGGGAACTGGCGCCGGGTTGTCTGAAAGAGTATCGGTTGCTTGAGTGTCTTTCCTTTGTTCCTGGAGATGGGCCATCAATATGTTAATCGACCTATAGTTTCAATTCCGTCTGGGAGCTGTCTCTTGAATATGGATGCAGGCTCTGTGCCTGCTTGTTTTCCTAACATTGTCCACAGTTCCCTACATTCTTTGCGAGCGTCCATTTTGTATTCTGGGAGTGGCCATCCCAGATGGCTACAATGCCATGGTTATGGCCTCCTGTGGAGTGCCTTCATCCTCCCTCTTCTTTACTCCTGGTTTCATGGCAGCAGCTGTGGTATGAACGAAGAGACCTCCCCTGAGCAGGCAAAGAGGGGAATCCAAGGGCAAGGAAGAGAGGAAGGGAAGCGCGGAAATCTTTCCCTCCACCTTGACCACCCAACCCACAGTTACTCTTTTACCTCACTCCAAACTTTAACATCTAATACTCCAGTTCCTGGTCATGTTCATTTCCCCCCCTCATCCTGTGTCCACTTCCCTTCCTCCTATTTACCCCAGCTTGGCAGTTTTCCCTGATCCCTCTCACTCTCATTTCCCCAGACTCTCAGTATCCAATTTCCAGATATCCCAACATGGAGAAGTGGTGGTTTTCCATGACATTAAACTCACTGATCAGCAGATGGATGACATGACCAGACCGGAGCGTTTTCTATGATGCCACCCAGGAAGGTCACATGGAAATTGGCACCTTTGAGTTACTGTAATATTTAAAGTAGAATTTAAAGAGGCTGTGCATTTAAATAAATCAACATTGCACTCCAATAGAAAAAAATAGACGGAACATTGGTGGTGTGATAAAGTTAAAGGATCATTCCCCTGAGCTGTTAGCAGTCATACGGCGGAGATTCATATCCCACTCTGAAAGGCACCAAACCATCTAAAAGGGCAGGCAACCTCAGGTTTGAAACTATTTAGCCATATTCGAGAAACCTAATATTACCATGATAACAGTAAGTTTCTCCATTCCCTCTTTTTGATGGCCAGAGTCTTGCAGTCTCACAAGCACTCAAAATACACTAGCTGTATTTGTGGTGTAAGCAAGACAGACAGCCCATCTTATCCCACCTGCAAGTGGATATATCAGTGAAGCGCCAGAGTGGTCGAGTGACGAGGTTAAACTGGAGAGATAACAGAGAGATACCAGGACAAGACCAATAACCCCATCAAATCATTTATCCGATAATTCTTTCTTAATAGTCATTAAAGCATTTGATTCTTATTATACTTTACTAAAATAATTAAAGCAGTTTCGCCCTTACATTAAAAAAAATATTGGTAAACTTTCATCATTCATTTCCAAAGACAAAAGACAATCCCAGACATCATGGTAAACATTGGCCGGGATTCTCCGAGCCCGCGACGGGTCAGAGAATCGGCGGGGCGCAGGAAATTCCCGGCACGCCACTCCGACGCCAGGCCACCGATTCTCCGGAGACCATCCATGCCGTCACCGCGTCGCCAGTCGGGGGCCACTGAAAGAGGCCCCTGCAGCGATTCTCTGCGGGCGACAGGCCGAACTCCCGGCGAGTTCCGCCGAGTCCCGCCGGCGTGGTTCAAACCTGGTACCACCCAGCTAAAGCTTGGACCCGCGGCTGCTGTGGACGTCCTGTGGGGGGTGGGGAGAATCTGACTGGGGGGGGGGGGGAGCGGAGACGGGGGGCTCCACGGGGTCCAGGCCCACGATCAGGGGCTTCCAATGGCAGGTGGCCGCGATCTGGAGGGGGCCTACCTCCTTCCGCGTGGGCCTGCTGTTAGGTCCCCAACATGTTGCTCTACGCCGGTGCAGAGACGGCAACCACACGCATGCGCCGGCACGGAGACAGCCATCACGTGCATGCGTGGATCCGCGCCAGCCGTACAGGGCCGCCTTTCGCCGCTGGAGCAGCGCGCAGCAATCTGGCGCCATGCGAGCCACCCCCCCCCCCCCCCCCCCCCCGCCCGCCGGCGTAGACCACTCCAGGATTTTGAAGAATCCCTGCCATGATCCTTGGGCTTCCCTTGAAATACGTTGCCGTGGAAATATAGTTGATTTCAAAACTCTGCCCAGAAACAGATTTTTACAGACCACGGGAATCTCATGTTTAAAACTGGCTGTTTTGAGGTTTGCTTTGAGGTTTGAATTCCAGAATTTACACAATCCACCCCCCCCCCCCCCACCAGTTATCTTTCAAATGTTCACACTCATTGATTTTTCACTAAATGAACAGCATAGATATTTTTGTATATTATTTCATTGAAAACAGCATTTTAGTGGAATTTCTCAAATTTAAAAAAAATGCAACTTTTTTTTCAGCATGCACAGGCCGAATATGGCTAAACCTGCAGTACAGGTAAGAAATGTAACATGATGGTAATCTTTTATAAGTTTGTTTTTGTTTCAAAGAACAGGACAGGATGAAATTCAATACGGAACTGTTTTTTTCCCTTCTGATAGCCCAATGGTTCACTATATTTTATTCGTATAAGACATATACTGTATAATGAGCTGTTAGTTTCAATTACATTCACACCCATACATGCACAGATGGATAGACAGGGCCATTGTGAATCCTTTCAAACCTCAGTGACAATGTAAAAGAAACCTGCAGAGCTGCTGGTCTGTGGAGCTTTCATGCGGTGGAAATTCCATCCACTTTTTTTCGCTCTCTTCTTATCCCTAGGATACTCCCATCCATCAGAAACTAAAGACAACCGTCAGGCCTCTTAACTGTCAAATCTTTTAAAATCTTTTACCCCTTTAAAAAAAACAACTCAGACTGAAGGTCAGAAAGGACATTCATTCTGGGACTGTAAGTTGGCTAATTGAAACAAACTCCTGATTTAAAAAAAAAGATTTTCTGTGACTTGCCTGTGTGGGTGAGTGCATGTCAATAGAACAAAAGACTCCATTACGTATTGCTGTATCGCAGTAAAGTGCACAGAATGTGAATTTGTATGGTGAGTGAATGATGAGCCTAGTGTTAAGCTGACACTGTTGCCAGTCTGGAAAGCAAACAGTAGCAGACAGTTGTCCGCAGAAGTAATATATGCTCCATTTTGTATTAATGGCGCATCGTTCATAAGTAAAATTGAAATGGTAGTTTTTCAGAGATCCATGGTGCCTCCCATAATTCATCGGACCAGCAGGAAATTACATGGTTCATGTGGAGTTTTATTGGACAATTAACTTTATAGCAAAACATGCAAGCCTAAGTGGAGACCTCAGCCCTTTGTGTTAATTCCTTTGTGTACTATATTTCACTGCTTAATCACACAATCCTTAGCTGGACGGGTCAATAAGCTCAATAATGCAAATGAGGTGGAGCATCTCTGAAAAATAATGAGATTCAGTTTGTCTTTTAGGGATTTTGTTCTTCAGGAGTAGATTATTAAGGTATCCTTACATTCTAAATGGCGCAAGACCATATCTTCAGCCAGTTCAGTGGAAATACTTTGCCCATGCTGAGCATGCCTTATGGCTGTGATGTAAATAAAATACAAAGTTCGTCACTATGCACCAGAGTGTAAGTGGATATTTTGAATGTGATTCTCTTACAGGGTAACAGAATTACAATCTCACAACATTAAGATAGTCCTAATTTGATTCTTGTAAATATAACTCAAGTTCACGGTACTTACTCTGAAAATCTGCAAAGAATAAGAGAAGTACTAAGTTATTTGCCTCTAGCATGTTCCAAAATGTTTCATATATTTCATTGGGCTTTGATTTTTTTTTAACAAGGGGTGGGGAGTCAGATTGAGGGTTTGTAACATCCATCTATTGCAAATGCTCTGCACTTTTTGTTACAAGACCAGTTTTCATAATCCTGGACTATAATGCTATATAAACTGGCTCTGCCACAGATCCAGGCATAATGGGATTATCACCACTCTTGATATTGATTAATGAGGGTCATTACAGATAACCTATTTAAGGTGATGAATGACATTCCCTTCATTTCTCAGTACTATATAAAGGTCATATTGTTCCCTCTACTTAAAAACGAGAGAAAAAATAGTCTTAACACAAAATGTTAAATGGAGTACATTTCAGCTGTGCGTTCTGAGTACTGTGTCTGCCCAGGTGCACTTTCAACAAAACATTTTAGAAAAATTAGATGAAAAGATGAGGTACATCTAAAATAAAAGCGATTCATGAGTGAACAGAAAAACATGCCAAAACACGGCCGTAATTTCCCGAAACTAAAAATGATGTTGAAGTGTAGTCTATGTTAAGTGCAGTAGCCCACCTTAGGAACTAAAAGATTAAGCCAAGCTGAACTGAAAGCTTAATTTTTTAGAAAAGTTTTGAAATTCAATGGAAGAAAGGTACAGTACGCATGGGAAATTGCTCTTGAAGCTGGTACAGAAAATCCAGGACCATCATGGAAGCTGTCCGGAAACTACAAGAAAGATAAATTAAAAGGGATGAGGATAAACTACTAACCTAACTTTTTTTGCAAGGCCCAGGAAATAAAATGTTTTTTCATATTGGTGAACGTGTGGTTTTTCAACATTGGTGAGAATAAATGCAATTCAGAAATGATTTTTAAAAATGCACAGCTGTTCAATTAGCATTTGAAAGAGAAAATTATGTTCAGACCAAACCCCTTTCAGAACTCAGACGTGCGTTGGGTTGTAAAGGGCCAATTGAAATGTTAACCAATCAGCCTCCTTTGGCTCCTGGCTTGACCTGTTGGGCACCTCCAGCATCTGCATGTTCTCATGTCAATGGAATTTTTTCCCCACTGCAAAGCTGCTTGAAATCCTTATGGCCACACAATTTGCAATACAAATGGTCCAACATTTATCTAGCACCTTGCACATGTGCAAGAACTTCCAAAACATTGCAGCTAGTGGAGTAATTTTGACATGTACTAACAGTTGTAATGTAGGTGAATTCAGTAGCAAATTTGCACATAGCAATGCCCTATAAATAGTACTGAGATAAAGGACAGAAATTGTGTTCTAGGATAAGGGAAGAATGCTGCCCAGTCCACCAGGAGAACCTAGCTTTTTTCACAGAGTACCATGGAAAATATTTTGTTGGCACCTGAGAGAGTATTGGAGCATTGTTTAATATCTCATTCGAAAGCCAACACCCCTGGTAGCACTCTGCACTGCATGCCAACCTAGATGACATGTTCAAATTTCTGGGCCTGACTTTGAACCCATGACCTTACTCAAAGGTTGGACTGCTCTGCTGTTTACTTCTGCATTTAATTTTCTGAGCTACTTTACTCCACATCCCAGAAGGTAATTTCCAACATTACAAAAGTGATCACACTTCAAACAAATTTAATTGGCCGTAAAGCACTTTGGGACTTGCTGAGGTCAATATATAAATGTAAGTTCTTCTTTCTTCAGTTTAAAGATGCTTGAAACTAATATTTCACCTTATCAAAGACTTATCTTCTTCCCCTGCCATTCTACCCATTTATTTTTCCTGGCTTTGGATGTGCTTAAAAACCATTCATCTCTCCTAACTTCTGATGAATGGTCATCAACCTGAAATTTTAACTGTGTTCACTGTGATTACTCGCAGCAATGATGCTGCCTGGCCCGCTAATTGTTTCTAGTATTTTCACTTCTTCTCTTGGATTTTCTAGATCCACAATATATTGCTTTAGTTGAAGCCACTGATGCGCAGCGAGTTAAATTCCAATGAATCAGGAGATGTAAAGAACCAAATTAAAGCAAGGTATCAAGAGATCAGTGAACTCATTCATTGAATGTTTAAAATATTTAACATTAATTAGTCTTAAGCTACATGTCTCGTAAAATGAACCAAACAGACTGGGTGAAAATGTGTATCATTGATGCAGAGACAAACTCAGGAACTGGAGCAGTAACTTGCTGATTTTCAGGTGGAACTTCTCTCTGTCACTCAGTTTAGGACAAGCTGGTCTCAATAGGACAGGGATCTGATGACTGAGCTTCAATGAAAATGCATAGAAACTCAGCCTAGCAGGTCTGTTTTTGTACTGATCCACTCCAGCGCTACATTGAACTGGTGGCAAACTTGGACTTCTGCGTAAATATCACAGTCAGATCCCAATGTAGCTATGGCAAAAAATAGACTCCATTGGTGGAGCAGGTGAAAGTCTGGGGAGCAGCTCCTAGTGGCTCCAGGGCAGGGAAGCAAACAGGGGGATTTAACTTCCTCAGAAGAATCCAGCTGAGGAGGGATAAAATCACCCCCCATAAAATTATATGAAGTCCAGAAATTCAGAGATAAAACAGTAGTTTTTTACCCTTTTGCCCCCATTAAAGAAGTCTTGCGAATTGTCCCTGCAAGTCATGTTCAATATCACAATGCTGTAGGATATCTTTGCATTGCTTCGGCCTCTTACCAAAACGACCATATTCAGGTCGCCCGGAAGCCATCAACAAGCCTTTGTCAAAGACCAACTCACATCCAAGCTCACGCAAACCAAAAAAGGAGATCGTATAATGGGGAAGTGAAATAATAAAAGGTGGAAAGCAGAAATCAAAATGCTGGGAATACACAGTGGAGTGACGTCTGAAGGTGACAAATGGGTT